>NC_032012.1:12101489-12163714 GCF_001865875.1 Lupinus angustifolius
AAATAAAGACTTTGGCCAAGGGAAATTGAATGAATGAAGAAATGAGTTTCTTAAGTCATTCACTACGAGTTAACTTATTAGAATTTGACAATTATACCATATTCTAGAGTTAACATAGAGTTGTAAAGATGGAAGGAAATATTATATTAGTCTTCTAATGGTTTTAAAGTAAAAGATATTACCTCATTTCCATCCGGTCGTTAAGGAGTGTTGGTAGATGCCAACATTGATTAGTAAATTAATGAGTTAATTTACTACCGGTTTAGTAATGAACCTACGGGGTCACACACTAACGATTGTTCTGATTTTTGTTGGACAAGAAAATATTATTGATTCAATTAAATAGTTTAATTTTGTATATTTACTTTTAAGTGGAATATTATTGTATTTTTTGCTAGCACCGAAAATACAAATAATATTATTCAATCATCTTTAATATAATTAAGTGTGACTTAATTGTAATATTTCAAATGTTTAAAACTGATAGTCAATTTTGAAAACCAAAAAATTATGCTGAATTGATGAGTCATTAATTGACATTAAATGGATTCATGAAGTTTTGATTTTATGCTAAATTAATGTGTGATTAATTGGCACTAAATTGTTTGAGGGAGATTTTGGTTTTATATAAACCAAACCTCACGTGTGATTCCAGGCACACACACAAAGAAAAAGTTTGTATCCTAATTTTTGGTTTGTTTGAAATATAGTAGTTTTGAGTTGATTTTTTTCCACGAATCAAGTGTTGATATAACAAAGATTGGTCTCGGTGTGAATACGCGTGTAGGACCTTCATACTTTTGAAGGATAATTTTCGAAAGTCATCGCAGGCTCCTGAGATAATTTTACAAACCGTTTTGTCTAAACTATTATAGTGTATGCATATTTTAACCCAAATAGATCCATAATTTTCCGCAGTGTATGTTATGAATATGCATATTAACCTTCAACTAGTTCGGGGTAATAGGTATGTTGCTCAACACAGAAATCATAACAATTCTATTTCATAAGGAATTAAGGGAAATGAAAATTTTCACATTCAAAAGAAGCTAACATTCCATACTTAGGAGCAATCAACGTTCGTCCAAGGAAGTGTTCTTGGAACACTGCACGTTGCTCATCATTGGATAGAAGCCTTGACAAATCTAGCGGATTACTCTCAGAAGTAGTTAGTTGACTCCTTTGTGTAGCATTGGAGCGTTGCTTCTTGGATCTAGACATGGAAGCTATGAAATTGAGTTTTTTGATATCTAGGTTTTTGAAGATTTTGAATTTGAGCAAAGAGACTTAAATTTATGGTGGCAATGTGTTTAAAACTTAAAATGTAAAGTATTTGGCCACAAATTTCAAGAAAAATGATCAAGAAATGACATTTATGTGTTATGGGGGTGTTAACCACAGGTTTGAGAGAGAAGAAGAAGAAGTTTTTGGGAAAAATGAAGACACATATATAAAGAAGCTCGAAGTAATCAGTTACTTATGTAGAGTAATCAATTACTCTAATAGTGAAAACACAGTTTTCCAGAAATTCAAAACATGTAATTAATTACTCTCTAGAGTAATCGGTTACCCGATCTCTCTAGATCCTCTAGTAATCGATTACTCATCAAATTAATCGGTTATTATTCTCAGACTTTGAATTCTTCAAGTACCCTAATATCTACTAACCAATTACCCCTACTATGGTAATTGGTTACAAACCCAAGAAAAATGTGAAAATGATGAAATAAAAAAATATAAGAGCAAGTAGGCCAGTAATTATCATCATGAAATAAACATGTAAGCATATAAACATAATTTTAAGATAAGTCTATTTTATCTAAAATGCCTAGTTCTCTTCTAATTTTGTAAAATGGTTCTTTTGCTGAAGGTTTAGTAAATTTTTGTTTAAGTTGATGATGAGTATCAATAAACTCTAAATGCACATATTTATTTTGGACATGGTCCCTTAGGAAGTGATCCCTTATATCTATGTGTTTGGTTCAATAATGCATAATTGGACTATTTGTAAGTTTTATAGCTAGTGTTATCGCATTTCAAAAGAATACACCCTAAGTCTAAGCCATAATCACGTAATTGTTGTTTGAGCTACAATACTTGTGCACAACAACTACCCACTGCTATATACTTAGCTTCCATAATAGTCAAAGTAACATATGCATGTTTCTTATATCACCAGGAGACTAAGGCATTTCCTAGGGTGTGACAAGTTTCACTAGTATTTTTCCTCTTAGTTTTACAACCAACAATATCTAAATTTGAATATCCAACCAAGTAACATATATTTCCCTTAGGATACTATAATCCAACATCTGCTGTTCTTTTTGAATATTTCATGATTTCTTTTACAACAACAAGATGTGACTCTTTAGGTTTTGATTGATATCGTGCACACAAACATACACTAAACATAATGTTAGGTCTACTAGCAGTAAGATAAAGAAGGAAATAAATCATACCTCGATATTTTGATATATCAATACTTTTTCTAGCCTCATTAGTACCGATATATGTATTTGATCCCATAGGAGCGACAATAGCTTTACATTCGTCCATCTTAAACCTTTTGAGCAAATCCTTGCAATATTTGGAATGATTGACAAAGATGCCCTCCTTCATTTGTTTGATATGAACTCCAAGAAAGTACTTCAACTTTCCCATCATGGAAATTTTAAATTCTCCTTGTACCATCTTACCAAACTCACTTATCCTCAGTGGTACACTGATAGAAAGTCATACGAAAATCTTTGTCACATAGTTGACTGATGCTTCACAAATTGTGTTTGAGGCCTCCAAGGAAGCCCAATAAAAACATGTGGCAATAAATAGTAGTGAACAACAATGAGTAGTGGTATGTGGTAGTTAGCCATGGTTTGAGACTATCATGGTACATTGTGTAGTTATTGTGGAACCTACGTTTTTTGCTATGGTGGATTTATAGAATTGTTATAGGATTGAGCAAAAGGAGTTGAAAATAAGATTTTTACTCTAAGGTAATATTAGAGTAAAAATTTAAAAAATTATATTGATTTGATAATCATGATTAAAATAAAATGCATGGCCAAAAAATTTTAATAGTAGTAATTTAACATTATATTTATGGAGAGATCAATTTATAACCAATTGCAAAATTTAAAATGGTACAAAAAAATATATAAATTGTGAGTGAATTTAGTATTTTTTAAAAACATTTTTATGACATTTGGGTATATCAATTCACAATCGTGATCTTGTGTACTAATTTGAATTTTACTTTTTCAAGATTGAAGTATATTTTTTTGTGGAGGATTTAGCCATATATATCTCCAATAGCCTTACTCTCCACCCGACTCCGATACATTTCCGCTTCCGTCGCCGCCGGACGCTCCTCCACAACCTCCGCATTTCTTCCCGTCTGAAAATCTTCTTTGATGTTTGAATCCCCCACCCGCGTTTGATGCTACTGAATGCTCTTCTCTCTCACCACCCTTCTCCGCCGCCGCCGCCACCACCACCACCAACTTAACCCCTGCTTCAAACACCTTCTTCCTTCTTTCTCTCTCAATCACAAACCCCACCACCACTTATCCACATCAACAACAACAAAAACAACAACCCCTTCATCATTACCATCGTTAACCTCAACAAACCAAAACCACAACACCCAACTACCCTTTTCGCATGTTGACTTGAATGGTTTTGCTCAATCTGTGTTATCCAAATGCTCCCTTTTGGATAACAACGCTAAGAACCACCAAACCCATGTTTGTTCTTTGAATCACCATCTTTTGGAGCTGTCCACTGTGATCCCTGAAACCACTCGTAAATTCTGGCGTGTTCCTGTGTTGAAACCCGAACACGTGCTTGAAATATTGTGGGGTTTTGAATCTGAGTGTGCCAAAGATGAGGTTCAGCCTCAAAAGGTTAGATCTTTGTGGCAAATTTTCAAATGGGGTGTTGAAAAAAACATGGGTTTCAATCACCTTGTGCAGTCTTATCAGGTCATGGCATCTCTGCTTCTTCGAGTTAGGTTGCTTAGGGAAGTCGAGGACTTTCTCTCTGCGATGGAGGGTCGAGGAATTTCATTGGAATGCCATGAGATTTTTGATGATATGATTGAAGGGTATGTTGATATGAGAGAATTGGAAAGGGCCATTAATGTGTACGATGGTATGCGGGGCCGGAGTATGGTTCCTTCACGGTATTGTTATCGTGCTCTTATTGATCTTTTGCTGCAAAAGAAGAGATCAGAGCTTGCGTTTCGGATAGCTTTTGATATGGTAGATTTGGGTGCACCACTGAGTAGTGCTGAGATGAAGACATTAGAGAATGTCATGATACTACTTTGCTGCAATGGGAAGATTCATGAAGCAAGAAGCTTGGTGAAGAAGGTGCTGCCTTTTAATTCCGAGGTTAGTAGCTTGGTTTTCGATCAAATTGCGTTTGGGTACTGTGAGAAGAAGGACTTTAAAGATTTGCTTAGTTTCTTTGTTGAAGTAAAGTGTCCCCCTAGTGTAATAGCTGCCAATAGAGTTATTAATTCTCTATGCAGCAGCTACGGTGTAAAAAGGGCAGGAATGTTTATGCAAAAACTAGAAAATTTAGGCTTTAAACCTGACGAAGGAACCTATGGGATTTTAATTGGTTGGAGTTGTGTTGAAGGAAAGTTGAGAAATGCAATGAGTTATTTGTCAATTATGCTATCAAGAAGCCTTGTGCCACATAGATATACTTATAACGCTCTTATAAGTGGATTGTTTAGAATTGGTATGTCAGAGCATGCTCGTCACATTCTTGATGAGATGATTGATCGGGGAACACCGCCTGATATTTCAACATTCAGAGTTCTTATAGCTGGACATTGTAAGTCTAGACAGTTTGATAATGTGAAAGCTCTGATACTTGAGATGGAGAGCCGTGGTTTAATTAAGCTTTCCATGATGGAGAGTCCACTTTCCAAGGCATTTCTGATTTTGGGCTTCAACCCTTTGAGTGTAAAATTAAAACGAGACAATGGCCGGAGACTATCAAAAACAGAGTTCTTTGATGATATTGGCAATGGACTTTATATGGATACAGATGTTGATGAGTATGAGAACCACGTTACTTGTATTCTTGAAGAATCCATGATGTCCAACTTCAGTTCATCTGTCAGAAAGGAATGTAGCAATAATAACCTGAAAAATACTTTAATTTTGGTTGAAGAAATGCTTTGGTGGGGACAAGAATTACTGTTGCCGGACTTTTCAATCTTAGTGAAACAACTTTGTTCTTCTCGGTCACAAATCTCTTCATTGATCAAGCTTTTGGAGAAAATGCCACAATCTACCCATAAACTTGACCAGCAAACTCTCAATTTTGTTGTACAGGCATACAGCAGGAAGGGCTTACTGTGCAAAGCTAAAACTATACTGGATGAAATGCTGCAAAACAAATTTCATATCAAGAATGAGACATATACTGCCATATTAATGCCTTTATGTAAGAAAGGAAACATGAAGGACCTTAATTATTACTGGGGCATTGCTTGTAGAAATAAATGGTTACCAGGATTGGAGGAATTTAAACATCTGGTTTTCTCTATCTGCCATCGAAAAATGGTTAGGGAAGCATTACATCTCCTTGAAATCATGCTGCTATCCTACCCACACCTTAGATCAGATATATGTCATGTCTTTATAGAAGTACTTTCTGCTACGGGTCTTACAAGCATTGCACTTGTGGTTCTAAAACAACTACAACCTTGTTTTGTGTTGGATCATGTTGGTTATAATAATCTAATAAGGGGTATTTGTAATGAGGGGAAATTTTCTGTAGCCTTTACAATACTAGATGATATGCTAGATAAAAGTTTGGCCACTTGTTCAGATGTTTCTGTCTTGCTAATCCCTCAATTATGTAAGGCTGGAAGATATGACAAAGCGATTGCATTGAAAAATATCATTTTGAAAGAGCAGCCTTCATTTTCTTATGCTGCTCATTGTGCATTGATATCAGGATTTTGTAATACAGGTAACATTATGAAGGCCGACACCCTATTACATGATATGTTGTCCGAAGGACTAATTCCAGATGATGGACTGTGTAATATGCTTATCCAGGGCCACTGCAAAGCTAATGACTTGAGGAAAGTTGGGGAGATACTCGGTATTGTAATAAAAAAGAGTTTTGACCTGTCCCTCTCAAGTTACCGGCATTTAGTGCGGTTGACGTGTATGAAAAATAGAGTCCTATTTGCTCTGAGATTAAAGGATTTTATGCATGCACAATATTCATTGGATGGCCTTATCACATATAACATTCTTATTTTCTATCTTCTGTCAGCTGGAAACAGTTTGGTTGTTAATGAGATGCTAACTGAAATGGAAGAGAAGAAAGTTGTACTCGATGAAGTTGGGCATAATTTTCTTGTCTATGGTTTCTTGCAATGCAAAGATTTATCTAGTTCTCTGCGTTATCTGACTACCATGATTTCGAAGGGACTCAAACCATGCAATCGTAGCTTGAGGAAGGTAATAAGAAGCCTGTGTGATGCTGGCGAGCTGCAAAAAGCCATGGAATTGAGTCAAGAAATGAGGTTAAGAGGCTGGATACATGATTCTGTCATTCAAGCCGCTATTACGGAAAGCTTACTTTCACATGGGAAGATACACGAAGCAGAAAACTTTTTGGACAGTATGGAAGAGGAATCTCTAACTCCTGATAATATCAATTATGACTACCTGATTAAGCAATTTTGCCAGTATGGACGATTGGACATGGCAGTTCATCTTCTGAACATAATGCTCAAGAAACATAACATTCCAATTTCCACCAGCTATGATTATCTCATTCATGGGTTTTGTGTACAAAATAAATTGGACATATCTTTGAGTTTTTATTCTGAGATGTTAAATCGGAATCTCAAACCAAGAGTTGACACAGTCGAAATGCTTGTCCGTAGCTTCTGCCAAGATGGAAGGACAGAACAAGCCGAAAAATTCCTAGTCGACATGGTTCAGGGAGGGGAAACTCCGACCCAAATAATGTATTCCACCATAATTAGGAGCTATCACATGGAAAAGAATCTTAATAAAGTGTCAGAGCTATTACAAGACATGCTGAAATTTGGCTATCAACCTGATTTTGAGACACATTGGTCTCTCATAAGCAACTTAAGCAATTGCAAAGCAAAGGACACTGAGAATGGCAGCAAGGGATTTTTGTCAAGGCTTCTTTCTAAAAGTGGCTTTCTTCTGAAGAAATGATTCAATGACTATTTTTTGAATTCTTTTGAAAAGGACTAGTGGATAAGAATGCATGTTAGAGAGAATCCATTTATTGTACCCAAAAAAAGAGAGAACCCGTTTAACTACTTTTAGTGGTTTAATCCAGTTAGTTAAACACGTTTGTGCTTGATGTACATCAAATATAGTTTTCGAGTAAAACACACATCTTCAAGTTTCTTTATATTTATTCTGTATTGTACTAGAACAAAGGTCAACAGTTTGATTCTTATGAGCAATACTCATTGAAAATGATAATCATGCACTCCAAAATGTTTTAGTTCTTTACTTATATGGTGAAGAGATACATTCAGTTATACAAAAAAATACACTTTTGTTTCTGGTTTAAAATTTGTTTAAATCATTTATCTGCACAATGTTAAGACTTAAGAGAAGTTTTATACTGGTTCACCCAATATTGTAGACTATATCTAGCTTCTTGCCATCACCAAAATTCCAATATAACCCAATTAATCAATATTGGGTTAGGAATGACAATGTGGTGGGTCGGGGTTGAGTTTGAACATACCCAAACTCGAAATTCAAAACCTGAACCCGAACTCAACGTGGTTGAAAATAAAGATATCATTCCTGAACCCGTCGGGTTTCGGGTAACCCGAACCCGAAAAAAACTCAAAAATTGTAAATGTACTAAGGAAAATATGATATCATTTTTGTTTCATTTTTCTCTAGCATTTCTATTTTCTCTTGTATTATTTCATTTCTTTTATGTTTGAAGATTCAATAGTATGTAAAGTAAAATTAGAAATAAAGAACAATGGACACATGATATAAATTTCAATTTTAAATTGAATTATATTACTTTGGGACGGGTTAGGGTCTTTCCTTTACCAAACCCGAACTACAAAATCAAACTCGGGTAAAACCCGAACCCAAACCCAATCACATTGGGTTTTCCCCTTAAATTCAGGTTCAGTTCGGGCGGGTACCCACGAGTTCGGTTTTCATTGCCATCCTTAATTGATTATAGCATCAATTATTGTTTACATACCTAACCTCTTAAAGTTCAAAAACACGCGTATTATTTGCACACCTAGCATCTTCATGCTCAACACCAAACAATGATTTGTGTTAAAATGAGTTTATAACTTTGCAAGTCTTTCGATTACCCTCACAAAGTGGAATAAATATGAAAGATAAAAGACTACAAATTTGATAGCAAATGATTGAACACAAATATTCAATTTAGTTACTATTTAATATAAGATAAACATAATGTTCGTAATAAATGAGATTGAACGCATTTAAGATTATTGTATAATATTTTCTAGTGTTTTATATATGTTCTTCAATATTAAGATTATTTATAGATGAGACAGTTAATGTGATCGTTAGTTTAGTCGTTGAAGCTTTATTGGAACTTACTTAGAATCAATATTCATTAGACTTGTCTACTTCGACTTGATTTTTTTTTTGTACTTATCTATCGCCATTAGTGCTTCCTTGTCATTATAAATTAAGCATTTCATGTTTCATGGTTGTTGAAGACTTCTAATGGAAAACATAAAATGTTTGTTCTACGTAGCAATCTCAAAAGTGGCAATTGACATGCTTCTTTTGTAATAGAAGTGGAAGCTTTCCTTTTGCATCTATAAAGTGGTTTTTGCTTTCAACAAAAATAGTGGGACCATTTGAGATTTTTCTATTGGATAATTTATTTCTATCATTTCTATTCAAGCAAGTCTTCAGATATATTGACAAGGCTTTTACTCCATCTTGATTCAAGTAGGTTGACTTATCGTTTTCTCTTATTAATGTTTTGAATTCTTGACTCCAAACTTTGTTATTTTGTCACGCCAATGTGTTAATGAAAGTCGTGCGAAGTCTTGAATACAGACGGTTATTAAACACATACACATATACAAAATGAAACCTTAGAACTTATCTATGGTAATTTAATATGTGATTGTTCATCAAAGGAAGTTGTTGGTATTCCCTGTGAAAAATTCAAGCATATAGAAATGGAGAACATTGATTTGAAAAAGTAGGGAAAAGTCTATAAGAACACCCTACACTTTATGTATTTTACAAGAAGTCATAATGAACTATTTTTTCTTTTTAATTATCCCTTTAAACTTTAATTGTTGATAAAATTGATCCCTACATAACGTGACATGCTCGTCTCCCTCTTCTATATTTCACCTTAGCACATAACACATTTAAACAAAAAAGACAAGTTAGGAAATGGGTGGCAAGATGCAAATATTTGATCTTCCGCCATAAAAGAACAGACATACACCCAAGGTTTTTTGGAGTGCAATACCCATTTGGACATTTTTAAATTTATATTATATTATGACTTAAGAAAAGAAACATAAAATCTTGAAGCTGATTTATTTTGGTCCAAATTTTTTCTTAGTTACATATTATGTGAAATCGGTCTCTCCCAAATGGAATATAGAAAAATATGGTGAAATATTATTAATTTTATATTTTGATAATGGTTTCCTTTAGATAAATGTCAATGTTGGTTAAGTTTGATTGTGCCAATTTCTTTGTTGTTCTACTAATAATTTAACAATATATTAAATCAAAAACCAATTTCACAATTGATAAAGTTTAATGAGTAATTAGGAAGAAAAAAATAGTTCATGACGACTACTTGCAAAATGCATAAAGCTTAGGAGGCTTTATGCACTTTTCCCGAAAAATTATATTGTAAGTTCATAATAGGAAAATGTAATTTGAACAACTTTCTTGAAAACCAAAAGGGTGTTGGCATTAAATCCAATTTGGGTAATAATACCTATAATCATAAAAAAATGTCATATAAGAAACTAGTAATGAATTCTAACAAATCTCATAACTAATCTCCTACTTATTCCTATTTGGGCTTTCATAGACACCCATTTAACTTATGTGATATAATCAAATACGTTGTTCAAAACAATTATTACATTGGATGGTTAAGAGATAAAATTTCAAAGCTACCGTAAAAGACCTAAAATAATTTGGGTACCTAAATTCTCCATTTGAATTCCCTACTGTAGTATGTTGTAAGATCTGAGGTACTTATTGGTATATGAATAATGGGTACTCAATACATACTACCGGTGATAGAAGAAAGTTTGTTGAGTTGTCTCGTGAAGAAAGAATGCATGTTACATTGGAAACCACAAAAAAAGTAAAATACTTGGAGTCATAAAAATTGATAATACTTCTAAATTTTTAATTGAAAATGTTATTCATGTTCAAGGTTTAAAATATAGTATTTTGAGCAATAGCCAACTTTGTGGTAATGAAAATAAAGTAAAATTTGACACCAACACACATGTAATCAAAAGCAACATGAATGATGAAATTAAGTTCATAGGTCTTAGATATAATAGTATGAATATGATTTATTTGAATGATCATTTATTTGTATGTCTATTGACTATTTTCCAAGGAAGATTATATATAGTTATGGCATCAGAGTGTTGCACATTTAAATGTTAGCCATCTCAATAAACTCATTCAAAAAATCTAGTGATTGGATTACCAGAAATCAAAGTTCAAGTGGATAGAATTTGTCATGCATATTAAAAGTGCAAACAAAGATAAAATTATTTCCATCCTATAAACTTGGTAACCACAAAAAAAAAACATTTGGAATAATTACTTCATATTAACCTATTTGGACCATTTGAAGTTATAAGCTTTGATGGGCAATCAATATGTATTAGTTATTTTTGATGATTACTCTATACATATATGAATATTATTTCTCTCATAAAAACCATGCATGCAAGTCACTCAAAATGCTTGTCAAGGTTATCCAAAATAAAAAGAACCTTAATATTGCATATAATCATAGTGACAATGGTTGTTAGTTTGAGAATCACGAATTTAACATATGTTTTTAGGAGGATGTCATTACTTAATATTTTCAGCTCATAGAACTCTCCAACAAAATGGACTCATTAAAAGGAAAATTCTCTATCCAGAGGAATTAACAAGAATCATGCTTAATGACTCAAAACACCTCACTACTTATGGGTCAATATGGTTAATACCACTAGCCTGTGATGATTTAGACCTATCAAAATTGGTGGACTTGTTCAGGCAAGCCCGCCAAAGCCTAAAAATTCATAAGATTCGGGTTACCAAATTAGGTAATTTTTAAATTGGGATTTTTAGCCTAGACCGACCATACTTTTTTTAAAACCGGGTTCAGGCTAAACGTACTTGGATAGGTTCAGGCTACCTGTTTTATCTTCTTTTCCACTTTTGGGAATCTTTGACTTGGTACTACATATGCTATCTATTATGGAATTTTCTGTTGAGGAGAGGTTAGACAGCAAGAGAATAGACTAACTTAATCAAATGAGAGGAGAAAAATACTGAATAATATTTCATTCATTCATTTCTTCTACAGCAATCTACATATACCCTTTCAAGTAGTTTTTAGGGTTTCCAACCTACATTGAGCTCACATCTTGGGCCCAATACTTTAATTGAAAATAAACACTGAAAATACAATTAAATTTATTCAACATAATTTGCAAGCCACTTAGATTTTTTGTTTGTTCCTTTTGGGCTGAGTTGGCCCATTTGTTCCAGCTATGCTATCATTGTCCATGTCTTCAAAAAAAAACCTTGTCCATAAGGTTTGTATGTGAGTCCAAAAACGTATCAAGACCACCTGGGTTTCCGTGTTTAACAAGTGAAGAGTCACGTCCAGTTGGTAAAGCAGAGGGTAATTGATAATCTGCATTAATTGATGGTGAGATGAATAATGATTCATATTTCGAATCTTACATCAAGAGTGGAATTTTTTTTTTGCAACTGCTACACTCTTCCTTGCACTGTCCAATGTCTTCATTAATGAAAACTTTTCAGTGTTTTGAATTTAAGCAGGAGAGAGGGTAGGATCTGAGGGTCCAGAAGAAACTATTATTTTTTATGGTTGAGATGTGTCCAGGCTAGGAAGACGTAGTGGTGTACTTGAGGAAAAGAAATGGGAGTTAATATCATTATTATTCCCATTAAATTCCTTGCCTCATTTTTCTCCAAGTTAACCACACCTAATTTCTCCTTTTTCTCTCTGTGGGTCTGAGAACCTGTTGCATATCCCCATCCTTTCTTCATCATGTTTCTTATCCTCTTCAACATTTTCCTTCACTTCTTTCTTTTGGCTCCTCGGTGAGTTGTTCTTTTCTTTCCTTATAACTGATTCTTCTACCTGCACACTCGAAGTGGAGCTCCCTTTGTGTCTCACCTTTGTGGTTGGAAAGGAGTTGTGCACCACTGTGGCCCTTCCTCATTCTCCTTTGTTTTGGACCGGTTCTGTTAGACTATAGAGACTTTCCTTAAGAGTCGATAACAACTTAACTCTCATTTGCAGGGTATCCTTGATTCTTATGTTTGTTGTTGAGTCGGCTATGAAGTCTTTGAGACCCGAAGGAGCTTGACCGTATAAGGCTTCAAATGGGGACAACTGAATGGAGGAATGGTGACTGGTGTTGTACCAATACTCTGCCAAGGGAAGGCAACCAAACCATTTTTTTTGGATACGAACCAGTGAGACACCTCATGTATGTCTATAAACCTTGATTTACTACCTCAGTTTGACCATCTGACTGAGAATGATAAGTTATACTATAACAAAGTATAGTTCCCAACAACTTGAAGATCTCCTTCCATAAGGCACTGAGAAATATTTTGTCACGGTCTGAGACAATAGTCTTTGGTACACGGTGTAGCCAACATATTTCGTCAAGAAATCGGCAAGCTAGGCTCTCGGCTGTAAATTTCGTTGGAAGTGCTATAAAATGTGCATATTTTGTGAGTATATCCATAATGACCCATATCATTGTGTGGCCATGAGATGCTGGTAGATGAGTTACAAAATTCATTGAAAGATCTTCCTAAACTTTTTCATGGATTAGGAGTGGTTGTAACAAACCTTGGTATTTTCTTGGTAGGTACTTGTTGGTTTGGCAGACAATACATTGCCGAACAAAGGTCTTGATTTGGGTAGCAATGTCGGGCCAATAACAAGAAGTAGAAATTCGGGTCAGGGTGGCCTTCCAACCTGAGTGCCCTGCTATTGGAGTATCATGATACTCATGGATCAAAGAGAGGCACAGGTTCTCCCAAGCAGGTATGAAAACGCATCCCTTATAGAATAATAAGCCTTGTGAAAAGTGATATTGTGTGTTCTGAGTAGATTTTGAAGTATGTTTTTGTATAACTACTTGCCCATCTGGTGTAGTAAAAAATTGCTTCAAACGGTCCATAATCTGAGGAAATGGTGAAGACAAAGCAGCCAGAATGGAAGTATCCTCACTACAACATCGAGATAAGGCATCTACCACTCTAGTTGAGGTATCAGTCCTATACTTTATTACATATTGAAATCCAATTAATTTGGTTGCCATTTTTGTTGTTATGGTATCTGAAATCCTTGAGTCATCAAGTGTCTCAAACTTTGTTGATCAGTGTATATTGTAAATTGTTTACCTAACAAATATTATCTCCATTTCCTGACAGATTTTGTGACGACAAACATTTCCTGGACATAGGCAGAGGAGTGTTGCATTCTGGTGGACATCTTCTTACTGAAGTAAGCAAGTGGGTGACCCTTTTGAGACAGGACTACCTCGATGGTCACATCGGACGCATCGATCTCAACAGGAAAGGGTGTTGAGAAATCAGGAAGTTGTAGTACTAGTGTTGTTGTCATTGTTGTCTTTAGAATTGTAAAGGCGGAATGTGCCTCTATAGACCAAGCAAATTGTTGTAATTTAATAAGTTAGTGAGTGGAGCGACGAGAGAAGCATAATGACGAACAAACTTCCGATAAAAACCCGTGAGGCCCAAGAAACCCGTGAGAGCCGTTAGAGAGCGGAGTGGAGGCCAATCCACCATTGCTTTGATCTTATCGGGGTCTGGTGTGACTCTTACTCCTGTGATGATGTGTCCGAGATAATTCAAAGATGCAACACTGAAAGAGCACTTAGAAAGCTTGGCATAAAACTGATTAGTAACTAATAGGTCCAAAATGACACGCAAATGAACTAAATGATCATCCAAACAACTACTATAGATAAGTATATCATCAAAGAATACCAATACAAATCGTAATAGATGTGGCCTTAGAAGGTCATTCATATCCGCCTAAAATGTGGACGACACATTAGTTAGCCCAAAAGGCATAACTAGGAATTCATAATGACCATCAAATGTTCGAAATGTTGTCTTGTGTATATCCTCTAGTTGCACACGGATCTAATGATATCTTGATCTTAGATTAATTTTAGAAAAGATAATGGCACCACCAAGTTCATCCAACAACTCCTCAATGGTTGGGATTGGAAAATGATCCTTAACTGTCAGGGCATTCAATGACCGATAATCCACAAAGAATCTCCATGTCCCATATTTTTTTTAACAAGTAAAACTGATGAAGAAAATGGGCTGGTACTTGGAGTTATTATGCCCTCTTATAACATTTCATTAATCATTATGATCATTGCTTCTTTTTGATAATGTGGGTATCTGTATGGTTTTAGTGAAACTGGGGTAGAGTGTGGGAGAAGGGTAATATGATGGTCATGTTGTCTAGATGAGGGTAGGCCTTCTAGGAGTTTAAATACTGGTTGGAAGTTGGAGAGGAGGGTTGTGATCTTAGGGTGTAAGTCTGTCTAGCTAGGTGTTTGGGGGATGTAGTGTTTGTAAGGGGTGAGAAGGTAATTGTGTGTAGGGAAATTATGGCATCTATGTATATTAGGCGGTTTAGTTGGTGTAAGGTGGAGGGGGCATAGGAGGGAGTAGTATCTCCTTTGAGTGTTATAGTATTTTCTCCCACTTTAAATGACATATAAATGACATATAAATGACATGGAGGGATAGAAAATCAAATGTCACCGACCCAAGTGTACGCAACCACTCAATCCCTAGGACAACGTCTGCCCTTTTGATGGGAAGTAGATAAAAATGAATGTTGAATAACTGATTCTACAACATGATCGGAGTGTTGGAACACAACCCCGTAAAAAATATGTGTGCAACATTTCCTACCATGACTGGAAATTGTGGTGTTGGGGAAACCTGTAGTTGTAAGCAATGTGCCAACCTTGGTTGAATGACATTATGTGAGCTTCTAGTATCTACCAAAACCATAACTGGATCTCTTGCAATAGAACCTTGAAACCACAGTGTTTTGAGAGAGGGTTGTCCCTCCAAGGCTTGTTTAGAGAGTTGAAAATGAATAAGTTCCTCTTGGATTTTTTGGGGTTCCACATCCATATTTTCAAGGTTGGGTGAAAATATTTCTGTTTCCATAGGGAAATCATCCTCCAATAGAAGTTGAAAACATTGACACTTATGTCCTGCATGAAATTTCTCATTGCAATTATAGTAGAGGCCTTGGGCCCATCGCTCCTGCATTTGAGCAGTTGTGAGACGACGTATGGAAAGTTGTTGTTGCTTTGGTTGAATCGGTGGTATTTAGGGTGTGGGAGTGATTGGTCTAGTGTAAGGAATTGTAGGATTTTGGTGTGTGTAACGAGGCTGTTTCGAAAAGGATAATTTTGAGTCTTTAATTTTTGATTCAACCAATTTGGCTAGCTCTAATGCTTCAGCAATATTAGTGAGGCACAAAATAGCCAATTCTCTCATGATTTATGTAACCAGTCTAGACAGAAAATAATTTAAAATTACCTCGGGGGAGAAACCCCAAATTCTATTATAGATCTTCTCAAATTGTTGTTGGTATTCTGCCAACGAACCAGTTTGACGTAGTTTGAATAATGCCACCTGGGGATTTTCATAGCATGATGGTCCAAAGAGAATCTCCAAGGATCTTATGAAGCTTTCCCAATCACTAATATTTGAATTTAAGAAGGCCCATTTGAACCAACTTAATGTTTCACCTTTCATATAAAATGAAATCAAATGCATACGTTGTTCCGGTGGAACGTGATACAGTTGAAAAAATTGTTCTGCTTGGAACAACCAATCTAGAGGCTCAGATCCATCAAAGGGAATTAATTGTAACTTTGGCGGCCGTGGTTGGTGAGGGGAAGTGAAGGTAGGGTTGAAGTTTGGTCTGACATATGTGGAATGTGGGGAGAAGAATGGAGGGACTAGAGTGGGTGTGTAACATGGGGGACAGGTGGGGCTAGTGGTGATTGAGGTGGGTGGTTATGGTTAGGGTTTGAGTGTCTAATGTGGGAGGAAGATTGTATATTGTTTAGGTTAGGTGGTTGAGGTGGAACAAAAGAAATATCTGTATGCTTTTCTGTGATGGGTCTGAGGGATTCAGCGATTGCTTCATATCTTGCATTTTGTTGGTCCTTGTTCTCTTGTAGCTTTTCTGCAAAAATCTGTAGAAGAGATTCATCTATGTCTTTGGAGTTTTTAGGAGGCATAAGTTAAGAATGAAAGCACCAAATTGTTATGGAATTTTCTGTAGATGAGAGGTTAGACAGCAAGAGAATAGACTAACTTAATCAAATGAGAGAGAGAAAAATACTGAGTAATAATACTTCATTCCTTTTACGGCAGCAGCCTACATATACCCTTTCAAGTAGTTTTAAGTGTTTCCAACCTACACTGGGCTCACATCTTGGGCCCAATACTTAATTGAAAATAAACACTAAAAACATAATTAAATTTATTCAAGATAATTTGTAAGCCACTTAGATTTTTGTTTGTTCCTTTTGGACCGAGTTAGGTCATTTGTTACAGCTATGCTATCATTATCACCAATTAATAACATGGTAAGCATATGCTATCACCAATTCACCACCAATGTCATAGTATTGCCATCTTGGCCAATGCCTATTGCCATTTTCATCACAACTTGCAATTTATTTTATTTTAGGCATATTATATTTTATATAAACAAGTTATTGTTATCATAGCCATAATCAAACTTTAGAATTAAATAGTTCATTCATAATTTCGTGAACATACCAATTATAACAAGATTCAGTAATTCTAGTCCTATACTCATTAAAAACCTTGGATTAACTAGAAACAAACGCAAGGTTTTATTAAGTATAAATTTTTATGCTTTCCGCAATAAAAAATACAGTACCGCTTTACTAACGAAAAGGTTTAATAAACTCTCGCTCTGGTGTTTAGCTCGAGTTGAGCCTCAATAAAATCTGCCACTTCAAAATAAAATAAAAGGTTTGATATAAGTTTGAACAATTTTCCAAAGTAATTAAATAACTTGGATGGATGATGTGCAATGAGCACTAGATGACACTCATTGAGATGGTTGCAAAATGTTGGGCAACTTCGTTGGTATTTCGTAAGCAATTTGTCTAGACTAGTATATAAAGCAAAAATGTATAAC
The DNA here is from genome assembly GCF_001865875.1 of Lupinus angustifolius. Taxonomy (NCBI): domain Eukaryota; kingdom Viridiplantae; phylum Streptophyta; class Magnoliopsida; order Fabales; family Fabaceae; genus Lupinus; species Lupinus angustifolius. The sequence continues at coordinate 12,119,046 of NC_032012.1, forward strand.
AACTTGGCCTGTTTATTATTTTTATTTGAAGAGTTAATTATAATTAAAAATATTTATTTGAAGAATTAATTATGATTAAAAATAGTTGGGATTATCAGACATCATTAGCACACTGAACGCTAATCATTCAGTCAGCCTAAAATTATGTTTACCTTTTCTCAAATATATTCAGAAGGTTTCCAAATCACAATAGAAATAATTCATTAATCTGTTATAAATAGGTGTATCTAGTGTGATTTAATGTAAATGTGATAAAATTATTCACAATCTACAATTCATCCAAATTTATTTATATTAAATCAATTCGTTAGAACTAATGGATTTAAATAAATGGTGTTGATAATGAATTGATTTAAGTTCTTCCATTGGATATGGATATCTATGGATATATCCATTTGATGGATACACAATCCATCCAAAAAAACAAATTCAAAAATGAAAATTTCATTTAATATTTAAGAAAACTAAATTCAAGTAAATTCATCCGTCATTCTTATTTTCACTTTTAATATTTTATTAAATTGATATCAATTATAGGACATGTGTATATAGTTAATATTAAAAGTTTATTCTTTATCACATTACATATATATAAGTATGAGGAAAAAAATGTATGCACTGACAGTATATGCGTTTTATACATTGTCCCTACATCATCACCATTGATATTCAATCATCATTGACTCTTAAAAAAAGTAATTCAAATGAATGGTCGATGATATAGTGATTATGTATAAATATTAAAACTCAAAGTGCATAGATATTACACTCTCACTAAGCCATAATTAATATTTAACAACGTTCATTCAACAACGCTCGTGTGTTGAACATTGTCAAAGGTAAGGCGGAAAAAATTATCAGCACTCAGTGAAGTAAGTGTTGTTAAATGTGATAGGTGGATATACATTCAACATCGCTTGCTTCAATGAGCGTTGTTGAATGTATGAGTCAAAGATTTAACAGCGCTTAGTAAAGTGAGCAATGTTGTTTATCACACATTTAACAGCGTCTGTTTCAATGAGCGCGGTTAAAAGTAACAATTTTAATAGTGCTCACCGAAGATCGTGCTATACATTCATATATTTAACAATATTTCTTCAATGAATGTTATTAAAAGTAACACACTTAATAGTGTTAACTTCAATGAAAGTTGTTAAAAGTAACACATTTAACAGTGTTTGCTTCAATGAGCGATATTAAAGGTCATACATTCATATATTTAAAAGTTACACATTTAAGAGCACTTGCTTCAGTGAGTGCGGTTAAAGGTCAGGCATTCATATATTTAACCTCACTTCTTTAGTGAACACTATTAAACGCTTGTTTTAGTGAGCAAGAATCTTCTCAAATTTGAAAATAAAACCTTAAACACAATAATACACATATCATTCGGTTTATTATTTATATTATTCTTCTTCTTCTCCATTAGTTACATTTTTCTCTCTTTTGTTTTTAGTTTCTCTTTTCAAACAAGTTATCAGTTTTTGGTTTCTCTGCCTGAGGTAAATTGTTTACTTATTTTAGCTTATTTATTTCTTTTTTATTCAGTCTTGATGCTTGCATTTACACCATAAAAATAAGTCTTTGATTTTTCTAGAAGTTCAAAAAATCATTTTTTTTTACAAAAGTTCACTTTTAAAAAAAAATCACTTTCTAAAATTGTTTTTTAAATTATTTTAAAAGTGTTTTATTAGAAGATGATTTTAAAAAATGTTTTCTTGAAATATTAGTTTTAAAAATAATGACTTTCTTCAATAGTGTTTTTAGTTTCAATAAAAAATCAAATGAATTGGATAATAATCTGTCCAAACCCATGAAAATTGATTGGATGAATTGGAATACATCCATTAAATTTGGATATGGATGAATTTGATTGCTTAAAATATGGTTTAAATGAATTTATATGGATCGGTGAATGACTTCTCATCCATCCATTAACATCCAAATACAAAATTATCCAAATTCATCCATTTGTCATCCTTAATCGCATGCATACTTCATAACATAAATATTTCACTATAATTTTATGAATGAAAAGAATTACATTATTTTATACATATTTATGGTAAATGGAGGGTATAATTTAAGTTATTTTGACATGAAAATAAATATTTGCATAACATTACTCGAAACATTATAGATTAATTATCTTTGCAAGAACCATTTAAAGTGGCATTAAGAAAAAATATCACCACTCATGCCCACTAATATTATTATTTGAGGTAGCAAAACTATCCACAATCCATAATCTATCCATATTAAATCTATCTATTAGAGTTAATAAGTTTAAATAGATATACTCCAATGAATAGTGTTGATAATGAATGAAATAAATTCATCAATTATATCCAATCAATACAAAATTTCAAAAATGACAATTTCATTTAATATTTAAGAAAACTAAATTCAAGAAAATTCATCCATGATTCTCACTCTCACTTTTAATATATTTTATCAAATTGATAATAACTATATCACATGTGTATGTAGTTAATATTAAAAGTTTATTCGTTAGTACATAACATATATAAGTATGAGAAAAATATATGCATGTGTATGAGTTTTGTATACTGTCACTATATCATCATCATTTATGTTTAATCATCATTGACTCAACAAAAAAAGTAATTCAAATGAGTGGTGAAAGATGTAGGGATTGTGCATAAATATTTATACTTAAAGTGCATAGACATTACACTTTATAAGTATTTGTTAAAAATTTACACATAAAACCTTAAATGTCACATGCTGGTAGAACATTGATTTTTTTTTTCTTTCTAAAAGTTCAAAAAATCAGCTTTTTAAAAAAATTAAAAAATTGCTTTTTAATAGTGTTTTTTAACTGATTTTAAAAGTTTTTTTTTTTAAAGTTGATTTTAAAAGATGTTTTGGTGAGATAGTAGTTTTAAAACAAATCATTTTCTTCAATAATGTTTTTAGTTCCAATAAAGAAAATCAAATGGATTGGATATCTATCCATCCAAATCCATGAAAATTTAGTCATGGATGAATTGGATGGATTAGAATCCATTGGATATGGATGGATTAGAATCCATTGGATATGGATGGATTAGAATCCATTGGATATGGATGGATTAGAATCCATTGGATATGGATGGATTAGAATCCATTGGATATGGATGGATTAGAATCCATTGGATATGGATGGATTAGAATCCATTGGATATGGATGGATTAGAATTCATTGGATATGGATGAATTTGATAATTTAAAGTATAGTTTAAATAAATTTATATTGATTAATGAATGACTTTCCATTTATCTATTAACATCCAAATCCATCCATTTGCCACCCGTAATTATTATGGTCATAACAAGTGTGTTAAAAAATGTTATAGATTAATAGAGAAAGTCACATATTTTTAAAAAATAGATTAAATCAATTAATATTTAAATAATTATTTTGAATGTTATATGGGTCGGTCTGTCATAACTAGGGATGGCAATGAACCGAACCAATTTGGTATTTGTTTGAAACTCGATTTGTTATTTAGCTCGAGAAACATGGTTCATGAATCAAAGAATTTGAGCTATAAATTGAGCTCGTTAAATAAATGAGTTGAACTAGAGTTGGATAAAGTTCGACTCGTTAGGTTTATGAGCTGGCTATATATATATATATCACACATATATATCTTTATTAAACTAATTTTTATGTTTATTATGATCCATGCATTATTTTTTAGATTTATTGTTATTACATATATAAACAAGGTTATATTTATATATACAAAGAATAAACAAGGTTATATTTATATATACAAAGAATTTTTTTAGCTCGAGTTCGCGAACTTTAACTCAGCCGAACTCGAGCTAAAAAAATAACTCGTATCCACAACTAACTCAATTAGGACAAATTTGGACTATAATTTGATATACATAAAATGCACTCAAGCTTTTTCGCTAGACCTAGTTTAGCCCAAATTCTATATGTGCTAACTCAAACTCGTATGAGTATTCCATTTTGATAAGTCTATGATGAATAAGATTCGAATTAGATTTATTCTGAAGAAAACTATATTTGACACTTATGAATGAAGAAAAGCCAATGTTAGATATTTTCATGCATTCGGTTTTTTTTCCTTAAGTAATGTAAAAGAACATTTGATACAAATGTCAATAAAGACACATTTCTTGAATATTCCTTGCATAGAAAAGTATATAAAATCTACAATAAAAGGATCATGACTATTGAATCATTACATGTTGCATTTGATGAAATTAACTCCCAAAAGGAAGGGAACATAATTTGTTATGATGTTTTAGAATTATTAGGAAACACTTACTTTAAAGAACAAAATGTTTGAGAAAAGTGGCGAAGAACCTACTACGTCAAGTCTAGAAGGACAAAGAATTCTCAAAAACTTGGATAACTTTTAATGATCATCCTTTTATAAAATCATAGGTGATATTAATAAGGGATTGGTAATCCAAAATTCAATTCATAATATTTGTAATTTTGTAGCGTTTATTTCTCAAATAAAACATAAGGATATAAATGAAGCTATTATGTATTAACATTGGATTTTCACTATGTTATCTAGTCGGTAAGCCTAAAGGTTGTACCATAATAGATATTGATGAGTTTTCAGAAACAAACTTGAAGAGTCGTAGTTTTTATTAGAAATATGGTTAGACTTATGGATAAAGGCTATAACTAAGAAGATATAAGCTATGATATATATATATATATATATATATATATATATATATATAATCATATAAAAATTAGAAGCAATTATAATGCTTTAAGCATTTGGATCGTTTATGAACTTTGAATTCTTCAAAATGAATGTAAAAAGTGCACTTCTAAATGGTTTCATTGAGAAGAAGTCTATGTTCTTCACCTACCTGACTTTGTATGATTTAAAACAATCCCAAAAACTTGGTATGATAGACTAAACAAATTTCTTACAAAAAAGGGTTTTAATGAGGGAGTGTTGATATAATGTTCTTCATTCACAGAACTAGGGATGACATGGGCCAGAATGATTACACTACCTGGACCAACCCAATTCAATGATATTTGGATCAGGGCCCACCCCTGGCCCACATAGTGACCCGCTAGGTCTACTACTCACAGATCCTTGGGTAACCAGTAAATTAATGGTACCCAAAAATTCATAAAATGTTAAAAATAAGATTAATTACTCATTTCGGTCTCTCATGTTTTCGACCTTACCAACTTAGTCCATAATAATTTTAAAATACCAATTTAGTCCACAATAATTTCAACATGGAATCACGCTAGTCCTTCTGTCCATATTTGTCAGTTAATATTAACGGTTTGGCCTATGTGTAATGTTAACTACTGACATAGCAAAACGTCTTTTTTCCATGTTGGTGAGTATAACCATCATCCGGTGATGTGTAATTTTTATTTTTTACAAAAAAATATTTTTTTAAAATAAAGTCGTTTTGGGTTTTTTTTAAACTCAAAACGACATTGGGTTTCTTCTTCCAACTTCGATATCTCTTCCATTATACCAAAATCTCATTGGTTCTCTTCCTGAACATGTTCATTCTAAAAATATTGTTGGGCCATTGGAAGTGGGTGTTGGAGGACACGTGTTGAGATTGAGGGGTTAGGGTTGTTGTGTCCATGACTATTAGTGTCTTAATCTCAAAGACGAAAGCCAAGTTTAAAAGAGAGAATGAGAGTGAAGGAACGTTGTTGGGCTTTTGAGTTGAAGTAAATTCTTTGTATTGTTAATGAGAATTTGATTAAAGTCATATCTTTACATATTGACGCCAATGTTGTGACCTTATTTTTTCACTCTTTTGGCATTATATTGTAAAATTGTTGAAGTTAATTGGGATGGGGATACTTTTAAGTAGTAAACTTACCTTCTATATTCTGTTTCCCCCTTTTATATTCTATTTTGGTCATCCTATGTGTGCTACTGATTTTATTTTGGGAGGCCATCACTTTCAAGTTTCCACCCAATTATGACTTTATTAGGTTACAACGATGAATAGTTAGAGTTACACTTCAACTGATCCTTTTTTTTTACATGCTTGTTTATCTGATCATTAGTTCTGGTATACTCGTTACACTACAAAAAAAATTATCCTATTAGCCATGGTTCACGGTTATAACCGTGGCTATTGTACCATAAAACTGTGGCAAAATACAATAACCATGGTTACCTCTACTTTAGTAATTACTAGCGTTGCAAAAATTTAGCCACAGTCATTTTATGATATAGCTACGTCTAGAAGAAGTGTGGTAACATTTCTTTAATCACGGTACCAACCATGGTTAATATGAACCATACCCGTGCCTATTTTGTACCACTACTTTAACCACAGTTTTAGCCGTGGCTAATTATTTTTCCTGTTATTTTCAAACATATTCCTCTCCTAATCCTCTCTAACAATAATTATATTCCATAAGCATTAATAATAAGAAATTTGACCCAATATCTCAAATTATCACCACCTTCATCCTAAAATAATTCACAAATACATAAGTATTAATAAGTTCACATAATATGTATCATTCAAACCAATAGGTGAAACATTCTAAATTTGGTTAAAAATAGCATTAATATTTCTATAGTAAAAATTCAAGCATAATCACATGGAACTTCTAGTTTTGGCCACTTGATCACTTCAACATCACCTTGAAGGAGTTTTGAGATCTGTGGTCCAATGGAAAATATACGAGATTAACAATACAATAATGAACTAGTAAGTTACCCGTGCATTTGCACGGGGTAATAATTTTTTGTCGCATGGTTAATAACATACATGTTACTGGTATATTGTATGGTTAAGAATACATATGTTACACGTGCATTCGTTTGGTTAAAAACATACATGTTACTCGTGCATTCACATGGTTATGGACATACATGTTACTTGTGCATTCCCATGGTTAAGAAGAACACACATGTTGCTCGTGTATTCGTATGGTTAAGAATGCACATGTTACCTGTTCATTCACATGGTTAAGAACACATGTGTTACATGTGCATTCACATGGTTAAGAACATGCATGTTGTAACACCCCAGCCTTGACAGGCGACCCTATGGTCCATGAATTTATTGAGCGTGTCACCTATTAAGCTTAAATACCCTCTGCATTATTTTATTCCCCTAAAGGGAGCCTCCGCGACTCGAACCCAGGACCTCAGGGTCTTATAGTCATTGATTCCATTGAGTCGCTACCAGTAAGCTCAATGGAATCAATGACTATAAGTCCCCGAGGTCCTGGGTTCAAATCACGGAGACTCCCTTTAGGGGGAATAAAATACTGCATGGAGTATTTAAGCTTAATAGGTGGCATGCTTAGTAAATTCATGAACCATAGGGTCGCATGTCAAGGCTGGGGTGTTACATTAAAAAGGCGCCTTTCTGTAGCTTAGTGGTAGCGACTCAATGGAATCAATGACTATAAGTCCCTGAGGTCATGGGTTCGAGTCGTGGAGGCTCCCTTTAGGGGGAATAAAATACTGTAGGGGGTATTTAAGCTTAATAGGTGACACGCTAAGTAAATTCATGGACCATAGGGTCGCATGTCAAGGCTGGGGTGTTACACATGTTACTCGTGCATTCACACGATGAAGAATGTGCATATTACACGTGCATTAGCATGAGACATGTTGATTTTGATGCATGATTAGAAGCACATAAGTATCAATATTATTAAAGAGATATATATTGTATGTGTAATAATTTGATAAAATAAAATGAAATATATAGAAATATAAACATTGTGAACTAAATTCATTGTATGTGTTTTTTGTTGTAACTATCTAATCTTCATTTGACGTCTATATATCTATCATGCGCAAAATGTTTTCACACTTTTTGTATTATCAATAACAATTATAAAATCCATAAGTTCACCACCAATCTGGGACGGAATAAACATGTATTCATTAGTCAAACATAAATTAACAATGAAGTCAACACAATCATGTATGTGTTTAAGAGATTTTTAATATTATGCATTAAGTTCACATTATTAGGTTGATATATAATTAATTGATACCTAAGAATTTATTACCACTCATGCAAGAGCATTTCATCATATCACAAAATAGTATAAGAGTACCCAATAAGACTTCACATTTTCCATTTAGATGTAAAATGAATTAATAATGGATAAAGTTGGGAGTTTTGTCCAACATAATAAACCTCAACAAAGTTAGTACAATATGAAATATACATCTACTGGCACATATGAGAGTCATGAAGAGATTTGAAAGCATGATGTTATCATATATTGTAGAGAGAAAATAATGATTAAAACTGAAATTAAAGGGCCTAAACATTTAGAAAATATAAGAATTTGATGGTAATATTAGATAATTAAAAAGGGAACATAACAAATCAAAAGCAAAATAGTGAAAAAAAATGAGAAAAATATAGAAACTCTTAAGACAACAAAACTTTTAAAAGGCAAGAAGCAAACCATAAGTATGAGTAACTAAAATGCCCGTAAAATTTGAACATTGAGAGGTATTCTTTACACGACCACATGTATACTGTAAGGCTAACCATTGAAGAGTATGAGGAAATATTAAATGGCCTTTTAAATGACTTCTTACTATTGATAAATAATATATGTATTACTTTGAAAACTTCTTAAAGGATTGTGTAAATTCTCAATAGTGAAAATAAAAATATTGAATGCAATGAAAAGTAGCATTAAATGGACAATAAAATTCTCGTTGTGTACCCAGATAGAAAAGTAAATAAAAAATGTTATTACATATGCAACAATTAATTGAACATATAATCAACGAAGAGTCTTGTGTACAAATTTAAACAATAAATAAAATCTTTAAATTGGAACAACAATAATTTAAATCAATAATGATTTATTTGAAAATGATAGTTAAATCACTAAATATTTTAATTTCTTACCTTTGGAAACTGGAAAATTGGTAAAGAAAAATATTTTACATATGAAAATAATTAATTAACAAAATATTAATCACTTTATAATCTATATATTTGGTTGACTAATGGATACAATAAAAACTTATGTTGTCCATTGTTAATATTGTTTTATGATATGTTCCCTATTGTTACTATTTAATATTGCAATAGTAACATGTCAATATTAGAATCAGATCGAAACTCTAAAAAATATATACATAATGAGCATTACCTAAATTAAGGAATAAAAAATAATTCAAACAAAATATAATATGTCTTACAATACATACAACTTTATATATCTTATGATTGTTTTTAATGTAATGAATGTAGAAGAATCAATTTCATTATCACAAATTCACAATTAAATCAAATGAAAAATATGACTTTATTTTAAGCAAAAAATGTTATTTTTAATAAGGGTCAATGATACATTATGATTTTTAGAGGTTTTATTACAAAACAAATTACGTTAAAAAAATTGAAGTTACATTTCTTTATTTAGAAGAATATTATTCTTAATGGATACAATATTATTATCTTTATCACAATTCCATTATTCATTAACTTTAATAAAAATAATAATATTAGTATCATTATTTTAGATTGAGACTTATTATATTTTGTACAATTTAATATTTTTACTATTATGAATTCATAAATATGAATATTTAAAATTAACTTTAATATCAATAACATGAATAAATCAATGTTTACTTATGAAAGTTATTATTATGTTTATATTATTTTTTCTAATATAAACTATAACTTTTATAGTATATTATATTTGATTTAATATTTTCATCCATGTTATTATTGAAGTTCTATTTCTATTATTTAGAATAAATAAATATTATAGGTTATACGTATTTCTTATTAGATATTTTAGAATTAAACAATAAATGATTAAACATTTATATCTATAATAGAAAAAAATGTAAAATCATAAACATATATATTAAAATTTATAAATTTGTTGGTTACAATTCTACGGTTACACTTCCTTTTTTATAATTTGAATTTTATGAAAATATATTATTACACTGTTACAATTCATATATTATAATGATTGCACTTTAATATTATATAACGTTATATAACGATTGATCAGTAAATGTTTCATAACGTAGTGAAAATATCAATTCAGCAAATTTGCACATGGCATAAGATCTCCCTCCTCAAATAAATGCAAATAATAACATACCTTAAATTGCATAATTTTCCTTCTTAGAAGATTTGATTCAATTACACTTGTGATCTTGAATCATTTTTCTAGTGGATCAAATTGAAAGTCTTAAGTAAAATAGAATAAAAAACTAAATTGTACAATAAAAAAATATAATCTTAAATCAATATACAAATCTTTATACATCACAAAATGACATTAAACACAGTACAAAAATGATATTATCATAAAATGTATACTTTAAATTTAAAGTTATAGGTTGATTTTATTTTCCTAAAATAATATCAAAATGACTATTAAAACACTTACAATTTCTTGCTCTAGTTTAGGTAAGATAACATATAATCCATTCTATAGTGTTTACTTTTAAAGAATTATTTCTTTACAAATTGAAAGGAAAATAATCAAAATATCAAATTGTCACGGACTATTATCTTTTCTCTTCCTCTGTATCATCCATCGTTGTCGACGCCATTTTCAACAATTATATTACAACCTGGTAAAGACAATCCTATGCTCTTTGTTAAAATAATGGTTATTTTTAGTAGAAAAAATCTATAAACAAAATATTAGATGCACAAATATATAGAAAATTAACCTACAAAAATGCTTCTAGAGTGAACCAACAATAATAGACATTATATTGAGTACAACTCTTGTCATCGCCTACGTCATTAGAGACAAATTACTACTCTAATTATCCTACAATAAGCACATATCTATAAAATAAACAAAAAATTAATAAAGAATACATTTTAATACAATATCTTCAAGGGAAAAAAATCAAGAACCACTCTAAAGTTAACTATAAAACATTCTTGCAAAAAAAAAAAAAGAATACTTTCAAATGGAAAAAGAATACGAACCAAGAAAGAAAAAATTGGTGGAAGATAAGAAAAGTGATGAAATGAGGGAGTGAAAAGTAGAGAGATGATTCTATGCTTTAGAATGAAATGTGAGATAAAGATTTGGGAGAATAGAAAAAAGTGTGAGAGAAAGATAATGAGCTATTATGTTAAATTGAAACACATAGTAAAGAGAATTTTTCATCTTATGTGTGAGGTTGCACAATAAGAGAGGTAGAGAAATTTTTGGAGGAAATTTTTTGCATAAGGTATTGACATGTGTCCCTTGCTAATGTGGCAAGACTTGATATTGACATGTGTCCCTTGCTAATGTGGCAAGAGTTTTTTTTGTTATGTAGTAAATAGATAGATGAAGGATTTTTAAAATGAAAGATTTTTAAAATGAAAGATTGTTTGCGCTATAAATTGAGTAAGCAAATGCATCATTTATACAATTAATTGGTAATTGAAAACCATTAGATTGAGATTATACAAGAACCATATATACCTATATCAATATTAGCTATGACTGTTTTTTCACCAAAACTTGCCTTTCTCCAAGCAGAGTTTGTGAGAATTCTTCCATCTTTTCAAGTCCAAGAAACTCCCATGACCTGGTAGTGTGCAATTTATATTGTTTGCTCAAGAACACAGAAACTACATTTGGGTTTTCTACACCAATATAATTGAAACACACACATATATATATATACATTGTCTCAATATATGCTTCACCTGCTAGTTTCTTCTCTGTTATAAGAAGAAAAACCAGAAAATCAATAAGGATCACATTAAATACTAAAATGGAATGAAGTTAAAATGTTCAAAAAAAATTAGAAAGTACAATTTTAGGAGGATAATATATCATCTGATACAACAAAACACAAATACATCAGAGAACATAGAAGAATAGCAATGCACCAACTTTACCCAATTGTTTTGCATATTAATAATGGAAACTACATTGAAACCACATGAAGAACACCAAAGAAAGGCTAAACGGCTACAAACACAATCATATTCCTAACAAGTGTAGGGGTAGATATACATCTTCAAGGTACAAACATGTTGCTCCAACCAAATACACCAAAGATTTCCAAAATAACACATTGTACACTTTTTGTTTTCATCAAGATCATTGTAATTAACTATACAAAAACCACATCAATCATGTTATTCTCCAAAACCTTATATAAAATTGGTAAAACACAGACACATATTATCTATACAACAAGCATTATAACCGCAATTATATTTGGATTTTCTTTTGACACATACCACACATTGATACTAATTTCAATACCTTGTGTAGAATATAGGTCACATCATTGATTTTTATCACAAGGTATTCAGGTATATCTGAGATCAGAGTCATGAGTTATGAGAATGCATGCCATCAGCTAAAAAATAATTGTGTATACATAATTTTGAAGAAAGGGTTGATGTGAATACCTGGTAGATTGTTTAGTGTAGAAAGTGTCTAGCCTTTTCCCAAGTTTCATGACCTTCATATTTATTTGTTCTATACCAAATCCTCAACAGAAGAGAAAAAATTAGTTCAAATCCTACATAAATTCAAAAGACTGCAACTTGAATGATACTACTACAAATACCATTTAGGCTTCATCCCCGATTTTGTATCAACTATAAGGCAAACTTGTTTGCCACCAACTCTTGTGGAAACACATTCCTTAATCTAAAAATAAAGGTTTTCTAGAAACACAATTTATTAGTGCTTAATAACAAAGTAACTCAAAAACCACTACCTATGTCAACAATAAAAAGTGGAAAATGCCAACCATGTATAAACCCAAGTGAAATTAAAACATTGAAAAGTAGCACCTATAGCATGATATAAAGTTGAAGAGTTATAAGAAACAAATTGAATACTATGAAATTAAATAATATTTGCACACTTACAAGCTCCTCCCAATTTTCTTTCAGTCCATTTTTAGCATATGCAAATCCATAGATGAACATATGGCAGAGTTGGTGGACAATAACAACATAGAAGATGTCAAGCCTTAGCCATGAGTTCTCATCTCACTTCATTGGTTTCAATGTAACCTTTCCTGACCCCTCCCCCTTCAACTGTCCAGGAGCAAACGAAACCACAGAAATATCATTTGTATATAAATTCAGGCTATTTGCTTTCAGACTGATATAACCTCTTCCAATGCTCTATACCATTGCAAAGTTTAAGGTCCAATCAATTTTTTCCAGACTGATAGAATGATGTATTATATTTAACTGGACCTATAACATTTTATAATCACACATCTATCTTTGAGGTTAAACATTGATTACAAACACTGGCTTCGCATATGTACTTAAAAAGGTCGGATTTTGCTGGTCAAATAATATGAGCAAGTCCATCACACCAAATAATAGGTCCTATTATCCCCTCCCCCTCCCCTCCCTTATTTATTTCTAGCTATAGAATGGAATGTTTACTGACATAAGAGAAGAAAACACAGAACTTCTAATAGGTAATATTGCTAGCTTAAAAAGGTCACTGCTGAATCTTTATATTTTCGAAATCCATTGAAATATTGGTCTCATTTAGGAACAAAACTAAAACCAAATATGAACCATGTCCAACTTTTAAACTGTTAAATTTGAAAGTACAAGGTCTCAAACCCAAACTTTTAAACTAATATTTAAGTCATGAGGCAAACAACTTTACCATTATGTTAGACTCACTCCCTTAACTAAAATTGTGAAAAACAGTACGGAGTACTAAAATTGTATTTAAACCATAATGCAAAAAGTTTCATTTTTCATGATTCAGAACCTAATTGATTTATAATAGGCTCCAGTTATGCAATACATAAATCAATATTAAAAGAAATAAAATGATTAGTTTTGATTTGATTGTTATGATACCTTGGAGCATGAGTGAAGAATGATGCGAAGATTGTCATGAGCTTCAAGAGCTTGAAAGGAGACATCAGCTTCACTCTCTTATGCCGATATTACTTAATAGTCTAACAACAAAATCAAAATTTAGAATGAAAAGAAAATTAACAATGGAGTTATTTGGGGAAAACATAGACTTAATAATAAACTCACGTGTTAGCATTAATGATTATAGTAGAAGAGTCAACTAGTTAGAGATTTTTATTCAAAATTGAAGAGAATCAAACCTTAGAAGAAGCTTTGATTTGAGTTGGTGAAATTAAGATAAACTTGTCAATATCTTTGAAGAAGGCTTTCCGATGACATTCATCACAGGGATTTGCCATCTTCGTCGAAGGTAGATGAAGTGGACGTGATTCTTGCGGGTGGACTTCAAAATCTGCACATTCATTTCAAACTTTCATCAATTAAGTTGAATAATGAGAGAAATTTCTTCCAAAAGTGAAAAAATTGCTTGAATGAGAAATGGTAATGAGTGAGTAGAGAGAATCAATGAGAGTAAGTGAGAAACAATGACAAAAAGAGTGAGAGTAGAAGTGTATGGGTTTTTTTGCTACTGGCCCAACCAGAGTAACAAGTGTATGGGTTTTAGAATTAGTTTTGACACGTGCCATTAAGTGTAGCCCATAAACCGTGGTTAATAGGATATTTTCTTGTAGTGTTACTATATCAATAAGTTTTGTAAATTCTAATGAAAGCACAACCTTTACAAACGTGGCTCTAAAAGTATCAAAATGTTGTGAAACTTGTCGTTTGTAATCACTGTTGTTGTGTGACAAGCACAAAGTTTAAACATTTTAGCTAAGTTTCGACCAATTTAGTTTTTAAATGAGAATTTGATTCAATCTTCTTCATGTCAAAAAGAAGAGGGAAAACAACATGCCCATGAAGAGAACAAGTGAGATATGGGTACAATGGAGGAGAGAAAAAGAAATTAGGAGAACAAGTGGTACTTCTATCCACAAATCCCTATAATTAACAAAAAGATAAACAATTTGAAAGGCGTCTTACCCAATCAACAAAAGAATAAGAGAAAAAAGGAAATCGGACATTAAGAAGACTCCAAAAATTTAGAAAGATACATTCAATCACATCATCTAGAGTAAACCTCATACTATCAAAAGTGACTTTATTCCTAATATGTCAAATGGTCCAAATAGTGACAAACCAGAGAGTCACATACCAATGTTGTTTCTTGTTATCCAACCTTAAGGAATTTTCATCAAAAGAAAAAAGAGTCTTGGCATCATTGTGAATAATCAAGGTTAGCCCAAAGCAAGAATAGGAGCTCGTCAAGATCCTCTTCCTCCCAAGAGAACAAATTTCTTCTCAATCTAAAGGAGTTAATAGTTTCATCTTTATAGTCATATATCCAATGCCACCTGAAACAATCTAGACAAAGAACTTTTAAGGATATTTCTCTCTACCCATAAATTAGACCATAATTTAATAGAAGTGTCACTCCCTAAAGACCTACAGGTACCATCATTTACCCACCCACAACCTATACCTTCTCGGGACTGACTAAGACTACCTAATTCTCCCCACCAAGAAGAATATCTCCTAATACACTCTAAGCCACTCTCCCCTCCACACCTCAAAAATCCATCCCCATACCTCAATTTTAAGACTTTCACCCACAGAGAATCTCTCTCATATAAGAATCTCCATCTCCATTTACCTAAGAAATCTAAGTTAAACAATAATAAATTTTTAAAGAGCTACTATGGAAGTTAGATATGATGGAAGGTAAGGATGCCACTACAATAATGGCAATATCATGCTACTTGGAGAAAAATGAAAAAGGAAATATGGTTGAGGTAATAAAGTATTGTAAATTAATTGGTCCTTTATTGTATTTAACTGCTGATAGACTCAATATTATTATATTTAGTGTTTGTATGTGTCTACGATAACAAGCTTGGCCAAAAGATTTACATATGTCCATCGCCAAAGTGATATTGAAATATCTTAAAAGAACAACAACTATGAGATTATGGTCAAAGTCAAGAAAAGATGGATTAGGATTGAATGTGAAAGTGCGATTGTTTAAAACATTTGATTCTTTAGTGGAAAATCCTCAAATTAGAAAGAGGTACTATAAGTAGCGCTGCTGGATTAGCGTGAACCAATATAAAGTCCTCATGTTATTTTTCTCCATCCCAAAACTCTTTTATTTTTATTTACTCATTTCACTTACATTAAGATATTATAAATCATCATATATACTCTGATTTAAGACTACACTCTTTACTAAGTACTTAATACATTCTTGTTCTCATTCGATCAATTGATATCATTTCTTTGTTGCTAGTCTATCCATAATCGATTATCTATTAATTATCATAAAGTAACTGGCTATATACTTTGTGTAATTGATTATCAATCAATTAGAATGAAAATATTAGCTTTATAATTGATTCATAATCAATTGTATAGGTAAAAATTAGTGTGTGCAAATAATAAAATAACCTCATACCTATCCAACCCCTTCTAAGTATGGTCGAGCCCTTGTTTATCTAAAAAGTGGCATTGAAGATAAATTTGAAATATTAGCAATAATTTGCTAATACAAGATTTGAGGGGATGAGCTATAATGGTGAATGTGCTTCAATTAATAGGTCACTAATCTTTAACGGTGAAGTTTATTCCTATTGAAAAGGAAAAATGTAAATATTTATAAAAACATAGATATAGATATATGGGAGTCCTTAGAAAATGGACCTTGTGTGCAACAATATTTAGTAGATGGTATTCCAATGGGTGAACTTAAATATTTATGGACCAATGATGAGAAATAGAGAGTTCAAAACAATCTTAAAAATAAAAATATCATCATATATTCATTATTTTATAACTAATTATTTATCGTTTCTTAATGTTAAGTTCTCAAGACATGTATGATACTTTGCATGTTAACCATCAGGGAACTAGGAAGTTAAGCGTGTTAGAATGAATATACAAATGCATGAATATGATTTTTTTTCACTATAAATAAACCTACATCTTTATGGACCAATGATGAGAAATAGAAAGTTCAAAACAATCTTAAAGATAAAAATATCATCATATACGCATTATCTTATAACTAACTCTTTACATTTTCTTAATGTTAAGTGCTAAAGACATGTGTGATACTTTGCATGTTAACCGTAGGGGAACTAGGAATTTAAACGTGTCAGAAAGAGAAAGAACATACTAATGCATTAATATAATTTTTCCACATACTTCCTAGTGAAAATGTTAGCGATGTTAAAAAATGGTTCTTTAATTATCTTACTGATTTGGAAAAACTCTTACTAATAATGAATTGACTAAAAAAGTGTTAAGATGTATTGATAGGACTTGACAATCCAAAGTGACTACTATCATTGAAGCAAATGATCTTTCAATTATGTTAATTGCAAAGGCAAAATACACGAAATGGAACTTCAACATTTTAAACTACATGAAGAGACCAATAGAAAGAAGAAGTGAATTGCTCTTAAAGCAACATCTTCAAATTAAAGGATATACAAGAGCAAATGGAAGAAGGTAAATCCAATTCAACCAAAATAGGTGATTGAAGACAACATGAGATTATGGGGAACTTTGAAAATTTTGTGAATAAGAAATGAGACTTTAAAATTTTCCAAAACCATGCTATAAAAGGTTCATATAAAAGGAACAAAAATTCATCTCAAGATTAAGTCACATGTTATGAATGAAATGGCAAATAGTCAAAGGTTGATGTTATGATTGACCTACTTAATTTTGATGAAGACAATGAGTTAAGTGGAAGCTTGAAGATGTGGATAACACAACAAACAACATGTCAAAGACTCAAGGTCAACATCATAGACTTAGGATTATTTTAATATTCTAGAAGTTCTAAGATGATTGTATAGTTTCTAGTCTAGGTTAGGTAAACCTTAGGTGGAAGTCTCACAAGAGTTTAAAATGAAATTCATATAGATTGAGACATTACATCTACATAAATATGATAAGTAAAATCATGAATTAACATTAAGCATACATGGTTTTTTAGCATAAAAGTAGTATCTATTTTAAAATCATGTGTTGCATGTTCTTTCATCATATAGATCGATTAACATGATTGATAATTGATTATGTCTTGTTGAAATCCGTTAATCGATTAAGGATTGGTGTAATCGATTAAAAGGAGTTACATTGGCTAACTTCCTAGGATTTCTAGCTTATTAATCGATTAAAGAGATCGATAATCGATTAAGCCTTAACAAAAAAAACTATTTTGCATAAACATGTTAATCCATTAACTATGTAGATAATTGATTAACATCAGTTATATTCAGTACCATTTTCATATATATTAATCGATTAGCATGATTGATAATCGATTATGTCTTGTTGAAATCCATTAATCGATTAAGGATTAGTGTAATCAATTAAAAAGAGTTACAATGACTAACTTCCTAGGATTTCTAGCTTATTAATTGATTAAAGAGATTGATAATCGATTAAGCTTTAATAGAAAAATTATTTTGCATAAACACATTAATCGATTAACTGAGTAGATAATCGATTAACATCAGTTAAAATTAGTTTCATATAAAAGTTATTTTTTCAACTATAGTGTATAATTAATTGATTCAAAATTTTCATTGAGAGAAAAAAAATCAAGATTCTCAGTAAAGAAACTTCAAAGTATCTTGCTTATTCTTTGAGAAAAATAAAATGAAATCTTGCATCGTTTTCTAGAGAGAAAAGAGAGGAAATTTTTTCTGAACTGCTATAGTTTTCATTCATTGAAAAACCATTGCATTACGTCACATTGAGTTTTAGGTTTCTTGTGACAGTTTTATAGAAGTTTATAGATCCAGGATCAGAGTTTCTATCTGCATATTAAGTGTGCATCGATAACTCGGTAAACATTGTGAAAAACATGGATTGGTTCTCTTGATGTGTTAGTATCGTCGTAAAAGAGAATTTTGTGTCTTCACGGAGGAGGAAGTCTTGGATAGAGCGAAACTTCAATTGGGGCCAGAATCGTGAACGGTATTGTATCCTAGTAGTCGAGTTGTGAGGTGAAACCGAGCGAGTAGGCTTGTAACACCGGGAATTTTCTATGTATGTTTTATTAATTATTCATTTTATCAACGATTGATTTTAGAAATTAATCAGTATGGATTTAGGCTAAACCATAGTTGAGTGTTAGTCTTGTTTTGTGATTTTATATTTTGTGGTAAATATTTGTAATTTTCTGTGACGAATGGTTTTTGAACTGTTGTCGGGCCCAAATTCAACCGAATTCGGCCCAATCACGTGTTTTTGTGTTCCGTAACTCAGAATCGAATTCTGATTACGCCATTTGCTTCGAAATATTATTTTGAGTCAAGATAGACATCAAGTTCGTTCAGAACACATTTCTAAATATTTTCACTCCGAATTCCGTGTTTCGAAGTTCTAACTGTAAACCGAAATCGAGATATTTTTATTATCCGATCGGGTATTAGCCAAAAATACTCGAGCATGGTTTACTCTAGAATGTATCGTCGAAAAGGTCACATCACTTTCATGTAAGAGGCTTGCTTGTTAAATAAGCAAACGTACATATTCTCTTACACAAAATCCCTAAAATCACTCACCTATCTCTTACATAAACTACTTTTTGAAAGAAAAAAACCATTGACTTTTTTCCCCCAAATATGATTCCTCTCTTTAAGGAGTCAAACTCTAGCTAAGAGAATACATTGGCATTTCAAACTCTTTCTTCTCTTTGCATTCTCTAAGAACTCTCAAGGTAGTTCTTCATGACTTTACATTTTGATTTCTTCATCTCCTAAGATCTATCCATTAGATGTTTATGAAGTTTTAGCATGATGTTTATAGGTATGTTATGAACATTTTCAACCATTGAAATGTTATAAATATCTTCCTAACTCTTTTTATGTTTAAAACTCCAAATAGATATTTTCTTGAACTTAGAAAGTTATTTTGAAAACATGAACTACTTGTGTTCATGGGGCTGCTTTTTTATGTTTAGAAAGTTTGTATGTTTGTTGGTATTTGAACATGGTTAAAAGTGATGGTTGTATATCAAAGGAACCTTTAAGGAGTTTTCCTAACCATGCAAAGTTTGGACTTTTTCACTTGTTTTTTGCTTGAAAAACCATAGCTTTGGACAAGTTTAGAATAGTACATTTTTAATGTTGAAGTTTGATTTTGTTTCAAATGGGATGATTTTGTTATCAAAGGAACCTTTAAAATGTTTAATGATAAGTTGAAAGAGCACAGCTTTCCTTAGCATTAGGTCTAAATCGTGGACAATATGTGTTTAGGAAAAGTTTAGTTTCTAACTTTGAAATCCAAAATATTTATGGATGAGTTTTGTGAAAAAGTGTTGTTTTAAAATATTATGAGTTAAAAAGTTGGTTAGTAAATGATATTCTTTGACTTCCAAGTTCAAGTAATAATTTGGAATTAAAGATGATTTATAAAAGTCTTGACTTTATAAACTTAAAGTATTATGAAGTAAAGGATGATTGATTTGTTGTAGGATGAACATTGATAAGGTAAGCTTACTTTAAAGTGGTAAGTGTAACTTAAGAAATGTTGATTTAAATGTTGTTTATGTATGAGATCAACACTACCAAGAATGTATTGAAATGAACATGAAAACCTATTATACAAAATATGGAATCTACTTAAGATGACTTACTTTAAAGTGGTAAGATCAACTTGGGAGATATGGATTTAAAAGTGTAGACTTGGATTAAGAAACTTATCTTAAAATGGTGAAGTATGGCTTACAAAGTCTCTATGAAAATATAAATCTATGAAGTGATAAAGTGTAAACTTTATTAAAAACTTACCTTGGAAAACGTTGGATATCGGGAACACGACTTTCGATGATAAATGATGGTTCAAAAATATGAATCTTGAACCGGATGGATGAAAGTCTTTGAGTTCATGAAATATATTAAAGTGTTAAACAATGTTTTTACTTTAGGGATATCATGTAAAATTTATTCGCAAATCACTAAATTGTTTTGTGTGTTTAGTTTCGAAACTTTCGAAGTTGGCGTTCAACCCACTCTCTCGTAAAGGAAATCGACCATGCAACAACCTAAGGTGAGGGAGAATACATCGTGACATAGTGGTGTCCGAATATGACACCCAGATCTCCTAAACTATCTCAAAAGTTTGGAGTTATATTTGTGTATTAAGAAAACCCGTACTTAATCAAATATTTGTGTGCATGGATTTTGTACGGATACTCTCCTAAGTTGTATGCTTAGGATAGCTTAAAATATCAAGTATTATGGTAGTTATCCATGAAGGATCACCACTTGGGAAACTAAAATGCATAGGGATCGAAAACAACGGAAAGTTTCGACCCGGTAGCCCAAAAAGGGCGAGGAAAATGGTCATGGGAACTGGACCACCTCGCTCGGGTGATACAACCTCGCCTGGGCGAGGTAGTGGTAGGAAATGAGGACCAAGTTGGCACCTGGGCAAGGGCCAGAGGGCCCGTTTTGGACGTTTTTGGCGCCATAGGGACCGTACTTCGCCCGGACACGGACCAGACAGGTATTTTGACCATTTTTGATGGATTTGTCGCTTGAGCGACAATCCCTCGCTTGGGCGAGAATCAGGAAGAGAATTGAGTCTGTTTTAATGAGTTCGTCATTTGAGCGACAATTTCTCGCTTGAGCAAGAGACATACAATAATTTTGATTGTTTCTGATTGTTTTATTGCTTAGGCAATAGCCCTAACTTGGGTGTGAAATGTCTTTACACTTGGGAAAGACCACGACTCAAATGATTGAGTCTGGTGCCCAAAATCGACAAACTTATACAAGTACCTTTGTTCTTGTGCTTATTTAGGGCAACGTTTCCGACTGTGATGTCGTGATTAGGGCAATGCCCAAAAAGGATTACATGATACCATGCAACGAGATAGTCTGATCGTAAGAGGCTTGGCCATGTGGTCGTCCAGGATATTTAGCAATGGTTCGTAGTGGTAAGGATGTTATTCCTCTATTACGTGATGACGTAAGATCGGGTTCCACAAGAAGCATTCCTTTGGGAGATGTCTTAGGTGGGGCCGATCATGAAAAAGAATGATTAAAAGATTTGATCGGCTGCATAATGGATTAATGAAGTAGTGAAGAGGAAATTTATAGGAGACGAATGAGCCCCGAGATGTTAAGAGGAACAGTGATGGCGGTGATTCGTCAACAAAGTCTTGAGGGTGAGTCTAGGTGAGACGAGTCCCTTGTATTCCTGGATGAGGTATTCTGTTGGATCAGACAGTTCTCACAGCACAAACTAGATGATCTCTGACAACCCCTCTTTACAATCAAGACCGATGAGATGGATGCCCAGAAAGTGTTTGATACGTCACCATCCTGAAATGGACATTTCTTTGGAAAATATCGATCATATATCCTTGCGAGGAATAGTTTGGCACATTCAAATCGGCTTGTTATGGAACCTGTACTCTCGATTATTTCCGAATAGTTTATTGGGAGGATATTAGTGTAAAGATAGATGAAATAAACACAACATTCATACATTGAGCACGTGGATATTAATCTTTATGGTTTGAGTTATAACGTCGTTCATCATTTGCATTTATGTATGTGATATATATTGTGTATTTTATGCATGTTTGTCTGGATGTAATATTCTGTGTAATTACACGTCGTTTTGTTCAGATGGATCGTTCGGCCAGGATTCGGAGTTACCGCTTTTCGATGTCCTATGAGGGGCATGGAGGATTGAGGGAAACCATGATACCTACATAGGCCCTTGTGCTTTTTGATTAGTGTACCTGTGTAGGGTATTTATTTTGGGGTAGTTTTATTTGGGCGACGATTAGGTTCCGACTTGTACTTTGTACCAACATTTTATGATATTCTAATGAAATATGATTAGAAGTTATATTGAATTATATTTTTATTACCATTAGGTAATGGTTTTTTATTTTCTGCATTGTATTTTACTTAAAGTGATGTTCCGAAAATGAAACGAATATAAGGAAATAAATTTTATACGGCTTCACCATTCAAAAAAAAATTACCCATTTTTTAGCAAGATTTTTGGAGTAATTTTCGGGATGTTACAAGGCTCATTAGATTCAAGAAGGAAGTTCTTGCTAGGTGTATTGGAAGTGTGATTGTATCAAACGATTCTTTTCCAATGGTGAAGAAAATCTCCCGAGATCAGAAGGGGAGGTTTAGATTTAGTTTATAACTGGACCCGCAAGCGAATCAGGATAAAAATCCTTGAGCACTTTTTATTTCTCTATATCTTTTACATTTCAGTCTTTATTGATTTCTGATTTGGTTGATTTCTTTTATTTGTGTTAAGTGTTAATAATCTGTATAAAATCAACTGCCCTCCGATATTCACTATAGGTTCCACTAACCCTTTCAGCGTTGATGGCGCATTCATCAACCGCCCTCCAATATTCAATGGCGAGGGGTACGCCTACTGAAAAGTGCGTATGAGAATCTTTATTGAGGCAATTGACACAGATATTTGGGAATCTGTTGTCAAGAGTCCATTTACTCCACTACACTTTGTGGATGGTGAGCCTAAACAAAAACCTAAAAGCTTATGGACTAATAAAGAGAAACGAAAAGTCCAGCACAACCTTAAGGCTAAGAACATCATAACTTCTGCTTTATAATGATCAAAATGAACAACCTTAAGGCTAAGAACATCATAACTTCTGCTAAGAACATCAAAATGAATTGATAATGATATGTAGAAAAGATTCACTCATATAGTTAATCATTAGGTTGCTTTAGATAAAAGTTTTGCTAAGGGTGAACTAACTAACAAAGTATTACGTTGTCTTAACAAGAACTGGCAGCCCAAGATGACAACAATTATGGAATCGAAAGATTTTGATTCAATGCCTTTAGCAACTCTCTTTAGAAAACTCCAACAGCATGAAATGGAGTTGGGATGTTTAACCATGCATGAGGAAATAGACAGAAAGAAAAAGGGAATCTTTCTCAAAGCCACAACGTCACAAGAACAAGAAGATAGAGATGACGAAGATTCTGATCTGGATGATGAAACCTTGACACTCCTAGTTCGCAAATTCGGTAAATTTCTCAAAAAGAAAGGAGGTTTCAAATGGTTCAGAAGAAAGAGGCGAGAGACTCAACTAGAAAGGACAAGGTTCCCAAAAATCGCCTAACATGCCATGAGTGTGGCAAACCAAAACACATGTGCTATCAATGCCCGAGCTATCTCAAGAAAACTGAGAATGATAAGATCAATCCCCGATAATTTAAGTCCAAGAAAGTTTGTATAATTTGGAACGTCCCGGAGGACGAAACAACATCTAGAACATCCGAAGAGAAGGAGACCGCCAAGTTATGCATAATGACAAATACTCAAGAAGTTGGCAGCTCAAGTGATCGGGATGATACAAATGAGGTATAATATTCCGACATTTCTTCATGTTCTGAAGAGTGTCCTACGTATGATGAACTTTATTGTGATTTTTTGTGTTACATGAGGAGTTAAAGAAACTAGATAAAATAAATGTAGATAGGAAAAGAGTCATCATGTTGCATGAAAAGAAAATTGTTAAAATGCAAGAAGAATTAAATGAACTTAAACTGGAAAATGAGACTTTAGACCTTATTTACTCTTATGCCTTATGTACTTGCTCTACTAAGTTAATTGAGACTCCTATATGTGAACAATGTGATGTTTTGAATGCTGAAAATTCTGACTTAAAAGATAAATTAGTTAAGTTCATATATAGTAGTCAAAACCTAAACAACTTACTTACTATATCTAGAAATGTAGGTGACCATGCAGGTCTAGGCTACAAACCTAAGAATAATAGAAAAACGTATAGGAAACAAGTAGCTCACGCACATAATAGATTTAATCATAACATGCATAATAGATTTAATCATAACATGCCTACTTGCTTTTATTGTGGTATATATGGTCATATATCGATACCTTGCTATGTTAGAAAATATGGTGTGCAAAGTGGCAGATATGTATAGGTTCAAAATGGACTAAAGCCTTTGGTTATTAACAAGAAGGGACAGAATATAACTTAGGAACCCAAACGAGTCAAGTAACTTGTTTTGTAGGTACACCTTTGGACATAGGGACAACACTGGTATTTAGATAGTGGATGTTTGAGGTATATGACGATTGATCGATCAAAGTTTCTTGATCTATCATTCAAGGATAAAGTTAATAAGATGAGCTACAGGATATTTGCTCACCAAATGAAAATTCGAGATGGACAAATGTAAAGAAGCGACAACACCTATGGCATCGTCGTGCTATCTCGACAAAGATGAAAAAGGTAAAGCTATAGAGGTAACAAAATATCGAGGCATAATTGGTTCATTGCTTTATCTAACTGCTAGTTGTCCCGATATTATGTTTAGTGTATGCATGTGCGTGAGATACCAAGCATCATCTAAGAAATCTCACTTTAGTGATGTAAAACATATTATGAAGTATCTAAAAGGAATATTATCTATGGGTTTATGGTATCCTAGGGATGTCTGGTTATCCTTGATAGGGTATTCCTACTCTGACATTGCAGGATGTAAGTTGGACCGGAAAAGTACTAGTGGAAATTGCCACCTTTTGAGTAGCTCCTTAGTATATTAGCATAGTAAGAAGCAAACATGCATTACTTTGTCTACTGCTGAAGTAGAATACATTGTCACCAACGTGTGTTGCGCTCAGATACTATGGATGAAGGAGCAACTATTAGACTTTGGTTTAAAGCTTGTGAAAATATCGATAAAGTGTGATAACACTAGTGCCATCAACCTATCAAAGAATCTCATTCTGCATTCTAGAACTAAGCATATTGAAAAAAGACACCACTTTTTAAGAGATCATGTACAAAAAAAGTGATTGTATTCTTGAATTTTTTAAAACCTAAAAGCAATTGGCCGATATTTTCACCAAGCCCCTTCCACGAGATACATTATTTGTATTACGTAGAGAACTTGACATACTTGAAGGTATCCTAAGGTTGTCACGAGAAAACTAAATAGATAAAGTCCTATACAGATTTGGCATGAAAGAAAGTAAACTGGGGGATACCCCTGTAGCTAAGGGAGACAAGTTTAGTCTCGAACAGTGCCCCAAAAATGACCTTGAAAGATACAAGATGCAAAAGATTCCTTATGCATCTGCAGTAGGAAGTCTAATGTATGCTCAAGTTTGCACACGTCCTAACAAAGCATTTGTCGTGGGAGTTTTTGGGAAGATATTTAAGCAATCCTATAATGCATTACTGAAAGGCAATCAAACATGTTATGCGTTACTTAAAAAGAACAAAGGAGTACATACTCACTTATCTGATGTCTAAGAATTTAGAGATCATTGGCTACTTTGACTCCGATTTTTCTGGATGTCTAGAAAACAAATACTCCACCTTTGGATATGTATTTATGTTGGTTGAAGGTACTATCTCTTGGAAGTCTTGTAAACAGACATCCATAGCTCCTTCAACCATGGTTGCGAAGTTCAAGGCTTGTTTTTCAAACATTAGACCATGACATATGGTTGCAGAAATTTGTCAATGACTTACGTATAGTCGATGATATTAAAAGACCACTGAAAACTTATTTGACAAAAGTCTGCAATTCTTTACTCCAACAATAATAAGAGTTCTACAAAATCAAAAATTATTGACATCAAGTTTCTGGTTGTTAAAGAAAATGTTCAAAATAGACAAATTTCTATAAAACATATAGGGACAAATTTTATGCTAGCTGATACACTGACTAAGAGTTTGGTACCTAAAGTCTTTCATGAGCATATTGCTTATATGAGTATTGATCCTTAGGATACCTTAGTTCAATGGGAGTTTATATGTTTTATGACTTACTTTGGACATTATATATAGTTTTATGCATAATAAAGTTGATGGTTTATTGTTCTATTTTGAACTTATGTAGTGTAATGATTGTATTGCAATTAAAGACTTTCGGTTGATCTCACTAAAAAATAAAGAAGGACCACTTGGAAATAGATATGTTTGAGATTATATTGCATGAAATTTCTGTCACTCATCCATATTTGATATTTGTCATTGAGTATATTAATATGATGATCATCGTAGTCAAGTCACATTTGAATGTGATGAAGGTCACGGTGGTTCCATAGTAGATATATGAGATTGACCAGATTATATTAAGGAGAAGTCTAAATATAAATAGCATACGGATGCGCGCCTAAAGAATATGTGATATAACTGTTTGAGAAAAAAATATGAATCCCAAGTGGGAGATTGTTAGAAATTCATAATTTCTAATTAAGGTGGGCATGATATATTTAATACAATTATATCAGCTAATTATTTTTGAGTTGCAAAACAAGTGATCTAATTACTAATAACTCATAAGACTTCTGAAACTGATAATTAATATGGGTTTAATGAGTGAATACTCAAACAGTTGGCCTATATAAGTTAACGCATAAGAAACGTTTATAGTCCCCAAGACATCAAATCACATATAGTTTTCACTTCTCTCCATTAGAGAGAAAACGGAGGTCCCAAAAGTAATTAAGGATTTGGATGAGGAAGACATCATACCAAAAACTCTCTCAAAAGGAATGTCATTATTCCAAAACTCTCTCAAAAAGTATATCAAAGGAGTATATTAGAGAACATTGATGCAGGTATGACTTTGTATCCTTGTTTTATATTATGTGTGAGAATCATGAGATTCAAGATCTTAGGATTGGTAGCTCACCAATCATAAAAAATTTCTAACATGGTGTAGCATTTTCTCTCCCGAGCTAATCAAAATGTTACTTTTATTACTTTTAATTTGTAAAAAAAATATTTTATTTATATAACAATACATCATTAGTCTGAGAAAGGGAATAAGATACCATTGAAAACATTTGATATTCATTCTTGCTTAAGATGGTGTATAACTAAAGTAGTTTCTCCTTTGAGACACCCAACAACTTCAAAATCCACACTGAACTCCACTGGAGTAAAACACTTGGAAAGAGCTAAATTCAATCTACCAAACTCTCCCCAAAGCTCAGCAATGAAACCAAGGGCCTGGCCTAGTGTTTCAAATTATGGACAACATCATGTGATGTGGTAGAAATATTGTTGTGGTGGTAAATATCGTACCTATATTACACTATAATTGTGGTGTAATACTAAATCATAGTGATACGACCATAACATGCCGCAAGACAACCACATTGGGTTGCAATGTAACTGCAACAATTGTATGAGACTGCATCAATGTCAAAAATGTGTTTTTTTGTACAAAATAATTTATATCGCAATGACTGCAATCCATGTCGTAACAGCTGCAATAACCACAATTGTAATAACCACAAACCGCAATTTAAAATACTATTTTTATTTTTTGTAAGTCTGCCGAGCTCTTCACCATCGTTACCTTTAAGGCTCTAATCAATCCCCCGCAACTAGTACCTTTATATCGTTAAATATTTCTTCCTTTTCTTTCTAGAACTGTTTCTCTAAAGTTTAATATCGAGCTATAAACCATTTATGATTTTCACATTATAACCGTTGACACTTGACACTTGACACAATAATATACTATGTAAATGATGATAAAGGTACTATATGAAACTGAGAGGAATTTTATCACATTAATATATCGTATAATTACTACTTTAATTTAGAAATACTTTAAGAAATTATTAAATGATTTATAGATTTGATATAATTTGACTATAATAACTAATTTAAATAACATTATAAACTATATTATTACATATAAATGGAGAATAAATGTCAAAATGATGAGTAATAAATAATGGTATCTTTGAAATAAATGTATATATGATTTATAAAATATGGTTAGGTATTGAGTAAAATTCTAGATCTGAGTTAAGGAAAAACTTCTACAAAATAGAATAATGAAGAAAATTCTGAACTTTTATTCCCCTTTTTCAGCTTCAGTAAAACTTTAAATTGAAATAAATGACGTATGATAAATTATGTAGATGGTATAAATGGTTAGATCTTAATTGAGATAAGATAAACTACAGTAAAAGAAAATAATACAGTAATTTGTTGAATTAATTCATTATATATCTTTCATCCAAACACGCCTAGCTAAATCAAATTTAGACCTAACAAACATCAAACTATATATGACAAATTAATTAAAACATAAGAGATATAATATGGAATGAATGGAGTACTCAATAATTACTTTTTAACTGTTTTTTGGAAAATTAATTTGTTTCTTTTTTCTGTATCTTTTGAAAATCAAGACAACAATAATGAATATTTTTATAACTCTGCATTAACTAATTAATAAGAGAAATTATGAATAGAAAAGAATGTTATAACTATTAAGAGATAAATGGTAAATTAGGTAAATGATACATTAATTGAATACAAATGGACACCTTAACTAATTTTTAATCTCTGTGCTACAACCTTAAAAGCACTGTAAAAGGAAGGAATGTTCTATGCCAAAAACATTGTTTAAAATTGTAATTATGGTTTCGTTATAGTTATGTTGTGTATAAATTAATGGTTTGAAATGTAATTTTAGTTGTGCAAAAAAAATGTAATTTTAGTTGTGCAAAAAAAATGCAATTTTAGTTATGGTTGTGATGCACTTACACAGTACACTCCCAAATCACAATATTTCATTCACATTTGGAGTTGTGGATTACAAATTAAAACCCTAACAGCAGAATTTTTCATTTGAATCATTGACCCATGAAATAAAAAGCTTCCATTTTTATTTGAACATAATTAATTTAACTATTGTGTCTTATGGTCTAATATTAGAAGATATAGATGTTGCATCAGAAGAGAAGAAAAATAACATTAAACATGCGTAACAATTACGATAATATTCATTTGAAGAATTATTTCCATTTGAGTAGTAATTTCAACAGATAAGATAACTTAGACAGAAGAGTTCTTGAAGCAAACAAGTAAAAAACGTGCATGACCAACTTAAAGTTACATGTTATTAATACGAAGTGGAAATTCAGTTTCTTCTTTATATGGAATGTTGAGTTTAAATTCTCTAGTTTTCAAGGCAATCCACCACCGGTTCCAGCTCCACCACCAAATCCACCACCAGCTCCAGCTCCGGCTCCACCGCCAAGTCCACCCCCGCCTCCACCTCCAAATCCTCCTCCACCGCCCCCACCAAGTCCACCACCTGCACCAGAACCACCTCCAAACCCAGCTCCTCCTCCAAACCCTGACCCTCCACCAACACCACCTCCAGCACCGCCACCGCCACCAAATCCTCCACCACCACCAAGCCCACCTCCTGCTCCACCACCCGCACCAGCACCCCCGCCAAACCCTCCTCCTGAACCACCACCTAACCCTCCTCCTGAACCACCCCCAAAGCCACCTCCTCCCCCTGCACCACCACCAAACCCTGGACGGTGGAAGAAAGTTTTCTCATCCCCGAAAGAATTACCCTTCTCAGTACCAAGCTTCCTTGCACCAATAGTGCAGAAAAGGGTACCTAGAAACACAAGAAAAAGAACCTTAGAAGACATCATGTGCTAGGAAACTAAATAAGTACCTTTGCAATGATGTGTGTATTTTGTGATGAGTGGGAGAAATGAGTATAGGGTTTATATAGCAATGGCAACAATGACAAGCTTAGTTGGAACAATAGAGAGCTAGATTATGGATGAGATTGCTTTAAATTGGGTCATATTCTTAACCATGAAACGCGTTGAGATTCTTAAATGTTTCCAACTGCCTCTATTTGAAAAAAGTGTCTTCCCAACAGTTCATGTCTCTAAGGACCCACTCCAGTCTAATTATATCAGAGAAGGATATTCACGTTCTGCTTTTGCATGGGCCTGCCTCAGCTTTAGAGTTTCAATTATTTATATTCAATACAACTCTTACACCTTCTCATTCCTTACTGTTTGTATAAAAACTAGAACCCTCAACATTCTTTCCTTCATCCTTTAAACCTTTTACATTAACCTATGGTGACTCCTAATTATTTATATTAATTGTTGTCATTTCTCACCATAACAATTGTTCTCACGTGAGTTACGAATCCACTGGAATTAAGTTAAAAAATCTACTTTATATCTTAATTATTCATTCTAGGAAAATTTAATGGTTTAGATCTATTCATTAATTCAAATCATTAGATTTTCATAAAATAGATGATGAAGATGTAAACTAATTTTTTTTAACTTATTCCTTAATTAAAAAATCTGTTACACATCTCAATTTTTTTTAGCTTTCTAATCATGCGTTTGTAGTGATAACCCATGTGAATGGGTTTTTAGGGAGCTAGTTTTTGTGAACCACATAATTGCAGTCCAACTTGACTTACATGTCTTAACTAAAAAAATGTAGTTGGGTCATATGGAAAATCATTATCTCATCACACAGCTTGTTTTTCCTCACACCATGTTTTGCACCTTTTTATCGTCTATCCTTATTTAATAATAATAATATCATTTTGACAACCTATGTAACAAATTTAAGTTACCTTTTGATTTTTGAATTAGTTTCTTCATATGTTTATAAAGATAAAAGATGAAATATAAGTAATAGATAAAGATAGTTTATTTTGTTATAGAAAAAAATTAAATTCTAATTCCACGTATTATATTACTCATTATTCAATTCTCATAAGTTGTTGCAAAGAGAGGTATAAGAAAAAGGCACCTAAAAACATTGTCATTCACATGTAGAGAGAGAATATAATAAAGAGATTACACTATTGAATGTGATGGAAAACAAAGGGAAGAGGTGGGACCTTTTTTGCATGCTACAAAATATATTTTCATTTCCAATTATTATATTCTAAAAGGAACTACATCTTGAAAAGGAAAAAAAATACTTCAACATTACAATTTTAGGTATATCAATTTTTTTCCACATTAAAATTAAAATTAGGAATTACAACTGGGCGAATTGGGTTAGGTTTTATGTTTATCATCCCCAAACTCGTCCGGCTTATGTAACCCGAACCCAGTGTAAACCCGCCCGAAACATATATATATATGTATAAGGAGGGATCCGTTTACACCCAAATTAAGTTACACTAATTACACTCAATCTCAATCATTCATTTTCTTAAATCTAACGGACCAAAAAGTTGAATGACTGAGATCGAGTGTAACTTAATTTAGGTGTAAACGGATCCCTCATATATATAGGAGGGATCTGTTTACACCCATTTTAACTTACACTAATAATACTTAATCTTAATCATTCATTTTCATAGATCCAACGAACCAAATGAGTGAAACTTAAAAGTTATTTAAGATTTCTTTTTTCTCTCTCATCACTTATTGCGCACACTCATTTGGTCAATTGGATCTATGAAAATGAATGGCTGAGATTGAGAGTAACTAGTGTAACTTAAATTAGGTGTAAACAGATCTCTCCTTATATATATATAGGTTTTTCTATATGTATTTATCTCTAATTTTTTTAATTTTACATATATTAATCGGGGTTGGGGTAGGGTATCAACTATACCAAACCCAAACTCGAAAATTGAATTCGGGTAAAACCCAAACCTAGTCATATCAGATTTTTTTCATTAAATTCAGGTTGGGTTCGAATAAGTACCCATGAGTTCGATTTCATTGTCACCCCTAATTAAAATGTTAGATATTAACCAGGTTGGCGCATAAGGGTGTGCAATGGGGGATAGAGGAATGAAGACCTCTTGTCTTGGTTCATGTCCCCATAAGTGTCCAAGACTGATTAAAATCTGTTATTCAATTAAATATAAAATTCATAAAAAGAAAATTATATTATTTGGTGCAAATTCATTTGATAAAGACAAGAAGAGACATGATTTTTAGGACATAGGATCTCAGTTAGGGGATAGAGGTTAAATGTCACCAAGGTTGTTCCATTACATATCCTAGACAAATGAGATATTACCACATAAATAAAATAAAATTTAAAAAATTAATATTTTTATATTACTTGTTAAAATTTGATTGGTTTGGGACATGCAAATGACAACATTGGGACCAAACGGCGGGTACGTGATACAAGGCTCAAAATTAATGAGGGCCCTAAATATTTTTTAGACAAATACATAGAACCTCCATAAACTTTATGTTTTTGTACAAGTAGATATCATGAATTATTTTTTCTTCATAATTATTCATTAAACAATTTATTTGTTTGTAAAATTGGTCTCTGCAGAAATATAATGCTAAATTACTAATAGGACAATAAGGAAACCACCATCATCATACTCACAACATTAACAATAGATTTACCACTACAACAATGCATGTTAGCGAGCACTGATGGCCAGAAAAATTGTTATCAAAATAAAAATTGTTTGAGGTATTCAACTCCAGGGATGAATCGAAAAATAAATCTTTATAAGTTTTACCCCTCTTTATTATGAAGAGAATGAATCTTTTTATCGAAGGATCATAAAAAAATGTAACTAATTAGAGTTAAAATTAGAAAATAGAGTAATATTATTATATAAAAAAATTTAAAATTACATAACAATGATATCATAATGGAAATTAAAATAATGCAAGAGTGATGAATATTTTTTTTAAAATTTATTGTATAATCAAATATTATTACACTACGTTGGTTCAATACTTTGTCGATGTAATAATTAATGTTTTATAATATTATATAGTTGATGTATAATTCAAGTAAAATTTACTTCAAAGGAAAGTGTAACATTGCTTAAGAGGTAAATTTTGCCCAAAATTATTGGACACAATATATTTTAAGTAAAAGAAATTGTGTCTTACCTTCGTGATTTATACGAGAGTCCAAAATTTATTTCTAAATTATAATTCATACTGAATATTTTTGAAATACAATCAACAGTCATTTTTATTTTGCTCTCACAAGTTATTGATTTTTGTTTAAACTTTCACATACAATATTCACATAACTAATTTTTTTTATAAATCAGGGGCCACATTTTTCTCCCACCACAGACTAACATGATATAAAAATAATTAAGTTGAATTTTAGAATCTTAATTAATTCAGTTTTATTTAATATTTATATATCTTTTCAATTTAACATGACTCATACTCTGCACATCTCGCGAGCCTTTCCCTCCTCATCTCCATTTGTTTTGTATGTTTTAGGATTGTTGACTATGAAGCTAAGTCTCTTATGCATGAAGGTAAACTTGTGATTTTAGAGGAAGGTAAAAATTTGCATTATATTTGTGACAAATTTTTAGTTGTTTTTTGTTGCTATGGTTGAATGATTCTAACATAAAACAATACGTATATTGTAAGTTTTATATATTGTCATTCCATTGTTTATCATTCATTTTTCAATTATTATTGACTTTTGAAAAAAGTAATACAAATGAATGGCAGATGGTATACTGATTGTGTATAAATTTTACACTAACAATACTTAAATATTACACTCTTATTTTAAATATGTAAAGAAATAAAATGTGAAAAATAAATGAGATAAAATTATTTTAATTTTAAGAGAAGATGCAACGTTAGTAGACAACTTATTTAGCTTAATATTTAATCAAAGTATCAAATAAGTATCAAACATGCCTGGACGCCGGTTGAATTTCAAGTTTAGTGGACGTACTTATCCTCCTCTCCATTAATATAGAAGCTAATATATGTTTCTCCTTTTATTTTTAAGAGTGTAAAATTTATGCACAAACAATATAAATGTTTATATATAGTCGGTATATTATTCATTCTTTATTTGGATTATTTTTTTAATCAATGATGATTAAAAATGAAGGATAACTGATACATTGATAATGTAAAAAACTTACACTATCAATGTATACATATTTTTCTCTATTTTTTATGGCGAAAATTAATGTCATTATAATTAAAGTGATAGATGTGTCATTGATAGTTGTATTTTCCTTTATTTTTTGAAACACTTGTTTCTACTCTGTACTTATATATATACTATTTGTTGTTCATGACTTTAATTTGTTTGAACAGCTGAGAAAAAAATGAAGGATTGACAATTAGCTTTACTATACAATGTTTTCCGGAGAAAATTGTTTTAGAAATACTGATTCAATTAATATTAGATGTTTATGTTATTGTACCCATAAGGGTAACTAATTAGAGTTAAAATTAGAAAATAGAGTAATATTATTATATAAAAAAATTTAAAATTACATAACAATGATATCATAATGGAAATTAAAATAATGCAAGAGTGATGAATATTTTTTTTAAAATTTATTGTATAATCAAATATTATTACACTACGTTGGTTCAATACTTTGTCGATGTAATAATTAATGTTTTATAATATTATATAGTTGATGTATAATTCAAGTAAAATTTACTTCAAAGGAAAGTGTAACATTGCTTAAGAGGTAAATTTTGCCCAAAATTATTGGACACAATATATTTTAAGTAAAAGAAATTGTGTCTTACCTTCGTGATTTATACGAGAGTCCAAAATTTATTTCTAAATTATAATTCATACTGAATATTTTTGAAATACAATCAACAGTCATTTTTATTTTGCTCTCACAAGTTATTGATTTTTGTTTAAACTTTCACATACAATATTCACATAACTAATTTTTTTTATAAATCAGGGGCCACATTTTTCTCCCACCACAGACTAACATGATATAAAAATAATTAAGTTGAATTTTAGAATCTTAATTAATTCAGTTTTATTTAATATTTATATATCTTTTCAATTTAACATGACTCATACTCTGCACATCTCGCGAGCCTTTCCCTCCTCATCTCCATTTGTTTTGTATGTTTTAGGATTGTTGACTATGAAGCTAAGTCTCTTATGCATGAAGGTAAACTTGTGATTTTAGAGGAAGGTAAAAATTTGCATTATATTTGTGACAAATTTTTAGTTGTTTTTTGTTGCTATGGTTGAATGATTCTAACATAAAACAATACGTATATTGTAAGTTTTATATATTGTCATTCCATTGTTTATCATTCATTTTTCAATTATTATTGACTTTTGAAAAAAGTAATACAAATGAATGGCAGATGGTATACTGATTGTGTATAAATTTTACACTAACAATACTTAAATATTACACTCTTATTTTAAATATGTAAAGAAATAAAATGTGAAAAATAAATGAGATAAAATTATTTTAATTTTAAGAGAAGATGCAACGTTAGTAGACAACTTATTTAGCTTAATATTTAATCAAAGTATCAAATAAGTATCAAACATGCCTGGACGCCGGTTGAATTTCAAGTTTAGTGGACGTACTTATCCTCCTCTCCATTAATATAGAAGCTAATATATGTTTCTCCTTTTATTTTTAAGAGTGTAAAATTTATGCACAAACAATATAAATGTTTATATATAGTCGGTATATTATTCATTCTTTATTTGGATTATTTTTTTAATCAATGATGATTAAAAATGAAGGATAACTGATACATTGATAATGTAAAAAACTTACACTATCAATGTATACATATTTTTCTCTATTTTTTATGGCGAAAATTAATGTCATTATAATTAAAGTGATAGATGTGTCATTGATAGTTGTATTTTCCTTTATTTTTTGAAACACTTGTTTCTACTCTGTACTTATATATATACTATTTGTTGTTCATGACTTTAATTTGTTTGAACAGCTGAGAAAAAAATGAAGGATTGACAATTAGCTTTACTATACAATGTTTTCCGGAGAAAATTGTTTTAGAAATACTGATTCAATTAATATTAGATGTTTATGTTATTGTACCCATAAGGGTGTTTACTATGGCGTAAGGGAGAATTGTGGTTTGATTCTTCGAGAGAGCACTAGTGAGAAGAATAAGTTTAGTTAAATTTGAAGAATTAGTTATACAATAATAATAGGGTATGGGAATGTAAATGGGTTCAACTCTAGTGGTCTTGGTTAGTGGCAATAATATTGCATCGTGTGGGGTTTTCCTCACTTAATAATTGATGGAAAACATGTGACTATGTTGTTAAGACTTCAATTGTCTGAGAAATTCTAAGTATTAAAGTGCTATGTTTTGATGATTTTGAATAGTTTGAGTAAAATTATCTTGAGTTGTCTGAATTTTCTAATCATCTATTTTTAGTATGAAAATAATCAAACTAATAATACAATATATTCGAACTAGCAAAATATAAATATCAAATGTCCTTTGATCAAGATCTCTCCATGTCTATGATTCTAAAGTGAACAAAAAAAATTGTTAGCTACTCTGAAATATCCAAGGCATATAGAACTTTAAATTCTAGAACTTCTATAGTATAAGAATCCATACCAGTTAAGTTTAATGATGCTTTTGAAGACTGGTAAGAAATTATAATATCAGGAAGATGATATTTCCAGTATTGAACTCAGATTTGGAGGAGAAAATTCCTCATAGAAGTCAAAAGTTGTCATGTCTTAAAATCAAACAAGTGGAGAATACCTCTGAAAATAATAATGAGAAAAGAAACTAGAATTATAAGATTTATCAAGAATATCTCATTAATGGAAATTCATCTCAAGGAGTGAAAACAATATTAGCTATAAGGACATCAGTACTATGTCCTTCATATCAAAATATGAAACTGAGAAGGTCGATGAAGCCTTAATTGATAAAAGCTCTATCATGGTAATGCAAGAAAAGTTGAACCTATTCAAAAGGAATGATGTGTTGACCTTGGATCCTAAAAAAGTTAACTATTGGACCTAGATGGGTTTTTTTTAAACAAATTGGGTGAAGAAGGTAATATGGTAAGAAATAAGGATATTGTTAGTTATGTAACTAGCAAAAATGAAGAGAGGAAATGACGTTTATGTAGAAGACTTGATTTTATTCATCAACAAGACACATAATTTATACAACATGAAAGAAAAATGATACAGAAAAATAAATAAATTCACACATGAATAGCATAATGAGTCACATAAGTGTTCAAACATAGAAGGTGAAATATTTCTATCAGCCATAGTGACTCTTTATTGCCTAATGAATAGAAATATAACAGTTTCTAAGTCATATCAATCAACACTCCTCCTTGACTCTAGAACTCCAAACTCTAAGATTTTGCCTCAAGACTTCAAATCTTGCTTTAGGAAGTACCTTTGTTAGGATGTTTTCTGTTTTGTAGTAGATTAGTTGTACTTCTCATTCCCTTTTGTCTCCCGTAGAACATGAAACTTGATCTTAAAGTGTTTTGTTTTGCAGCGAACACTGGATTGTTAGCAATTGAAATTGCAGCTTCGTTATCCATAAATACATGTGTGCTTTATGTTTGTTCCATACACAAATTTGTCATGAGTTTTTTTATCCGAATAGCTTGATTCACAATTGTAACAGCATCTACATATTTTGCTTTCGTTGTTAATTGAGCAATGACTTCCTGTTTTGTAGAACACCATGAAAAAATTCCAGAACCAAAGCTAAAACAATAATCTGAGGTGTTTTTCATATCATCATCACATCCAGGACAAACACTATTAGAGTAACCATGAAAATTAAATTTTTTGATAGGACTCAACCTTATTCCATAATCTATTATACTTTTAACATATCTAAGAATTCTTTTTTATGCTTGGAAATGAATTTCACTAGAAAAATGCATATACCTTGATAAAAAAATTAGGGATGATAATGAAAACCGAACATGTGGAAACCCACTCAAATCCAACCCGAATTTAATAGGAAAATCCGATGTGATTAAGTTCGGGTTCGGATTCGGGTTTTACCCGAGTTCAACATCCAGGTTCGATTTTGGTACAATTAATACCCTATCCTAAACCTGTCACGAACCCGATTAATATATGTTTTTTTATTTTAATAAATCTTGGGTGCTACCCAATTTCATTGATAAAACATAAAAGTTAAAAAATACAAGAAAGAAAGGGAAAAAGAACAAGCAAAGAGATCTTCTAGAGAAAGTTGATGAACAAAGATAACCAAACAACAACAATAGGAAGGAAATAAATTTAGCCAACACCACAACTTATGCTACCAACTCAAAACCATAATCTTAAGAAGGGACACAAGCTAAAAGGAAGAGGACTACCAAGCTACAGGTAGACAGAGCACATCCAGCAAACTTTTCAATAAAAAATAGAATTGAAGCATCCTCTCCAACAATTGAAGCTAGAAACATCCAATACTAAAAAACTACACTTCTATGAGATAACTTGAATGATGGGAATATGTTGCAACACTTGAACAAAGAAATGGTTTAAGGATATGCATATAGTAACCTCTAAAGCATGTGTTACTATACTAACCTTTAGGTACGATTCGACCCCACCAATTTAAGTATATTGGATGCAAATTGGATGAACAGTGAATCCCCTTCAGGATACTTTGGAAAAACTTGATGTGTTTTACACAAACACAACAAGCGTATCTTTCAATAATAGCTTACAAACTTATGTTTCCTACATTTTTCTCATGCATTAGAGAAATAAAGGATGATTTCTTAGAGATCAAAATTTGTATATCAATTATGACTTCAAGTGTCTCTGTTTATAGAGAAATTAATGTCACTTGGTGGAAGGAAACACCTTTGGGATTCTGCACTAATTCACGAATAAGTATATACCAAAGCGGTTCAGTTTTATTGAACGAGTGCCATAGCTCAGCGGTAATACACATTGTTTAACATGAACAAAACCATCCAAGCAGATGATTGAACTAGCAACCTTAACTTCATTGTCAATAGATATAACCACTGAACCAATTGTTATCTTGTTTCATATATTATGAAACCAAATTATGTATATACTCATTATGTGAATTTAGATATTTTGGAAATATCTCTCACAATTTCTCCCGTGATCAGACAAAAGCCTTTAATCTTAGAAAACCTACACTTACTAACAAAATAACCACCCAACCAATAAGAAAGCACAAACAATGGCGCACCAAAGCACTAGAAGACCAGAAAATCATCTTTTTTCAAGGAAAGAGCTTAAAAACAAGTTTCGGGTGGGTTCTCATCGGGTTTGGGTTACCCAAAACCTAACGATTTCGGAGACAGTATCATTGTTTTCATCCCCGTTTAATTCGAGTTCGGTTTTTGGATTTCGAGTTCCGGTTTGGGTAAGCACAAACCCGACCTTGATCCACCCTGTTGCCATTCCGATAACAAACTTACTGCATGCATGATAGATGGCCTTGTTATAGATAAAAAAATCAAACAACATATTAAGCTTCTATCCAACCTTTCATCAACCTTCTAAGCATCATCCTCTTTGCAAAACTTCTCCTTTTGATTAATTGGAGTTGGAGGTGGTTTTGAATTCTTCCATATTGAACTTTTTTAGAATCTCTATTGCATATTTTTGTTGGAACACAAATATTTCATTTTGATTTTTTTGCACATGCATACCAAGAAAGAATGTCATCATTCCAATGTTACTCATTTCAAAAGCATCATTCATTTCTTATTTAAACTTGGCAATCAACTTCTTATGAATTCATATAGCAAAGAGGTCATCAACATAAAGATATACCACAAGTATTTCATTATCAACATTTTTGACGTATAAGGTAAATTCACTTAGACTATTTACAAAGCCTAAGTTTATCAAGTGTGCATCAATTCAATCGTACAAAGACTTTGGTGCTTCTTTTAGACCATATAAGGTCT
This sequence comes from Lupinus angustifolius, assembly GCF_001865875.1. Taxonomy (NCBI): domain Eukaryota; kingdom Viridiplantae; phylum Streptophyta; class Magnoliopsida; order Fabales; family Fabaceae; genus Lupinus; species Lupinus angustifolius. The sequence continues at coordinate 12,159,463 of NC_032012.1, forward strand.
TATTCAGCTTATATACCTTCTCCTCTTATCTTTGTTGAATCCTTAATCATGCAAGTTTTGTCTTCAAACTAAACCTTATAGTCTTTATGATGTAAACCCGCTAGGGGTACCCTTCAATTCAAAGGTCAGTCAAGACCTAGGAGTCCCTAGGACTAGGTCAAGATCCAAATCCTCCGAGGACAAGCTCTCAAAAGACACCATTCATCATAGTGAGCCACCTGGGAACCATAATCAGTAAAGGACATTTATGTCCTTAGGATTTATTTAGCTTAGTTTAAATTTATTTGCATTGAAACTAAATAAATGAGAATTTATTGTCATGGTAGTCTTAGGATTTATTTTAGTCTTAGGAGTTTATTTGATTTAATGTCAAGTATGTTAGCATTTAATTCATGTAATATGGGTTTGGAAACTTATTTCTATCATGGTCCATTAGTGGCCAAGTAGTTCAACTAGGTCTAGCTTTCAATTGAGCACGACTATAACTAAGAAGCCAAGCTCACATAGTCAATGGGACACGGTTTGCACCAAGGTAAGAATATGGCACGATTCAAGGACAAGGTGGCATGAAAGTAGGAGGACGCAAGGGCTTGTCAAACAGAAGGACAAACGACTATAATAAGGGAGGTGCAAAGGCTAAAAGATAAATATAGGAAATTAATCTTTAATTCAGATTGGGCTCAATTCAAATTCAAGGCATGATTAAATCATATATGATAAAATGAAGGTTGATGTCTTTTCAACCTCTTTCCTTAGAAGCATTCAGTTGAGGCAGAAATCAAGGGATAACTATCATGATTTCGGTAGGCCAAAGTCAAAGGAGATTACATTGCAAAGATAAATCAAAGAAGATAATAATGGGAAGATGTTGGGCGGCTACAATCTTGGATGCTTTCGACATAGGTTGTTGTGGAGGTTTGAATAGATATTGGCACAACAAATCTATTTCACTGACCAACTCTTTTCAAGGGATTTATCATCAAAGGCTGGACCAATTTCAAAGTTCCTTAAAAATAGGATCAAGCCATGAAGGGAGTTGGAAAACTCAAGTTGTAAGGAGTGTGATGACTCAAGTGATCAAGACTTGGTCAAGTGGCCAAAGATCATCTAGTTCGGCCAAGCCAAGGCTGGCTCATTCAAGGTTAAGCTAGACTTTTCGGTTGCACCCATTTACATGTTTTTAATTAGGAGTTTAATTTCATTAGTCTGTTAAATTATTTTAGGAATTAGGACTTAGTCTAAGTTTTAATTAGGGTTTTAATTTTCAAGGAAGCCAAGTTGTTTGCCTATTTATGTAATCAGATTGCAATTAATGATGTAAGTTGTTTTTGAGTTAAAATTGGATTGAATTCCTAAAAGTTGAGCTAAAGCTCCTTATCTTGAACTTATCAAGAGCCATTGTTCTTGTGGTGTGACAAGTTGCTTTCCTAAGACTCATCATCCTGTGTGACATCTAAATTCTTATGAAGGATTATTTCTTATGGTGAATATCATTGGCTTATCAAACTCTTGAGCTTGTGGCACCCAATCTTCATATCTTATACATCTTCCCCACAAAACTATCCAAACCATGGCCACCCTTGACCATACTCACCTAGCCCTAACATACACAACCGTGACCAACATGTACACCCCAACACCAACCCTAGTTGTGGCGTACTCCATAATCCATCCCTAGTTGTGACCTAACATAAGTTCTGAAACCAACCCTAGCAAAAACCTACCAACAAACCAAATTATGACAAAGGTTCACCCTTGACCCAACACTTGACCCATTCCCTAAGCCAAACACTTAACCATACACTCACCATACATTTACCCCTAAAATACCCTAGTCGTGACCCTACACACAACATAACCCCAAAATATGAGAGGCCTAATATTTCCTTACCCTAAATTCAAGGATTTGACAACTAATTGATCCTTCCGTGAGCCTATTAAGGTTCAAGCAAGAATGGTCGTTCGGAAAAGCCTAACCACTCTAGAGGTTTCACATCACTTTATCTAACATCTGAGGAACACTTAACATCTTTAGATTAATTGGAGGAATATATAAGACATCATGAATTAATTTCAAACATTTGTAACATTCAATTGCCACTGTTCCTTTTCCTCCTTTTGTTGCAATGTATGCCCCATTCTCAATTCTGACTTTGGAAATAACAATTTTGTCAAGTTCTTTGAAAAGCTCTCATCATAAGTCATATGATTTGTACAACCACTATCAATGAGCCAACAATCTCTGAAAAGCTCCTTGACTTTGCCTCTTTTTCTTGTCTTTCCAACCATTGTTATTTTGTAGTTTGGTTTGGAAAACACTCTCCATAGATTCTTCTTGCCTCATAAGCCTCCTTTCTTCTTGTGTCTATAAAGCATTCAACACTTCTACCAATGTGATGCTTGATATATCCTCAGACATTTCCATATATGAAATTGCAGCCTCATATTTTTTAGGAAGTCTAACTAGAATTTTTGAACTATTCTAGAATCAGAAAACTCAGCACCAAGAAGTCTTACATTGTTGGCAATGACTAGAAGTTTATCATAGTACTCCTTGATTATTTTTGAATCTCTTATCCTTTGCATATCAAATTTTCGGATCAAATTCATCACTTTCATCCCTTTGACCCTTTCATCTCCCTCATATTCTTGCTTAAAAAAATTACAGATTTCACTTGATGTTTTCAGTGTCATTATTCTGTTAAAAGTGGTGGATGAAACAACTGCATATATACATGTTCTTCCTTTGAATTTTCTTTGCTTCATCTCCTTCTCATTTTTAATTTATGCAACAGTTGGATTGTCTAGAAGAGTCTGAATGACACAATTTTGTTTAATGGTATCCCACATATCATTAGTATCCAAGAAAGCTTCCATTCTAATAGCTCATACATGGTAATATTTTCTATTAAACAATGGACGTGCAAATGCAGAAGATACTACTTCTGAATTCATTTTGACAATTTTAGGCAATAGAAGGTAATAGAAAGTGTTTGGGTTGTGTTTGGTTTGGTTTAGTTTGGTTTGTATTTGTTCACACCGATATAGCTCTGATACCAATTTGTTGGTTATATAACAAGCAAAAGTGTAGAGAGGAAATGTTTTATGTAGAAGACTTGATTTTATTCATCAACAAGACACATAATTTATACAACATGAAAAAAATAAATTCCTATATGAATAGCATAATGAATCACATAAATAATCCAACATAGAATGTGAAATATTTCAATCAACCATATTAACTCTTTATTACATAATGAATAAAAACATAACAACTTTTTAGTCATACTAATCAATAGATACGATCACTAAGAAGATTTCAGGTTACTTAGATTATTTGATGTTTATTTTCATGGAGATATAATTGATGCAAAAAGAATAACCGGAGGAAGCCACTTTACTAGTGCAAATATGATATTTTTGTCAACTAACAGGCAAAGTACAACACCCTCAACTACCGAAGTTAGTGATTTATGCACCGACTTCCTTGGTAAACCTGAGGATTTCAGTAAAAGACACATTCCATGGTGTCTGGATTAGAACAAAAGACACTCCAACGATTATCTGTTCGTTTTCTTTTTTGCTTAAGCTAAGGCATATCCTCTTCATCATCATCCAAATTCATCTAAGATCCTGACTTTTGCATTGAATGTTTTATTAAAGTGATATCAATTATATGCATGTGAATATAAATATTTGTTAGAAACATTTTACGAAGAACCTTAAATGTCATATACTTGTAGAATAGTGAAAAATAATAATTTTTTAAAAGTAAAAAACACACAATTTGATGGCGGTATGGGAAGTTGCACTACAAGTTTGGAGAGCTAGACTCTTGGTAACATCATCAAGGATACCCAGAAGGTCTATCTTGTAGGTTATAAGACTGAGATTGCAACTAAGAGGGGGTAAATTAGTTGACTAGAAATTATGACAACTTTTTCTGCAAAATGAAGCGTCAAAGTGCATCAGATAATATTGCAGAAAATAAACAAGAATAAATCAAAGAGGTAAGGGAGAAGAGAGTACACAAGGATTTTATACTAGTTCACCTTCTTGTCCACCGAAGGCTGCGTCCATTACTCTTGCAGCACAAGATATTTTCCACTAAATATTATGAGTTGTAATTACAATATCTCACCCCGAGATCTCTATGTACCTTACACACTCACTAATACTTATCACCTTGGAAAACACCCAAGTAACTCTATCCCCTTTCTATTCACACCCCGTGAAAGAAAGTAATTAC
>NC_032012.1:12163814-12176964 GCF_001865875.1 Lupinus angustifolius
TAAAATAATGCAAGAGTGAGGAACATTTGTTTTAAAATTTATTGTATAATCAAATATTATTACACTACGTTGGTTCAATACTTTGTCGATGTAATAATTAATGTTTTATAATATTATATAGTTGATGTATAATTCAAGTAAAATTTACTTCAAAGGAAAGTGTAACATTGCTTAAGAGGTAAATTTTGCCCAAAATTATTGGACACAATATATTTTAAGTAAAAGAAATTGTGTCTTACCTTCGTGATTTATACGAGAGTCCAAAATTTATTTCTAAATTATAATTCATACTGAATATTTTTGAAATACAATCAACAGTCATTTTTATTTTGCTCTCACAAGTTATTGATTTTTGTTTAAACTTTCACATACAATATTCACATAACTAATTTTTTTTATAAATCAGGGGCCACATTTTTCTCCCACCACAGACTAACATGATATAAAAATAATTAAGTTGAATTTTAGAATCTTAATTAATTCAGTTTTATTTAATATTTATATATCTTTTCAATTTAACATGACTCATACTCTGCACATCTCGCGAGCCTTTCCCTCCTCATCTCCATTTGTTTTGTATGTTTTAGGATTGTTGACTATGAAGCTAAGTCTCTTATGCATGAAGGTAAACTTGTGATTTTAGAGGAAGGTAAAAATTTGCATTATATTTGTGACAAATTTTTAGTTGTTTTTTGTTGCTATGGTTGAATGATTCTAACATAAAACAATACGTATATTGTAAGTTTTATATATTGTCATTCCATTGTTTATCATTCATTTTTCAATTATTATTGACTTTTGAAAAAAGTAATACAAATGAATGGCAGATGGTATACTGATTGTGTATAAATTTTACACTAACAATACTTAAATATTACACTCTTATTTTAAATATGTAAAGAAATAAAATGTGAAAAATAAATGAGATAAAATTATTTTAATTTTAAGAGAAGATGCAACGTTAGTAGACAACTTATTTAGCTTAATATTTAATCAAAGTATCAAATAAGTATCAAACATGCCTGGACGCCGGTTGAATTTCAAGTTTAGTGGACGTACTTATCCTCCTCTCCATTAATATAGAAGCTAATATATGTTTCTCCTTTTATTTTTAAGAGTGTAAAATTTATGCACAAACAATATAAATGTTTATATATAGTCGGTATATTATTCATTCTTTATTTGGATTATTTTTTTAATCAATGATGATTAAAAATGAAGGATAACTGATACATTGATAATGTAAAAAACTTACACTATCAATGTATACATATTTTTCTCTATTTTTTATGGCGAAAATTAATGTCATTATAATTAAAGTGATAGATGTGTCATTGATAGTTGTATTTTCCTTTATTTTTTGAAACACTTGTTTCTACTCTGTACTTATATATATACTATTTGTTGTTCATGACTTTAATTTGTTTGAACAGCTGAGAAAAAAATGAAGGATTGACAATTAGCTTTACTATACAATGTTTTCCGGAGAAAATTGTTTTAGAAATACTGATTCAATTAATATTAGATGTTTATGTTATTGTACCCATAAGGGTGTTTACTATGGCGTAAGGGAGAATTGTGGTTTGATTCTTCGAGAGAGCACTAGTGAGAAGAATAAGTTTAGTTAAATTTGAAGAATTAGTTATACAATAATAATAGGGTATGGGAATGTAAATGGGTTCAACTCTAGTGGTCTTGGTTAGTGGCAATAATATTGCATCGTGTGGGGTTTTCCTCACTTAATAATTGATGGAAAACATGTGACTATGTTGTTAAGACTTCAATTGTCTGAGAAATTCTAAGTATTAAAGTGCTATGTTTTGATGATTTTGAATAGTTTGAGTAAAATTATCTTGAGTTGTCTGAATTTTCTAATCATCTATTTTTAGTATGAAAATAATCAAACTAATAATACAATATATTCGAACTAGCAAAATATAAATATCAAATGTCCTTTGATCAAGATCTCTCCATGTCTATGATTCTAAAGTGAACAAAAAAAATTGTTAGCTACTCTGAAATATCCAAGGCATATAGAACTTTAAATTCTAGAACTTCTATAGTATAAGAATCCATACCAGTTAAGTTTAATGATGCTTTTGAAGACTGGTAAGAAATTATAATATCAGGAAGATGATATTTCCAGTATTGAACTCAGATTTGGAGGAGAAAATTCCTCATAGAAGTCAAAAGTTGTCATGTCTTAAAATCAAACAAGTGGAGAATACCTCTGAAAATAATAATGAGAAAAGAAACTAGAATTATAAGATTTATCAAGAATATCTCATTAATGGAAATTCATCTCAAGGAGTGAAAACAATATTAGCTATAAGGACATCAGTACTATGTCCTTCATATCAAAATATGAAACTGAGAAGGTCGATGAAGCCTTAATTGATAAAAGCTCTATCATGGTAATGCAAGAAAAGTTGAACCTATTCAAAAGGAATGATGTGTTGACCTTGGATCCTAAAAAAGTTAACTATTGGACCTAGATGGGTTTTTTTTAAACAAATTGGGTGAAGAAGGTAATATGGTAAGAAATAAGGATATTGTTAGTTATGTAACTAGCAAAAATGAAGAGAGGAAATGACGTTTATGTAGAAGACTTGATTTTATTCATCAACAAGACACATAATTTATACAACATGAAAGAAAAATGATACAGAAAAATAAATAAATTCACACATGAATAGCATAATGAGTCACATAAGTGTTCAAACATAGAAGGTGAAATATTTCTATCAGCCATAGTGACTCTTTATTGCCTAATGAATAGAAATATAACAGTTTCTAAGTCATATCAATCAACACTCCTCCTTGACTCTAGAACTCCAAACTCTAAGATTTTGCCTCAAGACTTCAAATCTTGCTTTAGGAAGTACCTTTGTTAGGATGTTTTCTGTTTTGTAGTAGATTAGTTGTACTTCTCATTCCCTTTTGTCTCCCGTAGAACATGAAACTTGATCTTAAAGTGTTTTGTTTTGCAGCGAACACTGGATTGTTAGCAATTGAAATTGCAGCTTCGTTATCCATAAATACATGTGTGCTTTATGTTTGTTCCATACACAAATTTGTCATGAGTTTTTTTATCCGAATAGCTTGATTCACAATTGTAACAGCATCTACATATTTTGCTTTCGTTGTTAATTGAGCAATGACTTCCTGTTTTGTAGAACACCATGAAAAAATTCCAGAACCAAAGCTAAAACAATAATCTGAGGTGTTTTTCATATCATCATCACATCCAGGACAAACACTATTAGAGTAACCATGAAAATTAAATTTTTTGATAGGACTCAACCTTATTCCATAATCTATTATACTTTTAACATATCTAAGAATTCTTTTTTATGCTTGGAAATGAATTTCACTAGAAAAATGCATATACCTTGATAAAAAAATTAGGGATGATAATGAAAACCGAACATGTGGAAACCCACTCAAATCCAACCCGAATTTAATAGGAAAATCCGATGTGATTAAGTTCGGGTTCGGATTCGGGTTTTACCCGAGTTCAACATCCAGGTTCGATTTTGGTACAATTAATACCCTATCCTAAACCTGTCACGAACCCGATTAATATATGTTTTTTTATTTTAATAAATCTTGGGTGCTACCCAATTTCATTGATAAAACATAAAAGTTAAAAAATACAAGAAAGAAAGGGAAAAAGAACAAGCAAAGAGATCTTCTAGAGAAAGTTGATGAACAAAGATAACCAAACAACAACAATAGGAAGGAAATAAATTTAGCCAACACCACAACTTATGCTACCAACTCAAAACCATAATCTTAAGAAGGGACACAAGCTAAAAGGAAGAGGACTACCAAGCTACAGGTAGACAGAGCACATCCAGCAAACTTTTCAATAAAAAATAGAATTGAAGCATCCTCTCCAACAATTGAAGCTAGAAACATCCAATACTAAAAAACTACACTTCTATGAGATAACTTGAATGATGGGAATATGTTGCAACACTTGAACAAAGAAATGGTTTAAGGATATGCATATAGTAACCTCTAAAGCATGTGTTACTATACTAACCTTTAGGTACGATTCGACCCCACCAATTTAAGTATATTGGATGCAAATTGGATGAACAGTGAATCCCCTTCAGGATACTTTGGAAAAACTTGATGTGTTTTACACAAACACAACAAGCGTATCTTTCAATAATAGCTTACAAACTTATGTTTCCTACATTTTTCTCATGCATTAGAGAAATAAAGGATGATTTCTTAGAGATCAAAATTTGTATATCAATTATGACTTCAAGTGTCTCTGTTTATAGAGAAATTAATGTCACTTGGTGGAAGGAAACACCTTTGGGATTCTGCACTAATTCACGAATAAGTATATACCAAAGCGGTTCAGTTTTATTGAACGAGTGCCATAGCTCAGCGGTAATACACATTGTTTAACATGAACAAAACCATCCAAGCAGATGATTGAACTAGCAACCTTAACTTCATTGTCAATAGATATAACCACTGAACCAATTGTTATCTTGTTTCATATATTATGAAACCAAATTATGTATATACTCATTATGTGAATTTAGATATTTTGGAAATATCTCTCACAATTTCTCCCGTGATCAGACAAAAGCCTTTAATCTTAGAAAACCTACACTTACTAACAAAATAACCACCCAACCAATAAGAAAGCACAAACAATGGCGCACCAAAGCACTAGAAGACCAGAAAATCATCTTTTTTCAAGGAAAGAGCTTAAAAACAAGTTTCGGGTGGGTTCTCATCGGGTTTGGGTTACCCAAAACCTAACGATTTCGGAGACAGTATCATTGTTTTCATCCCCGTTTAATTCGAGTTCGGTTTTTGGATTTCGAGTTCCGGTTTGGGTAAGCACAAACCCGACCTTGATCCACCCTGTTGCCATTCCGATAACAAACTTACTGCATGCATGATAGATGGCCTTGTTATAGATAAAAAAATCAAACAACATATTAAGCTTCTATCCAACCTTTCATCAACCTTCTAAGCATCATCCTCTTTGCAAAACTTCTCCTTTTGATTAATTGGAGTTGGAGGTGGTTTTGAATTCTTCCATATTGAACTTTTTTAGAATCTCTATTGCATATTTTTGTTGGAACACAAATATTTCATTTTGATTTTTTTGCACATGCATACCAAGAAAGAATGTCATCATTCCAATGTTACTCATTTCAAAAGCATCATTCATTTCTTATTTAAACTTGGCAATCAACTTCTTATGAATTCATATAGCAAAGAGGTCATCAACATAAAGATATACCACAAGTATTTCATTATCAACATTTTTGACGTATAAGGTAAATTCACTTAGACTATTTACAAAGCCTAAGTTTATCAAGTGTGCATCAATTCAATCGTACAAAGACTTTGGTGCTTCTTTTAGACCATATAAGGTCTTATTCAGCTTATATACCTTCTCCTCTTATCTTTGTTGAATCCTTAATCATGCAAGTTTTGTCTTCAAACTAAACCTTATAGTCTTTATGATGTAAACCCGCTAGGGGTACCCTTCAATTCAAAGGTCAGTCAAGACCTAGGAGTCCCTAGGACTAGGTCAAGATCCAAATCCTCCGAGGACAAGCTCTCAAAAGACACCATTCATCATAGTGAGCCACCTGGGAACCATAATCAGTAAAGGACATTTATGTCCTTAGGATTTATTTAGCTTAGTTTAAATTTATTTGCATTGAAACTAAATAAATGAGAATTTATTGTCATGGTAGTCTTAGGATTTATTTTAGTCTTAGGAGTTTATTTGATTTAATGTCAAGTATGTTAGCATTTAATTCATGTAATATGGGTTTGGAAACTTATTTCTATCATGGTCCATTAGTGGCCAAGTAGTTCAACTAGGTCTAGCTTTCAATTGAGCACGACTATAACTAAGAAGCCAAGCTCACATAGTCAATGGGACACGGTTTGCACCAAGGTAAGAATATGGCACGATTCAAGGACAAGGTGGCATGAAAGTAGGAGGACGCAAGGGCTTGTCAAACAGAAGGACAAACGACTATAATAAGGGAGGTGCAAAGGCTAAAAGATAAATATAGGAAATTAATCTTTAATTCAGATTGGGCTCAATTCAAATTCAAGGCATGATTAAATCATATATGATAAAATGAAGGTTGATGTCTTTTCAACCTCTTTCCTTAGAAGCATTCAGTTGAGGCAGAAATCAAGGGATAACTATCATGATTTCGGTAGGCCAAAGTCAAAGGAGATTACATTGCAAAGATAAATCAAAGAAGATAATAATGGGAAGATGTTGGGCGGCTACAATCTTGGATGCTTTCGACATAGGTTGTTGTGGAGGTTTGAATAGATATTGGCACAACAAATCTATTTCACTGACCAACTCTTTTCAAGGGATTTATCATCAAAGGCTGGACCAATTTCAAAGTTCCTTAAAAATAGGATCAAGCCATGAAGGGAGTTGGAAAACTCAAGTTGTAAGGAGTGTGATGACTCAAGTGATCAAGACTTGGTCAAGTGGCCAAAGATCATCTAGTTCGGCCAAGCCAAGGCTGGCTCATTCAAGGTTAAGCTAGACTTTTCGGTTGCACCCATTTACATGTTTTTAATTAGGAGTTTAATTTCATTAGTCTGTTAAATTATTTTAGGAATTAGGACTTAGTCTAAGTTTTAATTAGGGTTTTAATTTTCAAGGAAGCCAAGTTGTTTGCCTATTTATGTAATCAGATTGCAATTAATGATGTAAGTTGTTTTTGAGTTAAAATTGGATTGAATTCCTAAAAGTTGAGCTAAAGCTCCTTATCTTGAACTTATCAAGAGCCATTGTTCTTGTGGTGTGACAAGTTGCTTTCCTAAGACTCATCATCCTGTGTGACATCTAAATTCTTATGAAGGATTATTTCTTATGGTGAATATCATTGGCTTATCAAACTCTTGAGCTTGTGGCACCCAATCTTCATATCTTATACATCTTCCCCACAAAACTATCCAAACCATGGCCACCCTTGACCATACTCACCTAGCCCTAACATACACAACCGTGACCAACATGTACACCCCAACACCAACCCTAGTTGTGGCGTACTCCATAATCCATCCCTAGTTGTGACCTAACATAAGTTCTGAAACCAACCCTAGCAAAAACCTACCAACAAACCAAATTATGACAAAGGTTCACCCTTGACCCAACACTTGACCCATTCCCTAAGCCAAACACTTAACCATACACTCACCATACATTTACCCCTAAAATACCCTAGTCGTGACCCTACACACAACATAACCCCAAAATATGAGAGGCCTAATATTTCCTTACCCTAAATTCAAGGATTTGACAACTAATTGATCCTTCCGTGAGCCTATTAAGGTTCAAGCAAGAATGGTCGTTCGGAAAAGCCTAACCACTCTAGAGGTTTCACATCACTTTATCTAACATCTGAGGAACACTTAACATCTTTAGATTAATTGGAGGAATATATAAGACATCATGAATTAATTTCAAACATTTGTAACATTCAATTGCCACTGTTCCTTTTCCTCCTTTTGTTGCAATGTATGCCCCATTCTCAATTCTGACTTTGGAAATAACAATTTTGTCAAGTTCTTTGAAAAGCTCTCATCATAAGTCATATGATTTGTACAACCACTATCAATGAGCCAACAATCTCTGAAAAGCTCCTTGACTTTGCCTCTTTTTCTTGTCTTTCCAACCATTGTTATTTTGTAGTTTGGTTTGGAAAACACTCTCCATAGATTCTTCTTGCCTCATAAGCCTCCTTTCTTCTTGTGTCTATAAAGCATTCAACACTTCTACCAATGTGATGCTTGATATATCCTCAGACATTTCCATATATGAAATTGCAGCCTCATATTTTTTAGGAAGTCTAACTAGAATTTTTGAACTATTCTAGAATCAGAAAACTCAGCACCAAGAAGTCTTACATTGTTGGCAATGACTAGAAGTTTATCATAGTACTCCTTGATTATTTTTGAATCTCTTATCCTTTGCATATCAAATTTTCGGATCAAATTCATCACTTTCATCCCTTTGACCCTTTCATCTCCCTCATATTCTTGCTTAAAAAAATTACAGATTTCACTTGATGTTTTCAGTGTCATTATTCTGTTAAAAGTGGTGGATGAAACAACTGCATATATACATGTTCTTCCTTTGAATTTTCTTTGCTTCATCTCCTTCTCATTTTTAATTTATGCAACAGTTGGATTGTCTAGAAGAGTCTGAATGACACAATTTTGTTTAATGGTATCCCACATATCATTAGTATCCAAGAAAGCTTCCATTCTAATAGCTCATACATGGTAATATTTTCTATTAAACAATGGACGTGCAAATGCAGAAGATACTACTTCTGAATTCATTTTGACAATTTTAGGCAATAGAAGGTAATAGAAAGTGTTTGGGTTGTGTTTGGTTTGGTTTAGTTTGGTTTGTATTTGTTCACACCGATATAGCTCTGATACCAATTTGTTGGTTATATAACAAGCAAAAGTGTAGAGAGGAAATGTTTTATGTAGAAGACTTGATTTTATTCATCAACAAGACACATAATTTATACAACATGAAAAAAATAAATTCCTATATGAATAGCATAATGAATCACATAAATAATCCAACATAGAATGTGAAATATTTCAATCAACCATATTAACTCTTTATTACATAATGAATAAAAACATAACAACTTTTTAGTCATACTAATCAATAGATACGATCACTAAGAAGATTTCAGGTTACTTAGATTATTTGATGTTTATTTTCATGGAGATATGGGTAAAACAGCCCAGATCTCTGTTATCGAATTCTTACTGCACTGTACGAACCGATCTCGAATACACCCACCACAATATGGCTACTAGTGTAAATTCTCGAAATTCCCACAATATGGCTAATAGTGCCAATTCTCGAAATACCCACAATATGGCTACTCGTGCCAATTATAATTGATGCAAAAAGAATAACCGGAGGAAGCCACTTTACTAGTGCAAATATGATATTTTTGTCAACTAACAGGCAAAGTACAACACCCTCAACTACCGAAGTTAGTGATTTATGCACCGACTTCCTTGGTAAACCTGAGGATTTCAGTAAAAGACACATTCCATGGTGTCTGGATTAGAACAAAAGACACTCCAACGATTATCTGTTCGTTTTCTTTTTTGCTTAAGCTAAGGCATATCCTCTTCATCATCATCCAAATTCATCTAAGATCCTGACTTTTGCATTGAATGTTTTATTAAAGTGATATCAATTATATGCATGTGAATATAAATATTTGTTAGAAACATTTTACGAAGAACCTTAAATGTCATATACTTGTAGAATAGTGAAAAATAATAATTTTTTAAAAGTAAAAAACACACAATTTGATGGCGGTATGGGAAGTTGCACTACAAGTTTGGAGAGCTAGACTCTTGGTAACATCATCAAGGATACCCAGAAGGTCTATCTTGTAGGTTATAAGACTGAGATTGCAACTAAGAGGGGGTAAATTAGTTGACTAGAAATTATGACAACTTTTTCTGCAAAATGAAGAGTCAAAGTGCATCAGATAATATTGCAGAAAATAAACAAGAATAAATCAAAGAGGTAAGGGAGAAGAGAGTACACAAGGATTTTATACTAGTTCACCTTCTTGTCCACCGAAGGCTGCGTCCATTACTCTTGCAGCACAAGATATTTTCCACTAAATATTATGAGTTGTAATTACAATATCTCACCCCGAGATCTCTATGTACCTTACACACTCACTAATACTTATCACCTTGGAAAACACATTTCCAAGTAACTTTACCCCTTTCTATTTACACCCCGTGAAAGAAAGTAATTACAATGAATGAAGAATTGGAATGATGGCTTGAATTGCCTTTACAAGTATGAAATATAATTACACTTGCAATCTAATCAACTCTTTTGTATATTTAATAAATAATGATCTTTACGTTTTACCAAAACTTTAAAACAATTTACTTCAAGCAACTCAGAAAAATAGTTTTTAAAGTTTGAGTTCAAGTTGCTAGAAGTGCGGAAAACTATTTCAGAAAAGTGTAGAAAAGTTGTGAGAAAAGTGTGAGAGTTGTTCAAAGTGTTCTTTTCATTGTGAGTTCTAAGGCCTTTAAATAGGCATTCCAATCAGTCATTGTGCCTTTATGAAAAAGTAGGAATTATTTGGAATGAAGGCATTTCGTTTGGGATGAAAACCCTTGAGTTTCAAATCTGAAAAATTGATGTAACAACTCTCAGTAACTGATTACGCACTTGTAATCAGTTACCCAAACGTGACATTTTGAAAATTTACATTGAGTAATCGGTTACTCACTTGAGTAATCGGTTACTCAAATTTGAGTAATCAGTTACTCCAATTTAAATATTGTTAGATAACTAATTCTCACTCATGTTACTTGTTACTCAAATTTCAGTAACCTGATACACAGTATTTTGAAAAATGTTTTTATTTAAAACTTGAAGTGTTTCAATTCCTTTTAAAATATTTTGAGCATTATTACTTTAGTATATTAAAGAGTATAGGATAGAAGTACCTATTTAGACTTAGACTAATTGTCTTAAAGCTTTAATCTTCTTGGTCTTCATAAGTAATCTTCCTTTTCTTCTTTTTGGTGATGTTGGTGTCTTCATCAAAACCTTGTCAAGGTCAGGAGCAAATATCTTCTTCACAATCTCCCCCTTTTTGATGATGACAAACCAAGATCTTTTTGACAGTGTAATTTTCTTGAGAGCATCATACTTTGTGATATTCTTGACTCTTCTTGAGTATGTTCCCCCTATCTTGTATGCTCCCCTTTCATTTGGAGTAATGTGCCTGAAATAATTTTTACAGAAAATACACTTCTCCAACTTTTCTCCCCCTTTTGACTTCATCAAAAAGTAGAAAAGCAAAGATATTCCACCACAATATATAGCATACATACACTTATATAATCAAGATATATCAATATGATATCATATACTCATGCATGGATCAAGATATAGATAAGCAAGTATTGCAATGCATAAATTGGATGTTTCAAACATGTATCCAGGAATGGAACAATAAATCACAAAACATCATAAAGTAACTTGTCCAGGAATATGCAGTAATAACTTAAAAACAACAAATAAGCATAATTAAAAATTTGTCTGAATTTTGAAAATAATACAACCAGAAAATCCTAACAGATATTCTAAGACTCAGGTTCCGAATTGTCTTCATCAATATCCATGCTATCCATCCTAGAGGAGAGGCAATGAAGTTCATATTCGATTTATTGATTCTGAGAGTCGAGAGCATCTATCCGGTTAATGATGTAGCCTCGGAGAGAAAACAACTCATCCATAATCATTTGGTTCGTAGGCATGGCAGCAGATGAGGACGATTGAGCATGAAACTCAGACGGTTGTGGTTCAGGAGGGTTAGGAGGTACAGGTTCAAATGGTTCAGCAATAGCAGTCAGTTTATCGGTTCTATGTTTATAGGTGTGGGTTCGAGGGTCTTGAGTGAAACCCATTTTGTGGATCACTTCCACATCAATTTGGCTTTCTCGAAGATTCATATGCACCTTTGAAAATTTTGGTAAGATGACATAGCTCAAAAAATAATGAAGCAAACGGTCCTCAAGCTTGAGATATCCAGCAGATAGGATGTCTCAGTTTTTGATGGTCTCGCCAAAGCCATGTTGCTTACGCATTTCTATTTCCCTTTTTGAAAATCTACATATAGTATGATAAAAATCATTTCGATCATAATTATCTCATTCACACACAAGGCCGTAACCCGTTATGCTACTTTGAGAGGGTATGTTACATAACAATGAACTAAAGGTTTTAAGATCCAAAACAATGTCTTTTCCTTTGACATAGGAAGTAAGACGATTTTTCCGAAAGTTCAAGTTATAGTAAAATTCTCGCACAAGTTCTGGATAAATTTCATTTGTCTTACAACAAAAATCAAAAAGGTTTTGTTGACTTAAAAGATAAAGGAAAAGAAAATCTTCAAACTCAAAATTTTCAACATTACCGAATTTTGGAGTGAAAATGATGCGTCCATGGAATTGTTCTTCAAACACTTTGCGTTGTTCCTAATTAGCTATAAGCCTTGCCAAATCCAAAGGGTTGGACTCCATAGAAGTAATTCCTTGCCTCTTTTAAGTCGTGGAGGTGTGTTGCTTCTTGGTTTTTGAAGAGGAAGCCATGGTTTTTCGGTTTTGAAGGTTTAGGTTTTGAGGTTTTGGAGATTTGGGGGTTTTTGATTTAGGTTACTAAACATGAAAATGAAGGTTTAGAAGTGTTTAGGAGTGAAAATGTGATAAGAATAGACACAAAAATCACTTGAAACGGATCAAAAACGAAGATTTTAGGGTTTGAGAGGGTTGAGAATGAGAGAGCACGACTTGAGTGAGGAAGATGAGTTTGAAAAAGTTAAAAAAATGCATAAATACATATATAACAACACAGAGTAATCGGTTACTCATTTGAGGAATCAGTTACTCAAATTAAAAAAAATTAAAATTTTCAAACAACAACTCAGAGTAATCGATTACTCATTTTGGGTAATCGGTCACTGAAACACGATGTTCAACCCTGTAATGGGTTACTCTCCAGTGTAATCGATTACTGACCCTAGAAAAACTTATTTTAGGCAAAATTTAAGCTATGAAAATGATTTTTAAACCAAAAATTAAAATTTTAAAATATAAATAAACACATTTAAGTTCAAGTAGGCATGAAATAGATATAATGAAGCATACATATAAACATATATAGGCATTTAAGTTAAATATGCTTCATCAAGAATGTCTAATTCTCGTCTAATTTTATAGAAAGGTTCTTTTTCCAAAGGTTTAGTTAAGATATCTGCTAGTTGGTTATGAGTATCAACAAATTCTGTAGATACATCCTTCTTTTGGACATGGTCCCTAAGGAAGTGATGCCTTATATCAATGTGTTTGGTTCTTGAATGCATAACCGGATTCTTTGTGAGGTTTATTGCACTGGTATTGTCACACTTTAGAGGAGTGCAAACCAAGTCTAAACCATAATCTCGTAATTGTTGCTTAAGCCACAATACTTGGGCGCAACAACTACCTGCTGCAATATATTCTGTTTCAGTAGTGCTTAGGGTTACACATGCTTGCTTCTTACATG
>NC_032012.1:12177064-12186051 GCF_001865875.1 Lupinus angustifolius
AAAGAAAGTAATTACAATGAATGAAGAATTTGAATGATGGTATGAATTGTCTTTACAAGTATGAAATATAATACAACTTGCAATCCAATCAACTCTTTTGTATATTTAGTAAATAATGCTCTTTAAGTTTTACCAAAACTTTAAACACTTTACTTCAAGCAACACAGAAAAATAGCTTTGAAAGTTTGAGTTCAAGTTGCTAGAAGTGCAGAAAACTATTTCAGAAAAGTGTAGGAAAGTTGTGAGATAAGTGTGAAAGAGTTGTTCAAAGTGTTATTTTCATTATGAGTTCTAAGGCCTTTAAATAGGCATTCCAATCAGTCATTGTGCCTTTATGAAAAAATAGGAATTGTTTGGAATGAAGGCATTTCGTTTGGGATGAAAACTCTTGAGTTTCAAATATGAAAAACTGATGTAACAGCTCTCAGTAACCGATTACAGCAAGTGGGTAATCGGTTACCCAAACGTGACATTTTGAAAATTACATTGAGTAATCGGTTACTCAAACTCTCTGTCCAATAGTGAATTTAAAATTCATTTAGAGTAATCGGTTACTCCAATTTAAATATTGTTGAATAACTTATTCTCACTCATGTAACCTGTTACTCAAATTTCAGTAACCTGTTACACTATATTTTGAAAAATATTTTTATTTAAAACTTGAAGTGTTTCAATTCCTTTTAAAATATTTTGAGCATTATTACTTTAGTATATTAAAGAGTATAGGATAGAAGTACATATTTAGACTTAGACTAATTGTCTTGAAGCTTTAATCTGTTTGGTCTTCATAAGTAATCTTCTTTTTCTTCTTTTTGGTGATGTTGGTGTCTTCATCAAAACCTTGCCAATGACAGGAGCAAAGATCTTCTTCACATAGTGGAGCAGTTAAAGAGAATTAGACATTGAACAAAGTGAAGTCATATATTAGCGTAGAGGTTTTTGTGTAGATTTCCTATGGAGCGAGATATTCGTCTATTTCAATCAAGGTGGAGATTATTGGGGATGTTTGAAATATGTTATTATGTTAGTCTCACATTGTCTAGTATTGGAATAGAGTAGAGTAACCAATGTTATATATTGGACTCAAGTCCCTTGTGATAATGTGCACCAGATCTAAACACCACATGAGCACTTGGGTCCATAGGTGTGCTAGGGTTTGTGATCCTTATTCTCTAATAATATATTGGTAGCCGCTCAAAGCTCTCGCGGACGTAGGCACAATTGGTCGAACTCTGTTAAAAATTCTCTTATTTCTTCTCTTCTATTTATTCTATGCACTTTATTTGATTGCTTGTGGCAACGTTGCGCAATGATCGATTCCGCTGCACCAACGCTATGAGTTTAGTCAAGTTCTCTCTTTCATTTACAAATTTAGGCAAGTATGTGGTCAGTTTATAACTTGTATGTTATAGTCTGATTACTTCAACACAATGTAGATTATCTTTAGGCAATTTAATTTCGCACTTATGTTTGTTGCTTTCTTCTCCAAGTTTGGAGTATTTCACTTGAGAGTTTTTCATACTTTATTTTCAAAGCTTTGTAGGATTTAACAATGCAGTTAGATTCTTTTAGAAGTTCAACATATGCGTTAGCTAATTTACTGAGCTTAGGATGTACCTCATCGTCTCACTTAGAGTCAATGTCTTCCATCAGGTAAAGATTTTCTTCTAGCATACTTCCTCAAACTAACTAGAGCTTTCATCTTCCCAAGTAGTCATCATAACCTTTTCTTCTTGTAAGGGATTATCTTTTAGGGTTGTTTATTGAGATTTTTGCAATATGCCTTGATGTATATTGCAAAAAGTGACATCATCTTATTTGTTTTCCCTTGTTTTTCTTCTTCTTGTTGTTGGGTCTGAGGGCTTCTTCATCTTTCTTGTAGAAAGGGAGAGTTCATCTTTTTATTCTTCAATGGACACGACTACTTTAGCATTGAGTTTACATATACTTTTCTGCTCATACATCAACTTCTAATTCTCTATCATCTATAGGTATGTATGGGCCATATTCTCTTATATCCCAGAAATAATAGTTCGTGGATTGCAAGAACCACTTCATATTTTATTTCTAGTAGTTGTAGTTCTCACAATTAAAATATGAAGGTTTGTCATCAATGATCCTTCTTCATTCTCACTTCTGCTTGTTCCTACTACTGCCAAGTATTCAACCCAAAGGCTAAGCTTTGATGCCAACTAAAATAATCAAAAGTAACAAAAGAAGGGATTAAATTGTGTATCCCAAAGTAACTGGTTTATTTTTTAGCATGAGTTCTTAAAGGACTAACTTGTCCTGCAAAAAATTAATGAAAAGATGTTTAAGAAAAACTATTGTTATTACAAACAAAATCCTCATGTTAGAAAGCAAATATAAAAGCTTAAATAAAAACTAGTTAAGCTATAGAAGATTGATACAAATTATATATTGGGGTATAGAATATCATAAGCTATGTCTAGTTTCCTTGCAACACCAAGGTTCTATTATAATCCAAAACAAATTACAATAACAAATATTGTATTCATATTTTGTATCTTCAGGCTCAAGAATTCGAGTATTATTTGCACAACTAACCTCTAGGCTCAACACCAAATAATGTTTTGTTTAAAAGAATTTAAAAAATTTCAAGTCTTTCAATCACACTCACATGGTAGAATGATATGAAAGAAAAAAGAGTGTGAATTTAATAGCAAATGATTGAACATCAATGTTCAATTTAGCTTAGTTCTATTAAATAAAATAGATTAACAAAATGTTCGTAATAAATGAGAGCTTGAATGTGTTTCATATTATCTTTTCTTGTTCTATGGTGTTGTATATTCTTGTTCTTCAATTTTTTTTATAAGCATGTTTTGTTCTTCATTGTTAAGGCTATTACAATAGTCATTGAAACTTTGTTGGAACTTCTTAATTAACATATGTTGAGACATGTCTTCTCTTTAGTTTGATTTTCTCTTATACTTAAGCAACATCATTAATGCTTCATGATTGTTGAATATTTATGATGGAAGAGAGAATGTTTATTCTATGTGGTAGTCTAAAAAAGTGATGTTGTTACCGTAGCTTACAACAATTATAAATGACACGAAATAATACTTACTGGCTGAGTCACGACCAGGTCGCTCTCTTTAAGACGTTTCGTGGCACTGCCCAAAATGTGCAAGCAGACTATCAACCACGCCGTCCCTTGGGTAAAACAGCCCAGATCTCTGTTATCGAATTCTTACTGCACTGTACGAACCGATCTCGAATACACCCACCACAATATGGCTACTAGTGTAAATTCTCGAAATTCCCACAATATGGCTAATAGTGCCAATTCTCGAAATACCCACAATATGGCTACTCGTGCCAATTTTCTAAATACCCACAATATGGCTACCCATGTCAATTCTCTTCCCACGATACTGACTATCAGTGTCAGTTCTCGAAATGCCCATAATTTGGCTACCCGTGTCAATTCTTTTCCTTGAATACTGACTACCAGTGTCAGTTCTCGAAATTCTCTGACAATCAATAAGTTTCTTTTGTACTTGTTGTATAAATGTTCCTGCAAAAAAATATTCATTTTCTTTTTGTAAAAGCATATGAGCCATGTGAACTTTGTACTTATGATAATGTCTCGTTTTGCTTTTTCAATTCTAACAGTTCTTCACAATTGTTGATGGAGCTTTTACTCATTTTCATTCAAATGGGTTGACTTTTCACTTTTATTTGATTGATAACGTGAATTCTTGAATCTTAACTTTGTCCATTTTTCACTGTTATGCATGTGTAATGAGGCTATGAGATTGATATTGTTTTATGATATGATGAATCCTTAAGTATTAACAAGTCTTGAATAAAGATAAGTTAATTTTCACATAACACTTGAAAATAGATTTCTCTTATTGTCTTGATGATATATAAGATTTCAGAATAAATGATTAATCAGTTTAAAATATTTTGTTGTATTTGTTTGATTTTCTGCACATTTAATAAAAAAGATTAGAAGTCCAAAAAGTTCAATATAATCTTCCTTAATTTAATTGGAATCATTACCACTTAGAGGATTAATACTTAAAATGTGTTTCAGACATATAAGGTCCTAACATATCATATATGACAGTTGTCTCCTAAAAATTTGTCTTATATCATATATTCTTGGATGAATTAGGTCATGTTCAAGAAACATGTGCTATTTACTAGAACAATCAAAATAAAATTCATCTAGCTAATGATACTACATTTTATTTCAAGACAAAGCATATTCACTCGTTATTATTGGATAGGAAATGTTTTGGATACATCTCACAACTAAAGAAATTTCATATTAATGACAATTGGTCTAACATGATAATCAATATGGGTGCATTTAAGAAGTTCATAGAGAATTGTAGAGGAGCAAGACAAATGGTATCCCTAATTAAGTAAGGAAAAGGAGATTTGTTAGCCTCACCTAGTTTATGAGGTAAAGCAATAAGCTTAAAAAGGAAGCATTATCATGCCACTTTGTAGCACGGCTATGCCACATTTTAACTTCCTTTAGAATAAGGATGAATTAGGGTTTCAATGTCTATTGCCACAATCACATCGTGCCAGGTGGCAGCACGATCATGCCACCTACCTAGATGGGGATCTGCTGTCCCCAAATTTGACATGACATAATATGATTAGTTTGTGACAGACTTTGGAAAGTTTTGGGACGACAGATCCTTATTCTCACCTACCTATGTCTATAAGTATAGTGCAAGAGGTGAGAGTGGGATTGGATCACTTGTCTCCAACGATGTTTCATTCTATGTCCCAAGCAAATCATATATTAACATGTGGATAAAATACAAAATTTAAAAGCAAAAAGTAATAAAATGGAACACTCTGATTGGTTTGAGACATGGAGTGTGACACCATTTAAGATAGATGATCTCCATTTATAAGAGTGAATCACAGCAAATCCTTAAAGACACAGGGAAGCGTGATTTCCATCATAGACTGAGATTAGAGAGATCATAGTAACATACTAGAGATGTAAATCCTAATGATATATTAGAGATCGGGAGAAATCTTCTCAAAGAAACATCCATTATAATCACAGTTTCCAAAATGGAAATATTTTTTTAATTAGGTCCCATGATTTTTTACTTCTCTTGTTGGCAACTTTAAAATCTTTAATGTTTTTTTCCTAATCTTACTCTATTTTATTTACCCAACTTTATTTATAGGATTTAATATGTATGTACTGACAGTGTAAAAAAAATTTACATTGTCAATAAATCTTCCACCATTGATTTATTAACCACCATTGACTCTAAAATAAAAGTAGTACAAAATAATGGTGGATGATGTACTGATAGTGTACTTTCTGTGTAACAAGATTTGCATATCACTTCCATGTGTATCTATTTTGCAGTCAAAGGAAAAAATAAATATCGAATACTTTCGAAATTAAAGAAACAATTCCTAAGAAAGATAAATAGTAGTTGCACTTAAGCTCATGGTTCTCAACAACCATCAAGTCTATCTATTACCCAAAAATATCCTATATTCTATTTTGGGATAATAGGGAATTTATTAATTCATTTTTTTTAGATTTCGTGATCAGCTCACATGTTTATATTATGAAGTCGCTGCCAAATAAATTGAGTTAGACCCAAAAGACAAAATTCTTGATAACATAAATAGTTGTTTTTACTATTTATAAGTCTATGTAAAATTAGATATTTTTGTTATTTAAATACATATGTTAAAAAATTTATATGTTATCCTTTTTATTTTTCAAGAAAATAAAGTTAATGAAAAAAATATGAATTGCTCCTACATTATACCATTTATTTCATTATCTTATTAAAGTTGGTTCCTTGGTAATGTAAATCAATAAAAAAATGTGATAGTTGATTTTATTTGGGAGATTGGAAAGCACATTAATATGGACAAATTAGGAACAAGAAACTAATTGATCATTGAAAGTATAAAACACCTTATAAAAAGGACCAAAGAAACTTCTAGAACATGACATATAAATAGGAGTAGGAGAGTAGTTTTTGGTCCTTGAAATAAAAGGATATTTAATGTTTTTTTATGTAAACAAAAAATTATTTATATAAAATTTATATATTTAGGTATAATGATGTTTCAAAATGAGAATAAAGTATCTCCTAATACTAAAATATTAAAAGATAACTTATTTTCTTCAATCTACTTATTCTCTGATATGTGTCTTATTTCTTTCACTTCTATAAATTTTCATTTTAAAAGAAGACATTTGTTAAATAATGAGTGGACTAAGATAAGTTATTCTTATTTCAATTTCCTAATTATTGCATGGAAGTTAGGTAGGTTGGTGTTATGGAATGGGCCACATTCTACGACACAATAGTTGGATTTTGTCTCTATGAGGATTGTTTGCTTAAATATTATGGCCGGTAATAAACTACGTGGCATACGTGAAAATCAAATATTATTGGAAATTGCATGATATTAGAGATAAATAAGAATTCTTTCCCGTTAAAAGATAAAATGCTGAGATTTATTCTAGTGAAGGAATTTGAACATGTGATTTGGTGTAAAAAAACTATTGTTTAATCATGGATCATTAGCCAAACAAATAAATAGGGTGTAAAAGTGAAAATGACCAAGCACTTGTGAGTAAGAAAAGTTTTCAAATATCAGGCCATCATCTCGATTCGAGACCAAGGGGAAAAAAAAGGAAATCATCTGTTCTTTTTTTATATTTCAATTGTATGGGACTTGGGAACATAATTTTTTGGGACGGAAAATTCTTACAGCAAGGTATCAAGAATAAAAAACTTCAGCAGACCTAATGAAATCGATATGAAGAAGGAAAAAAGGAAATGATGTCTACTTCAATTGGGAATAAAAAGTTCATTTGTAACAATAACTTGGCTTGAACAAGCTAATGGAGAACATGATGTTTTCACAACAATTTTCTCCACTTCGATTATCTCTGTTTTGAAAGATGATAGCTTTTAGCACTATCTACTAAGAGATACTTCCTGCCAAAATATTATCAGCTAGAAAGATTGAAAGGATATTATTATAACCAATCTACTAAGTTGTAATGAAGACAAAATATTATATTAAAATTTGAAGACTTGGACATCTCAACAAACAATATACCGAACTCAAGGTCAATGTCATAGAACTAAATTATTTTATATTTTAGAGTCCTAAGATACTTGTCTAGTATTGAATTTAGGTTAGGTAAACACAAGATGGAGAGAACACATCTGTTGTCCCACATTTTGTGTCACTCCATGTATCATGGATTTATGATTGGTCAGAAAAACATTTAATAATTAAATTTTAACTTAAATATATTTTTTCTGACCAATCACATGCCCATGGGACATGAAGTGACACAAAATGTAGACAGCGATGTATACCCCTAGATGGAAGTGTCTCACAAAAAGGCTAAAATGAGAATCATATAGGTTGAGGCATCACATCTACATACATATATATGATAATGT
This sequence comes from Lupinus angustifolius, assembly GCF_001865875.1. Lineage (NCBI taxonomy): Eukaryota > Viridiplantae > Streptophyta > Magnoliopsida > Fabales > Fabaceae > Lupinus > Lupinus angustifolius. The sequence continues at coordinate 12,184,528 of NC_032012.1, forward strand.
TTCAGTAGTGCTTAGGGTTACACATGCTTGCTTCTTACATGACCAAGAAACTAAAGCATTCCCTAAAATATGACAAGTACCACTTGTAATTTTCCTCTAAGTCTTGCATCCTGCAAAATCTGAATCTAAATATCCAACCAATTCACCTATACTTTCCTTTGGATACCACAGTCCAACATTAGTTGTGCCTTTAAGATATTTCATGATTCTCTTAGCAGCAACTAAGTGTGATTCTTTTGGTTTGGATTGATAGCGAGCACACAAACACACACTAAATATTATATCAGGTCTACTGCCAGTTAAGTATAAAAAAGATCCAATCATACCTCGATACTATGATATCTCGATGAATTTTCCTGCTTCATCTGTATCAATGTAAGTTCCAGATCTCATAGGAGTAGTTATTTGCTTGCATCCATCCATGTCAATTTTTTTTAGCAAATCTTTGCAGTATTTGAATTGACATACAAAAATATCATTGTCAAGTTGTTTGATTTGTAATCCAAGGAAGTAATTTAACTTCCCCATCATAGACATTTCACACACTCTCCTTGCATCATATTGCCAAAATCACTACATAACAACTCATTAATAGAACCGAAAATAATATCATCTACATAAATTTGAACAAGTAAAGTATGATGATTTATTTTGTTTATGAAGAGATTAGTATCGACCTTTCCTTTGTTGAAACTTTTTTCAAGTAGAAATTTAGTTAGATGATCATACCATGCGCTTAGATAAATATAATAACAATGTTACCTATACGAAGGATTTTTCTTTTGATGTTCTATGCATAGGTAACAATGCCTTTATTGCTTCAATAAATGATAATTTTGAATCTCCTCGTGCTATGTGCTTTGAACAGCCTTTGTCATGATAATACATTTATGCTTATGGCTTTCAAGCACTCCTTCAAAATAAATTAAAAATATTTTATAGGTACCCAATGTGATTTGGGTCCTGCGGGGTTAGCACCTTTCTCAACCCAAATATATTGGCATGTTGGAATACCAACTTTTCTAATATGACATATATTTTATAGGTACCCAATGTAATTTTGATGCATCTTTTGTTTAGACTTGTAGACAGAATGTTGATCAAGATTTTATTTTGAAATATTATGCATGCAATCATTCTTAGTTTTCACAAAAGTACTTTTTGTCATACCATTAGTTTTTCGGCTATTTATGTAGCCTAGACCTCTTCGGTCATTGGTATGTTTTTTAGTATTTAAAATATTGTCCAACATATGAGTACTCTTCTTGAACATATTCATTTCTTGATTTAATGAAACAATTTTAGTTTCAAGAGTATCACATTTTGGACTATCAATGTACTTGTCATTTGATTTGGATTTTAAAGCATCCAAATCATTTTGTAGAATTTTATTTTGACTCTCAAGAAGTTCTATAGTGTTTTTCTGATTTACGCACACTTTAGAGATTCTAATAAATTGTTCATGTAATTCACAAAAAGCGTTATGTAACTCATTATATGAAAATGTATCATTTGGTTCAGAGT
>NC_032012.1:12186151-12195117 GCF_001865875.1 Lupinus angustifolius
AAAGAAAGTAATTACAATGAATGAAGAATTTGAATGATGGTATGAATTGTCTTTACAAGTATGAAATATAATACAACTTGCAATCCAATCAACTCTTTTGTATATTTAGTAAATAATGCTCTTTAAGTTTTACCAAAACTTTAAACACTTTACTTCAAGCAACACAGAAAAATAGCTTTGAAAGTTTGAGTTCAAGTTGCTAGAAGTGCAGAAAACTATTTCAGAAAAGTGTAGGAAAGTTGTGAGATAAGTGTGAAAGAGTTGTTCAAAGTGTTATTTTCATTATGAGTTCTAAGGCCTTTAAATAGGCATTCCAATCAGTCATTGTGCCTTTATGAAAAAATAGGAATTGTTTGGAATGAAGGCATTTCGTTTGGGATGAAAACTCTTGAGTTTCAAATATGAAAAACTGATGTAACAGCTCTCAGTAACCGATTACAGCAAGTGGGTAATCGGTTACCCAAACGTGACATTTTGAAAATTACATTGAGTAATCGGTTACTCAAACTCTCTGTCCAATAGTGAATTTAAAATTCATTTAGAGTAATCGGTTACTCCAATTTAAATATTGTTGAATAACTTATTCTCACTCATGTAACCTGTTACTCAAATTTCAGTAACCTGTTACACTATATTTTGAAAAATATTTTTATTTAAAACTTGAAGTGTTTCAATTCCTTTTAAAATATTTTGAGCATTATTACTTTAGTATATTAAAGAGTATAGGATAGAAGTACATATTTAGACTTAGACTAATTGTCTTGAAGCTTTAATCTGTTTGGTCTTCATAAGTAATCTTCTTTTTCTTCTTTTTGGTGATGTTGGTGTCTTCATCAAAACCTTGCCAATGACAGGAGCAAAGATCTTCTTCACATAGTGGAGCAGTTAAAGAGAATTAGACATTGAACAAAGTGAAGTCATATATTAGCGTAGAGGTTTTTGTGTAGATTTCCTATGGAGCGAGATATTCGTCTATTTCAATCAAGGTGGAGATTATTGGGGATGTTTGAAATATGTTATTATGTTAGTCTCACATTGTCTAGTATTGGAATAGAGTAGAGTAACCAATGTTATATATTGGACTCAAGTCCCTTGTGATAATGTGCACCAGATCTAAACACCACATGAGCACTTGGGTCCATAGGTGTGCTAGGGTTTGTGATCCTTATTCTCTAATAATATATTGGTAGCCGCTCAAAGCTCTCGCGGACGTAGGCACAATTGGTCGAACTCTGTTAAAAATTCTCTTATTTCTTCTCTTCTATTTATTCTATGCACTTTATTTGATTGCTTGTGGCAACGTTGCGCAATGATCGATTCCGCTGCACCAACGCTATGAGTTTAGTCAAGTTCTCTCTTTCATTTACAAATTTAGGCAAGTATGTGGTCAGTTTATAACTTGTATGTTATAGTCTGATTACTTCAACACAATGTAGATTATCTTTAGGCAATTTAATTTCGCACTTATGTTTGTTGCTTTCTTCTCCAAGTTTGGAGTATTTCACTTGAGAGTTTTTCATACTTTATTTTCAAAGCTTTGTAGGATTTAACAATGCAGTTAGATTCTTTTAGAAGTTCAACATATGCGTTAGCTAATTTACTGAGCTTAGGATGTACCTCATCGTCTCACTTAGAGTCAATGTCTTCCATCAGGTAAAGATTTTCTTCTAGCATACTTCCTCAAACTAACTAGAGCTTTCATCTTCCCAAGTAGTCATCATAACCTTTTCTTCTTGTAAGGGATTATCTTTTAGGGTTGTTTATTGAGATTTTTGCAATATGCCTTGATGTATATTGCAAAAAGTGACATCATCTTATTTGTTTTCCCTTGTTTTTCTTCTTCTTGTTGTTGGGTCTGAGGGCTTCTTCATCTTTCTTGTAGAAAGGGAGAGTTCATCTTTTTATTCTTCAATGGACACGACTACTTTAGCATTGAGTTTACATATACTTTTCTGCTCATACATCAACTTCTAATTCTCTATCATCTATAGGTATGTATGGGCCATATTCTCTTATATCCCAGAAATAATAGTTCGTGGATTGCAAGAACCACTTCATATTTTATTTCTAGTAGTTGTAGTTCTCACAATTAAAATATGAAGGTTTGTCATCAATGATCCTTCTTCATTCTCACTTCTGCTTGTTCCTACTACTGCCAAGTATTCAACCCAAAGGCTAAGCTTTGATGCCAACTAAAATAATCAAAAGTAACAAAAGAAGGGATTAAATTGTGTATCCCAAAGTAACTGGTTTATTTTTTAGCATGAGTTCTTAAAGGACTAACTTGTCCTGCAAAAAATTAATGAAAAGATGTTTAAGAAAAACTATTGTTATTACAAACAAAATCCTCATGTTAGAAAGCAAATATAAAAGCTTAAATAAAAACTAGTTAAGCTATAGAAGATTGATACAAATTATATATTGGGGTATAGAATATCATAAGCTATGTCTAGTTTCCTTGCAACACCAAGGTTCTATTATAATCCAAAACAAATTACAATAACAAATATTGTATTCATATTTTGTATCTTCAGGCTCAAGAATTCGAGTATTATTTGCACAACTAACCTCTAGGCTCAACACCAAATAATGTTTTGTTTAAAAGAATTTAAAAAATTTCAAGTCTTTCAATCACACTCACATGGTAGAATGATATGAAAGAAAAAAGAGTGTGAATTTAATAGCAAATGATTGAACATCAATGTTCAATTTAGCTTAGTTCTATTAAATAAAATAGATTAACAAAATGTTCGTAATAAATGAGAGCTTGAATGTGTTTCATATTATCTTTTCTTGTTCTATGGTGTTGTATATTCTTGTTCTTCAATTTTTTTTATAAGCATGTTTTGTTCTTCATTGTTAAGGCTATTACAATAGTCATTGAAACTTTGTTGGAACTTCTTAATTAACATATGTTGAGACATGTCTTCTCTTTAGTTTGATTTTCTCTTATACTTAAGCAACATCATTAATGCTTCATGATTGTTGAATATTTATGATGGAAGAGAGAATGTTTATTCTATGTGGTAGTCTAAAAAAGTGATGTTGTTACCGTAGCTTACAACAATTATAAATGACACGAAATAATACTTACTGGCTGAGTCACGACCAGGTCGCTCTCTTTAAGACGTTTCGTGGCACTGCCCAAAATGTGCAAGCAGACTATCAACCACGCCGTCCCTTGGGTAAAACAGCCCAGATCTCTGTTATCGAATTCTTACTGCACTGTACGAACCGATCTCGAATACACCCACCACAATATGGCTACTAGTGTAAATTCTCGAAATTCCCACAATATGGCTAATAGTGCCAATTCTCGAAATACCCACAATATGGCTACTCGTGCCAATTTTCTAAATACCCACAATATGGCTACCCATGTCAATTCTCTTCCCACGATACTGACTATCAGTGTCAGTTCTCGAAATGCCCATAATTTGGCTACCCGTGTCAATTCTTTTCCTTGAATACTGACTACCAGTGTCAGTTCTCGAAATTCTCTGACAATCAATAAGTTTCTTTTGTACTTGTTGTATAAATGTTCCTGCAAAAAAATATTCATTTTCTTTTTGTAAAAGCATATGAGCCATGTGAACTTTGTACTTATGATAATGTCTCGTTTTGCTTTTTCAATTCTAACAGTTCTTCACAATTGTTGATGGAGCTTTTACTCATTTTCATTCAAATGGGTTGACTTTTCACTTTTATTTGATTGATAACGTGAATTCTTGAATCTTAACTTTGTCCATTTTTCACTGTTATGCATGTGTAATGAGGCTATGAGATTGATATTGTTTTATGATATGATGAATCCTTAAGTATTAACAAGTCTTGAATAAAGATAAGTTAATTTTCACATAACACTTGAAAATAGATTTCTCTTATTGTCTTGATGATATATAAGATTTCAGAATAAATGATTAATCAGTTTAAAATATTTTGTTGTATTTGTTTGATTTTCTGCACATTTAATAAAAAAGATTAGAAGTCCAAAAAGTTCAATATAATCTTCCTTAATTTAATTGGAATCATTACCACTTAGAGGATTAATACTTAAAATGTGTTTCAGACATATAAGGTCCTAACATATCATATATGACAGTTGTCTCCTAAAAATTTGTCTTATATCATATATTCTTGGATGAATTAGGTCATGTTCAAGAAACATGTGCTATTTACTAGAACAATCAAAATAAAATTCATCTAGCTAATGATACTACATTTTATTTCAAGACAAAGCATATTCACTCGTTATTATTGGATAGGAAATGTTTTGGATACATCTCACAACTAAAGAAATTTCATATTAATGACAATTGGTCTAACATGATAATCAATATGGGTGCATTTAAGAAGTTCATAGAGAATTGTAGAGGAGCAAGACAAATGGTATCCCTAATTAAGTAAGGAAAAGGAGATTTGTTAGCCTCACCTAGTTTATGAGGTAAAGCAATAAGCTTAAAAAGGAAGCATTATCATGCCACTTTGTAGCACGGCTATGCCACATTTTAACTTCCTTTAGAATAAGGATGAATTAGGGTTTCAATGTCTATTGCCACAATCACATCGTGCCAGGTGGCAGCACGATCATGCCACCTACCTAGATGGGGATCTGCTGTCCCCAAATTTGACATGACATAATATGATTAGTTTGTGACAGACTTTGGAAAGTTTTGGGACGACAGATCCTTATTCTCACCTACCTATGTCTATAAGTATAGTGCAAGAGGTGAGAGTGGGATTGGATCACTTGTCTCCAACGATGTTTCATTCTATGTCCCAAGCAAATCATATATTAACATGTGGATAAAATACAAAATTTAAAAGCAAAAAGTAATAAAATGGAACACTCTGATTGGTTTGAGACATGGAGTGTGACACCATTTAAGATAGATGATCTCCATTTATAAGAGTGAATCACAGCAAATCCTTAAAGACACAGGGAAGCGTGATTTCCATCATAGACTGAGATTAGAGAGATCATAGTAACATACTAGAGATGTAAATCCTAATGATATATTAGAGATCGGGAGAAATCTTCTCAAAGAAACATCCATTATAATCACAGTTTCCAAAATGGAAATATTTTTTTAATTAGGTCCCATGATTTTTTACTTCTCTTGTTGGCAACTTTAAAATCTTTAATGTTTTTTTCCTAATCTTACTCTATTTTATTTACCCAACTTTATTTATAGGATTTAATATGTATGTACTGACAGTGTAAAAAAAATTTACATTGTCAATAAATCTTCCACCATTGATTTATTAACCACCATTGACTCTAAAATAAAAGTAGTACAAAATAATGGTGGATGATGTACTGATAGTGTACTTTCTGTGTAACAAGATTTGCATATCACTTCCATGTGTATCTATTTTGCAGTCAAAGGAAAAAATAAATATCGAATACTTTCGAAATTAAAGAAACAATTCCTAAGAAAGATAAATAGTAGTTGCACTTAAGCTCATGGTTCTCAACAACCATCAAGTCTATCTATTACCCAAAAATATCCTATATTCTATTTTGGGATAATAGGGAATTTATTAATTCATTTTTTTTAGATTTCGTGATCAGCTCACATGTTTATATTATGAAGTCGCTGCCAAATAAATTGAGTTAGACCCAAAAGACAAAATTCTTGATAACATAAATAGTTGTTTTTACTATTTATAAGTCTATGTAAAATTAGATATTTTTGTTATTTAAATACATATGTTAAAAAATTTATATGTTATCCTTTTTATTTTTCAAGAAAATAAAGTTAATGAAAAAAATATGAATTGCTCCTACATTATACCATTTATTTCATTATCTTATTAAAGTTGGTTCCTTGGTAATGTAAATCAATAAAAAAATGTGATAGTTGATTTTATTTGGGAGATTGGAAAGCACATTAATATGGACAAATTAGGAACAAGAAACTAATTGATCATTGAAAGTATAAAACACCTTATAAAAAGGACCAAAGAAACTTCTAGAACATGACATATAAATAGGAGTAGGAGAGTAGTTTTTGGTCCTTGAAATAAAAGGATATTTAATGTTTTTTTATGTAAACAAAAAATTATTTATATAAAATTTATATATTTAGGTATAATGATGTTTCAAAATGAGAATAAAGTATCTCCTAATACTAAAATATTAAAAGATAACTTATTTTCTTCAATCTACTTATTCTCTGATATGTGTCTTATTTCTTTCACTTCTATAAATTTTCATTTTAAAAGAAGACATTTGTTAAATAATGAGTGGACTAAGATAAGTTATTCTTATTTCAATTTCCTAATTATTGCATGGAAGTTAGGTAGGTTGGTGTTATGGAATGGGCCACATTCTACGACACAATAGTTGGATTTTGTCTCTATGAGGATTGTTTGCTTAAATATTATGGCCGGTAATAAACTACGTGGCATACGTGAAAATCAAATATTATTGGAAATTGCATGATATTAGAGATAAATAAGAATTCTTTCCCGTTAAAAGATAAAATGCTGAGATTTATTCTAGTGAAGGAATTTGAACATGTGATTTGGTGTAAAAAAACTATTGTTTAATCATGGATCATTAGCCAAACAAATAAATAGGGTGTAAAAGTGAAAATGACCAAGCACTTGTGAGTAAGAAAAGTTTTCAAATATCAGGCCATCATCTCGATTCGAGACCAAGGGGAAAAAAAAGGAAATCATCTGTTCTTTTTTTATATTTCAATTGTATGGGACTTGGGAACATAATTTTTTGGGACGGAAAATTCTTACAGCAAGGTATCAAGAATAAAAAACTTCAGCAGACCTAATGAAATCGATATGAAGAAGGAAAAAAGGAAATGATGTCTACTTCAATTGGGAATAAAAAGTTCATTTGTAACAATAACTTGGCTTGAACAAGCTAATGGAGAACATGATGTTTTCACAACAATTTTCTCCACTTCGATTATCTCTGTTTTGAAAGATGATAGCTTTTAGCACTATCTACTAAGAGATACTTCCTGCCAAAATATTATCAGCTAGAAAGATTGAAAGGATATTATTATAACCAATCTACTAAGTTGTAATGAAGACAAAATATTATATTAAAATTTGAAGACTTGGACATCTCAACAAACAATATACCGAACTCAAGGTCAATGTCATAGAACTAAATTATTTTATATTTTAGAGTCCTAAGATACTTGTCTAGTATTGAATTTAGGTTAGGTAAACACAAGATGGAGAGAACACATCTGTTGTCCCACATTTTGTGTCACTCCATGTATCATGGATTTATGATTGGTCAGAAAAACATTTAATAATTAAATTTTAACTTAAATATATTTTTTCTGACCAATCACATGCCCATGGGACATGAAGTGACACAAAATGTAGACAGCGATGTATACCCCTAGATGGAAGTGTCTCACAAAAAGGCTAAAATGAGAATCATATAGGTTGAGGCATCACATCTACATACATATATATGATAAGTAATATTTATGCATTTGCATTAAGCATACATGTTTTTGTGCATAAAAGATTTAATTATTTCAAAAATCATGTTGAATGAACATTCATCATATAGGATGTTTATCATATAGTTAAGAAAAACCATTTTCACACATATTAATTGATTAACCCATTGGATAATCAATTAAGTCTTGTTGAAATTCGTTAATCGATTAAAGAAAGACATAATCGATTAAAAGGAGTTACAGTAGCTAAACTCCCACGATTTTTGGCTTATTAATCGATTAAGAAGACTGATAATCGATTAAGCCATAACTAAAAAAATTATTTTCAAGAAACACGTTAATCGATTATCACTTATAACTGAAATCTATTATTTTAAATAGAACAATCAGTTTTTTAGTTTCATATAGATTTCGAATTTTCAAGAAAACAAAAATTTAAGATTCTTAGAGCTTAATTTTCAAAGCAATCTTGTTGATCTTTGAGAAGTTTTTCTTGCATAGTTTCCATAGTTTTCAAAGAGAAATGATAGGGAAAACCTTTTGTTGAAAAGTGCTATCATTGTTATACTTTTTTTAAAAACCATTGCACATCATCATAAGTAGTTCTAGGCTATTTGTGAGGATTTTGCATAGGGTTTTAGTTTATGAAGAGATTAGTATCGACCTTTCCTTTGTTGAAACTTTTTTCAAGTAGAAATTTAGTTAGATGATCATACCATGCGCTTAGATAAATATAATAACAATGTTACCTATACGAAGGATTTTTCTTTTGATGTTCTATGCATAGGTAACAATGCCTTTATTGCTTCAATAAATGATAATTTTGAATCTCCTCGTGCTATGTGCTTTGAACAGCCTTTGTCATGATAATACATTTATGCTTATGGCTTTCAAGCACTCCTTCAAAATAAATTAAAAATATTTTATAGGTACCCAATGTGATTTGGGTCCTGCGGGGTTAGCACCTTTCTCAACCCAAATATATTGGCATGTTGGAATACCAACTTTTCTAATATGACATATATTTTATAGGTACCCAATGTAATTTTGATGCATCTTTTGTTTAGACTTGTAGACAGAATGTTGATCAAGATTTTATTTTGAAATATTATGCATGCAATCATTCTTAGTTTTCACAAAAGTACTTTTTGTCATACCATTAGTTTTTCGGCTATTTATGTAGCCTAGACCTCTTCGGTCATTGGTATGTTTTTTAGTATTTAAAATATTGTCCAACATATGAGTACTCTTCTTGAACATATTCATTTCTTGATTTAATGAAACAATTTTAGTTTCAAGAGTATCACATTTTGGACTATCAATGTACTTGTCATTTGATTTGGATTTTAAAGCATCCAAATCATTTTGTAGAATTTTATTTTGACTCTCAAGAAGTTCTATAGTGTTTTTCTGATTTACGCACACTTTAGAGATTCTAATAAATTGTTCATGTAATTCACAAAAAGCGTTATGTAACTCATTATATGAAAATGTATCATTTGGTTCAGAGTTACTAACCTC
>NC_032012.1:12195217-12223244 GCF_001865875.1 Lupinus angustifolius
AACTATCATCTTTATCTTCTGATATAACATTTGTTCTTCTACGCTTCTTGTCCTTCTTTCTTTTGAAAGTATGATGCTTTTGTAGGGTTGGACAAGCACATTTTAGATGATGTGGTTTTCTGCATATTGAGCATGTAGATTTTTGCTTTGATGATGATGCTTCACTATATGTTGTAGACCTTTGTACTTCTTTGGCTCCATGTATCCTTTCTAGAGTGTCCCAAATTGCTGTCGATATTTTGCAACTTGACACACTAAGGAATTCGTTTTCTTCTAGAGCCGACACAAGAATGTTTTTGGCTTTAAGGTCGTATTGCACTTTCTTTTTGTCTTCATCATTCCATGAAGATTTCAACTTCACTTCCCTCACACTGTTGATAATTGTGAAGGGTTCGTAGGGTCCTTCCTCAATTTCATTCCAAATGTCTAGATCTTGAGACTCTATGAAGATTCTCATTCTGATCTTCTAGAAGTCGTAACATTCTCCAACTAAGCTTGGATGGCGATTGATGTTGGAATCTTCTTCTAGAAATGATCTTGCGGCCATCTTCGAAACATGATCATTTTTGTAGAATAATTTACTCAAAAAAGCTCTGGTGCCAAATGTAACACTGAGATGGCAACTAAGAGGGAGGTGAATTAGTTGTTTAAAACTATGACTGATTTTTCTACACAATTCAAGAGTTAATAACAGCGGAAAATAATATGCTGAAATAATCAAGTAAATGTAAGGAGAAAAGGGAGAAGAGAGTACACAAATATTTTTATACTGGTTAACCTTCTTGTCCACCAAAGACTACGTCCAGTGCTCTTGCAGCACAAGAGATTTCTTCACTAGATATTAAGAGTAGTAATTAAAATTTCTCACCCCGAGATTCCCTTGTACCTTACTCACTCTCTAACACCTACATCACTCTTTAGAAAACACCCTTTCCAGGTAACTCTATCTCATTTCTTGTCACACCCCCTGAAAGAAAGTAATTCACAACTTTGAATGAAGAATATGTTTAATAATGACAATGGATTGCCTTTACAAGATTTTGAAGTTATAAACTCTTACAATCCAATAACTCAATGTATACTTTAGTACTAATGCTCACAAGGTTTGAATAACTTGCAATAACACTTAAGGCAACTTTGCAAATCAAGTTCTGAAAGTTGTGAACAAGTTGCACCAAGTGTAGAACAAGTATTTCAGAAAATTGTAGTTTTAGTGTGTGATTTCAATCTGAGTTATGTTATGAAATTGTGTGTGTTTGAAATGAGTTCCAAAGCCTTTATATAGACTTTCCAATCAACTAGAATACCTCTATGAAAAGGTAGGGTTCGTTTGGAATGAAACCATTTCGTTTGGGTTGAAAGCTGTGTGATTTGAATCTGAAAACTAGTGTAACAAGTTTGAGTAATCGATTGCTTAATTGATGTAACCGATTACCTAACAAGTCTGTCCAACTGAGAAATTAATTTTCACAAGTAGTAATCTATTACTCAAATGGTGTAATCACTTACCCAACTATTTGTCCAACTGGGTAATTTTTACCGTGTTATGTAATCGGTTAAGTACATGGTGTAATCGATTACTCTGATCAATTTTTGTTGGATAACTCGTTTCTCACTCATGTAACCTGTTACTTAGTTCTGGTAACTTGTTACTTAGATCTGGTAACATGTTACACAGTATGTTGATTTTTATTTTTCATTTATACTTGTGTTTATCAATGTCCTTTTTAAAATACTTTTGAGCATTATTACTAAGCGTATATATTAAAGTGTAAGGATATAAGTACCTAAAGAATTATATTCTAATTTCTTGAAACTTTGTCTTCATTGTGTTCATAAGTATTCTTCCTTTTCTTCTTTTATGTTATGTTGGTGTCTTCATCAAAATCTTGCCAAGGTCAGGAGACAAATCTTCTTCACAATATTCATTCTCCAGTTTCAGATAGGCCGCCTTCAATTCAGCCAGCTCCTTGCCCATCCGGAAAACTTCAGGTCAGGCCGACTCCTCTCGTCCTTCTGATAACTTCAACTTGTCCCCATGTTGAAGCTTCTCCTATTCAGCCCTTCCAAGGCAATCAACAAGAGAGGCAAGTTCCCTTTAGGCGGCTCCCAGATTTTCCTAGGCTGACAAAGCAATCTCCTGAGCATCCTTAAGATAGAGTGACATGGCAGAGAGTTACTCACACGCAACTATTTATGCCCTTCCTAGCTCTTCAAGATTTCGACATGTTTTTCTTTGAGTTCATGAAGCTCGCCTGAATGATACTCCTACAGGTTGGCCAGAGCTTCATCACCGACCCATGTGGCAAGTACTCCTTCACCCTGGAGATACTTAGCCAAAGGCATGTTGTCCATCGTCTCCCTGATCGCCGGGTTAATCAAGGACTACTCAACTACCTTTGGGATGTTGTAGCTAAACTTCACCTTGGCAGGAGTTGACTTTCCCTTACCCGCTCCCGCAACCTTGTCCTTATCATGCCTATCTTGGCGAACGACTTCCACTTCAGCAACCTCAGCAGGAGTAGTTGCTTCGTCGGTTAGATCGACCGACTAACTTGGAGTCGACTTGGAGGGAACAATAGATGTAGGTTCAGGATGGTAGATGGGAGTCTCCCTCAAAATAGCATGATGTCTGCCTTCCCTTTGAGGGGTGGCAACCCCCTACACTGGCCATTAGATTGGGATGGTAAGCTATGCCTTGCCCTTGTGTTGGCCTCAACATCCTTCCTCTTCTATGTAGCCCGCTTCTGGAGTCTGCTCCAATCCAGTTGGCCGCCCATAGCTGCTCCTGACAAGAGGCAAGAAAACAAGTTAGGCATTAAATATATTAATCACAAAAATAAAATATAAAGACACATATGATTGGATACCTACCAACTGATTCCTCAAATGCTTGATTGCCTTGGATGAGCCTATAACACTTAATGACCCTCCCCTCCTCGATCTAGTCCAGTATCTCATCTGCCACCTCATTTTCCTGGTCATCTAGCTAATTATAGGAGAAACTGAAGGAGTTGACCAGCTTTTGATGAATGCCCCCATTCTAGGAAAATGAGAAGCGAGGTAGACCGTCAGGGTCGAACGCCCAGATATGGCGTGATCCTCAAGCTTCAACACAGAAAAAGTCGGCCTCCAATTCTTCACAGATCCTTCAAACAGATAGAAGAGAGCACAACCAATCCTGGTATGGAGAGATGTCCATCCTCAGCAGCCTTCCTTGTTCTCGTCCTTATTCATGATGTGGGCCACCTGGAACACTAAGAGGAACAACTAGATGGTGCAAGGTTGCTCCATGACCTCACAAAAGATTTTGAATGCTCGGATTAAGCCCCAAGAGTTTGGATGTAGTTGGGAAGGGGCTACCTGAAGATGTCGCAACACCTCAACATACTACCCTTCAAAGGGGACCCTCACCCCAATCCATCCGCAAACATACTCATACATATAAAAACTCCACCTGTTTTGATTTTTGATAAGTATGTTTTGGCAGACCTGTTCTTGATCAGTAGGGGCATACATGAGGATGTCGTTCACTAGGCGGGCAAGCACGTCCACTACGGGACACCCAGGTAGAATGATTAAGGTAGAAGTGCCTAGGACTTAACACTCAACCCACCAATATCTTCAATTAAGGTCCGCCATACTCTCTAAGATGATGAACTGGTCGACGTGATCAACGACGTTCCTCCCCATGATCAACCTGTCACCAGAAGAAGCGTTAGACTCTGAACTGGACATATCATCTAAGACCAGACACCTCTTCTCGGAGAAATGTGCCCGATCCATCATAGCAGCACCACTATCAGCCTTTTCCATCCTCAATTTACGTAATAAGACTGACAAGAAGAGTTGTTTTCATCGCCTCCATGCAGACCGATTATTACCCAGGGCAGAAGCGAGATGAGCTTTCCGATTGTGATATGAGATCGACATAGTGAAAACGAGTGGAGGTTCGAACAAGATCTCCACCTCATCAGAACTAGGTTCCTCACTGAGCATAATAAGACCGAAAATTAACTAATACATGAAACAAAAGAAAAGAAATTATCGACTAATAGAGGTTGGAAACTCCAAAAGAACTAGAAATGACGATTAGTCGGACTGAGAAGCAATGCAAGCTCACTAGAAGGGATTCTATTTTGAATGCAAAGTGAAACAAAATGAAAGGGATGAGCCTCTATTTATAGGAAGAAAGTTGGACCTGGGCCTCCCCCAAGGCCCAAATCGAGGACCCATTCTATCCATCCAAAACCACTTGAATACAATCCAATGGTGGCCCAGAAACCGAAGCAATGAATCTGAAACGAATCGATGCATCATTTGAACACTCAAGGTCCATATCTGAAGCATTGCCAACCCTCCACGTGTCGGTCAAGGGCATGCCATTATCATAAACTACCCCTATGCCTAGGAACTACTCGCATGGTCGGCCCTAAAACTGCAAGATGGCCCTAGTCAACTAATCCAAACAAAATCCGTCTACACGAGTCGCCAGATAACCCCTTTTGGCCGCCCGAACATTTTGAGTTTACCATCACGCCTAACTTTCGGTCCTATTGCTAGACTTGGGGCAATTGTTCCACCCCGAGTAAACCGAATGGATACTCGCCCAAAATCCCCCATTTCCTGACCGGCCAAGGTCGGACAGGACTTACTGCAAGTGTCATTAATGTACCTCTACAAGTGCCACTAATGCACCTCTGATTTACCATTAATGGGATGTTGACTTTCCAGTTGCTACGCCACCTGCAAATCCTACTTGCCCCATACAGATCAAGAGCATCATGCCTGCACCATGCTTAGGGACAACCTATAATATAGACCTACTATACTCCTATCGTATCTGCTAAGTTACAACCGACCATTGCCCAAATGCTATGTAAGCCATCCCAAACTTTATAAATAAGAGGCTCTCATACATGAAGTGTCATTAATATCACGTTATCTCATTTATTGCTTGCATTCATTCCACTCTACTCTCATCTCTCTAATATTTGTTAGGTATCACTGACACAATACACCTAGAAGGGGGGTTGAATAGGTGTCGCGGTTCCCAAATACCGCTATTCGCACCAAAGCCCTATTCTGGAAAATCACCTAGTAAATTGATTAAAGAACTGCCTTAATCGATTAAGTCAAACAGAAAAGACAATTGCTGAATGGCTTGATAGCACAACCACTCATCGATTATACATAAATGATACAACATATATATTTGAACAAAATTGATCTTTATATGGCCGAATTACAATATTCAAATTATCAGCAAAAATAGGCAATTAAAGCAACTTGAAAAAGTAAAGAGATAATGGGAAGAAACAGCCTGCAATAAGGTTTTTATACTGGTTCGTTTTGTGATCCACTGTAAAACTACATCTAGTCCTCCCCTTCCGATCTCGGGAGATTTTCTTCACTAGAACTGAAATAAAAGTATATTACATACACACTTCCAATTACAAGACCTTAGATGTTACCTTCTTGAACTCCCTGAACCCCTACCTTGGTTTGACCACACTAATCGCCTAGGAAAACCTTTCCTACGATCTAGCCCTAGTCAAGAGTATGTTCTAAACTCAAGACCTCCAAGTCTTGGCGAAGACTCTTTGTATCTCATTGGTGGTACGACACCAAGATACGACTTTCCTTATCACAAAAGCAACACAAAAACAGAGTGTTATGAAGAACAAAATGGCTCAAATATTACAATTAAGAATAAACTATAAACCCTATACAAATCTAACAAATTATCAAGAATATGTATAAGATCAGAATCATGAAGAAACGTGTAATTTCTACCCTACGAAATCTCTAAAAGAAATGAAAGAATCATGCAAGAAAAGATAGAATGATAAACACATTTAATCACATGCAATGTGTGACATTTTAATCCCTAAGCATGATACTATCTCTCACTATTCTCATATGAAATTATCTATGCCTATATGACATACAATGAGCACGAAAATATGCAACTTATCAATTCTAAAAATGAATGAATTATGAAGCATGGTGTAAAATCACAATTTATATAGAAAAGTTGTTTAACGCCCAGTTAATGGATTAAGTGCCCTTTTAATCGATTAAAGGGCTGTTGAGAATAACTGAATTCTACTTTTCAGTTATCTGTTAAAACTGACTCCACGTTAATCGATTAACTCCTTGCTTAATCAATTAACTGGCATATTTTTCAGCTAAGAGATTAAATGGTAAACTACCTATATGTTATGCTTATGAACTATACATGTTTTATCATTATGTTATGCCTAAAATGCACAAGTAACATGTATGATTAATGCATGAACATATAATAATCTAGATGGCATGTCTCATGTAAATGATATGGTGGTTTTTAGAACTTGTGAGATTTGCATCTACGTTTACCTAACCTAGACTCAATAACTAAGACACATATCTAAGACTCTATTTTACACATGACTCTATTGAGTCCTTAGCATGTTGATTTGTTGAGGTATCTTTAAGCTTTCACTAATTCCTTTGTATTCATCAAAATCTAAGCAAGCTAATAGTGCTATCTTGACACTTTGCACTTTCAATCTCCCCCTTTTTGATGATGACAAACTCCACACCAAATTTTGTTTTGATGCATAGCTTGAAGATGGTCATAGGATGCATAGTTGTTGATCTCAAAGTTAAAGCGCATAGCTGGACAACGGAAGCTGAATTTTATTTACAACATGCACACATCAAAGCAACATTTTCCCCCCTTTTGACATTATCAAAAAGATAAACTAAATGAATTTTGGTCAAAATTAAGAAGAGTTATATAGTGAACTCAAACTGTAATTAATCAATTAATATTGGGAACGTAATTAAGTGTGCTTTATTTCTTATGATCAAGCCAGATTAATCTAATTTGTTACGAAAGACCCATCTAGTACCAATCACTGGATGTTCTTTAGGTTTAGGGACCAAGTCCCATACATTATTACGCTCGAACTGGTTTAGCTCTTCTTGCATAACTATGCCCCAGTGTACATCCTCAATGGCCTCATCGATGGTCTTTGGCTCGATTTGAGATACAAAAGCAACGAAGTTATATCACCTATAACTTTGTCGAGTGGATGATCCTTCTTGGTTTTCCACGCGATCAGCAGGTCCTGATGCTCATCTTGGATAATTTGCTCTGCTTCTTCATTGTCCTGGTCCATGTCCTTAGAGTATGTTTCTTCTAAAGCACCTACAAAATCATCAGAAAATACCTTTCTTTTCTCTTTTGGAGAAGATTCGTCAAAATGGACATGCACAGGCTCTTCTACTTGCATTGAATATTTATTAAAGACTCGATAAGCTTTACTATGCAATGAATACCCTAAAAATATACTTTCATCAGCTTTTGTATCAAATTTCCCTAAAGCATTTACAACCAAAAGCATGAAAATGAGCAATATTAGGTTTTCGGCCTTTTAAAAGTTCATAAGGAGTTTTTGAAAATGTAGGCATCAAGAGTGTATGATTTATCACATAGCAAGTTGTATGCACTGCATCAGCACAAAAATATTTAGGAACCTTGCTTTCGTTCAGCATGGTTCTAGCAAGCTCCTCTAAGACTCGATTCTTCCTCTCAACAACTCCATTTTGTTGAGGGGTATGAGGGGCCGAAAATTGATTCAAAATACTCTATTTATCACAAAATTTTATCAAATTGATGGTTTTCAAATTCGCCACCATGATGGTTAAACTGATTTTGGATTTGTTTGGCAAGGTTTTTGAAAGACTTGAATGCATCGCTCTTGGACGATAAAAATAGTGTCCATGTGAATCTAGAGAACCCGTCAACAATTACTAAAGCATAAAAGCTACCACCCAAGCTCATAACCTATGATGGTCCAAGTTATATTGGTTCCTTTTTTATTAGTAACCAGGGAGTCATCTCCCTTTTTCATCCATACATACACGCTATTAGTTATACCATATTTTCTAATGTAACAAGAGTAGGAAGTGTGGCCATGTGTGCCACAATAAATGCATGTAGGGACCTTATTAAAATATTTCTTATTAGGCCGATTAATAGGTCTCCTATATGGTCTTCTCCTACGCATAGGGGGAATATATCCTAGTCCGATATGGTCACCAACATTTCTAGTTTGGCTAAGCATAGTGTCTAACCTGTTTTGACTCTCTGTGAGTTTTGCGAGTTTTTTATTAAGTCTCAAATTTTCATTTTTCAAAGTCTCGTAAGAATCACAGACAGTTGATTGACATAAATTATCATTAGAGCAATTGCATGCATTACAAGAATATATTATATCTAATGTTTCATTTTCTAGTTTTAGTTCATCTAATTCTTTCTGTAATGAAACTATTTTCTGTTCATTTAGAAGGATTACTCTTTTTCTATCAGAACTAATCCTAGCTAATTTCTTTAATTCATCATGCAATTCGACATAAGCATTATATAAATTTAAGATTCTTAGAGCTTAATTTTCAAAGCAATCTTGTTGATCTTTGAGAAGTTTTTCTTGCATAGTTTCCATAGTTTTCAAAGAGAAATGATAGGGAAAACCTTTTGTTGAAAAGTGCTATCATTGTTATACTTTTTTTAAAAACCATTGCACATCATCATAAGTAGTTCTAGGCTATTTGTGAGGATTTTGCATAGGGTTTTAGGACTGGGTTTGAATGTCGTATTCGCACATTAAGTGTGCATGGTAACTCGACAAAATCTTGTATGAGAGAAAACCCCACCTGCGTTTAGATAGGTGTCTTCATGAGAACAAGAGGTCTTGGTTCAAGTAATACTTAGGTTGGGGCTAGAGTCGCAAACGGTGAGGTATCCTAGTAGGCGAGCTAAGTAGTCAAACCGAAGTGGGGGCTTAACGGTTCCAAGAGAGGAGCATCTTATATTGGAAGTGTGTTTGTAAAGAACATTGATTTTCCATAGTAAAGAAAAATCTCCAAGATCAGAGGGGAGGACTAGATGTAGTTTGCAAGTGGACAGCAAACGAACCAGGATAAAATCATCGAGCACATTTTCTCTTCTCTTATCTCTTTATGATTCTGTCTTTACTTGCTTTCTAAGTTTATTTGCATTCTATGATTAAGTTTTAATTGTTGTTAATTTGTTGATAATCACGAATCAGTATTAGGATAGTAAAGATCAAAATTGATCACTATTTTCAAAGCAAGAAAAGTGTATTTTTCAAAGAGTAATCACCCAGTATAATCGATTAACGTACTGAACATAATCAATTAATATAACTGTTCTTAATCGATTAACCCTATGTTTAATCAATTAACTGTAGCAGCTTTGTATTCTGCGCAAATATTGGAAAAGTAGGATTAGTGATCCACTACACCTATGAATGCAATGGTAATCAATATCAACACTTGAGAGAATGTGTTAAAGTCTATCCATTCTTTCTTTATCTCTAAAACCCAACTCACAAGTGAACCTCAGAGTTGGAAAGAGTAGCATATAAGTAAGAGGCATGTTTTAAAATTAACAAAAGCATCATTTGCTTCTTTCACTACATTGTTGCTCTACCCCTTTTCATCAGACTAAAGCAAATTGTTACAATTCCATGGTGTACATCAAACTTAAAAATGAGTTAGACAGTACCGGTGAGTGGGGAAAAGAGCATTCTTTGAAAATATTCAAAAGCAACATCACATTTGCAGGAAAGGGAGAAGTTCTATACAATTTGACTAATCATCCTTGTACAAGCCCTCACCAAGAAGCAATGCTATACAAAAAAATATAAAAAAATAGTAATGGTTTTGGTAATTTAAGAATGCATTAAAATTTGTTGTTCACTAATTAATATATGGAAAAAAGGAATAAAGAAAAATAATTTACGGTGATCTGGCTAGGGAGAAAAAAACAAAAAAGCATGTTTGCTTATCATAAATAGGGTGATGCTGAACTCTGTCTAGACAACTTTCCAATCACTTTCCAAGCAAGGAGGATTCTCAGCTGGGGAAAGGCTTCCATGCTTAGGAGGCTTTTTTGAAAATAAAGATGACTTGCTGTCAAAGAAACTGGAAAAGGATTGTCGAAACGGGTTTTCTTCATCGTTTGTCTGATCCTTCGATACAGGACTCGTCAGCATTTTATCTTTACCCCCAAACATAAGGAGGAGTCTCTTAAACCGACGCTTTGGTTCACCGGGAGTCATACTTGATTCTTCGGCTTTCTTCATCATCTTTATTACTTCCTCTGGCTTCAGTAACATCTTCTCCACTGTTTCATATACCTACACAAGGAAGTGATCATGTGGCCATTAGATAATTATTCTGTAATTTAGAATATGATGACAAAAATCATCAGCTTCCAGTATCATTGTCAGTCTACATTTCCAGAGGAATTATTTTTCATTGCCATGTTCATACAGGTGGAGTTATCGGTCAATGAATCTAAACATAAAAAAAGTAGGATTGGTTAAAGTAAATGGTATCAAATTTACCAACAAAATGTTGGTCTACTAGTATACGGCCCCATTAGATTCTCGGGATGACCAAAAGATCAAGGGTTCAATTCCTCAAAGCGACACTTGTTGGGAGCGACACTTCTTTGGAGAGGCAGTCACGCACTCCGAAAGTGATTAGCTCCTTACCCAAAAGGGTGACAAGATACCCCTGGTAGTACCAAAAATGGTAACAAATTTCTGAATATTTGACGAGTCCCAAAGAGTTCCTTTTTCCTCAAGGCTCCTCTTTATATGGTTAATGATTGTTCAATTAGATGGATAAAGCAGTTTTGGAGTTCACTGCACTGATGACATTTGAACATTTCTTTGAGAGAATCAATACTAGGATTGCTTCAGATGCTAAGTAAATTCATAAATCAGTACCCTTTTATTCTAGTACCCACCTGAACAAGCTCATCAACTTTCTCACTCAATTTGTTGCCTTGACAAGTTGTAACTACGTAATCCTTGCAGTCATTGAACAACTTTGAGAAGTCACTTTCACCAGACAGCATAGGTTCAGCAATTGCTAATCCTACACCAAGCTGTAAATTAAAGACCCAATATGATCAGAAAGGCATGAAAATGGTATAATTTGCTAAATAGAGAATCTTTTTTTACTTCTAGCTACCATTGAAGTCTACTAAATTAATTCGAAGACAGGCCTGACCTTCTCTGTCAGGAAACTATACACAACTGCAAGATTATATATGAGGATAATTCCTCAGTCAATATTTTCACCAGATACTATTTATGATTTTTTTTTAAATAATTACAACTTAAAAAGTTAAAAAGATTATAATTATAATATAAAGAGTAAAGGGTTTAATCTTCATACAACTTGAATGGCCAAGACCGTTCAACTCCATCCGGGAGAATAAATTCTTACTTCAATCACAATGTTATATTAAATATTTCTCCACTTTTGCTAGATTACAGAAAAAAGATAACTACCTTTAATTGACAAAAATATTATTCTTATGTAACAGGAAGAACAACCCCTGTATGGCAAAAGATTAACGAGAATAATCCCTTTAATATACCTTACATGGATACAGGCATATTGTATGTATGTTTCATGGGTACTCTTTTTCCTTCTCATTTTTCAACTCACAAATTTATTTTGTACTAATAATAACAAATGTGTTACAAGTGTCTTCATCAAATGTGTCATAAGTTTAAAAGTGTTTGTAAAAAAAATATTAATATTGATCAAAGGTTATAATGGGTATTTTTGTCAATGAGCTTGGTCTCTGACTCCCTCAATCAGTACAAACGTCCTGATCAGTGTAATGGGATGAGTCTATTTATCTATCTCTCAACTCGAAATAGGAGCAGGTTTGGAAAATGATCTTAGTATGTTGGGCCAGGTTACAAATCTGAATAAAATTTAAAATATATAACAAGCATTTTATTTAAAAAAAATAACATATAAGGTTGAGCAGATCCATTATGGTATGATGACAGATAACAGTTTTATATACAAAACAGATGCAATGCAACTTGTGAGAAAAAGAAAAAAGGGAAAGAACTTACTAAAGAAATAAACAGCTGTTGAAAAAGCTCAGAAGGCCGGATGTCCTCAAATGCATTGAGGATGCCCTCCCTATAGATGAATTTGGAATGCCATTCAAGTTAGATGGCTTTAATGTTAAAATATAAGGTCATACCACAAATGTTTATTTTGACTTACACTGCCAAATCCTCATCAAACAGAGGTGCCTGTTTAACAGCCGGTACTGGTTTAGAAGTTTCCCACAATTCGCGCCACAAATTGCCTACCATCAACATGCAATGAAAGTTAAGGACTCTTATACAATATCAAAGAACATAAAGCGATTGTGCGAGTACTCTGCTTTAATGCTTACATATAAATTAAATTAACCAGACCAAATATATCATAATCCATGTAAATATTTAATAATGGTACAAAATGCTACACATGAAAACAAGTTTTAAAATTTAAAATATGGGACAAATACTACATAAACTTTTTACATGATGTTACAAAAGAGAAACAAAGTTCAAGTGAAGTATTTACACAAGACTTCAGCAGTAGCCTGAGCAGATTTCAGCTGTATTTGGAAATGCTCAAAGGCATCTCACAATAATTTAAGATAATATTCTTCATCATAGCATTCTACAAAAAGAAAGATGCGAGATATTTTATATATTCTTGTTGGGAAGTAAGTTCCACATAGCCTACCTCGTTGTCTTGTGAATAGTTTAAATACCTGTTGAACTACTTTTTCAAGGGAATGTTCCTAAAAGATAATGGGAAAAGGCTATTCTTACTGCCTCATACATGATAAATAGACTTCCCTCACCTGTGTTGGGAAATAAAAGTCTTGTACAGGTCCTTAACAGCTTCAACCCTAACTTTAGAACCTCTAATGGCCTTATACCTAGGGTCTTTGGGTTCATTGCCTTTGCTCTGATATTGTATCAAGTTTTCATCTCAAAACCAATTGGCAATAAGAGGAGTAGCCCAACAGGTATTTAAATCATTCCTTAGACAATAAGGTGGGTGATGTAGGACTTACTTCCCAACATGACTCATCTACAGAAGTCTACTGGATCAGGCGAAGGGTTACTACCTTTGACCCATGACTAAAGAGCGTCTTTAGCCCATGACAACCGAAGAAAAGTTGAGTTTTGACTCTAATCCCATGTTAAGGTTCCATCTCAAAACCAAATGGTTATGAGATGAGTAGCCCGACGGGTACTTAAACCTTACCTAAGAGAATGAGGTAGGCTTTTATAGATGGGGCATGTTAGGAAGTAAGTCTCACATTGTCTGCCTCATTCTCTTAGGTAAGGCTTAAGTACCTGTTGGGCTACTCCTCTCGTAGCCAATTGGTTTTGATATGGAACCTTAACATGGTTCAGAGCTAAAGCCCAACTTCTCTCCAGTTGTCATGGGAAAAGATGCTCTTTAGTCATGGGTCCAAGGTAACCCTTCGCTTAGTCGATAGGCCCCTATGGAGGGGCATGT
The DNA here is from genome assembly GCF_001865875.1 of Lupinus angustifolius. Taxonomy (NCBI): domain Eukaryota; kingdom Viridiplantae; phylum Streptophyta; class Magnoliopsida; order Fabales; family Fabaceae; genus Lupinus; species Lupinus angustifolius. The sequence continues at coordinate 12,208,640 of NC_032012.1, forward strand.
TAGGAAGTAAGCCCCACATTGCCTACCTTGTTGTCTCAGAAATGGTTAAATACTTATTTAGCTACTCCTCTCATTGCCAATTGGTTTTGAGATCGAACAGTCATGATTTTCTATCACTAGGGCACACTCACCAGGCTTGGAAGTTAAAACTTAAAACCTAACTACCTAAGTAGTTGATCCCAGTGGGAACACCCAGGATCCCATCCCATTTTGGCACAATGTTGAGTTAAGATTTGCTATTCCAACCCAAATCTGCATCCAGGCTATCTTAGACCCAAATCCTTGGAAAGGGGCTACAGGGTTAAAGCCCCAATTTGCCAATCAAATCTCACTGGGAAAGGGACTACAGGGTTAAAACCCAAATTTGCCCTCATTTTCAAAATAGTGTCCTTTTTGGGACCTTTTGCTGAGCGGCCAACTCCTAAATTGAATTTGAACAAAAGGACAGGAGTATGCAGCTCTCAACCAAACCGAACAACTGGACCAAGGGTAGTAGCTCTCGACCACAAAACCATACTCCTTCCAGCGATGATCGCCTTTTTTTTGGTGATCAGCTCTCTTTTTCAGGCAACTTGCTCGTTTTCCTCATCTCTTTTGCTGATTTTGCAACTTCTTCCCCTTGAACCCTACAAGTTTTTCTTTCTCCTCTTGAACCCTTGCAACCTAGTGAGCCATCACTCATGGCATCTTCTCAGCCACAACCATTTGAGCCACCAACCTTATTCACTATATTATTTTGATCTTTGAATGCACATAATAGACTCGTAGTCTAAGTATAGTTCCTACTACTTAATACTTACTTTTAAGTCTTAAAGAGGCTTAATTCCTTAAACTTATTTGACTTACATTGGAATTTTGAGCTACTTCGTACTTTTATTAGATTTGAGTTGTCATTGATTTTGAGCATTCGTCTTTAATTGTGTATTATACATTTTTTAGCATTTATAAATGTAAATATCATAAAAAAAATATTTTGCTACCCTAGACATCCCTATCCCAGCCACCCCCACCCTGCTATCCGCTATGCCATTTTTCGGGTTGAGTGGGATGCTCTGGGATTAACTACATAGGTTAAAACCATAAAAGTCCTACCACTAGCTTGCATTAAACAATTTTTTCATGCGTAGTGTGGATTCCATACCTGTAGAAGCCCCGCTAAGGAGACTATATGGATGGAGGGTAGCGCAATTAGTAGAGGAAGAACGATACCAAGAAAAGCTATAGGTAAAACTATTAAGAAGGATTTAGATATCGATGGTTTATCTATAGACATGATTTATGATATATGGCACCGTCGTTTGATCAATGTAGATGACCATGCCTTATGGGAAAATGCTTGGCTGTTGTATGGTATGGATTAACGATTAAGTGCAAAGCACTCCACATGTCTGATAGGCCATGAAGGTTTATATAGGGAAAACTAAAAGACAAACCCAATTATTATGTATACGGTTATGTTTTCTGGTATGACAGTTATATTGTTGTATATCTGCTGTGATAGATCTGCATGTGGCAGTTACTTTCTGTATTAGACAATTAATAGGGCAGTTATGGCCTTATGGGTAGTATTTAAGCGTTTAGGGTGTCTAATACTGTGTATGGTGGCTGTCATTGTGTAATTTTATTGTTTGTGAATTTTTGAAGGAGTACCCTCCTTGTTAAGGGGAATCCTAGTGTTTGTACTCAAATTTGGCCTATACACTAGATTATTACAGTAAAATACTTATGATTCTGTTTGTTTAGTTTTTTATCCCAATGTTTCAGCCAACTACAACCTCTTTGGCAATCAAAGTTATAAATACCTAAATGATCGGTAACATTTATATGCGTACAGAAAAAATTCCTCCCAAGTCCCAAGTGGTGACAAAATAGAATGAACAAAATACTTTTGTCAAGTAAAACAATTTTATCAGATGCTGATGGTCCATTAACGTAGACATCAACCACAAAATCATGATGGAGATGCTGTTGGAATACCTTCTTTTTGCATTCGCAGACTTAGCTGACCTCTGGTAGACAACAACTCACTACTATCAAAAAAATCATTGTCCTCAGTACCTGCCTCACTTTCTGTCCAATCAGGAGGAGAGTGCCATCTTACAAAATCTTCCAAAATGCAGCCAGGATTTGCAGCCTAAAACATGATAACAGAATAACTAACTCAAGTAGAACATTAATTCCAAATACTTGAAGCATTAATAATATCAGTAAGAAAAGTGCTCTTAAAGGGAGAGCCTGCCTGACCTTGAAAGCCTGCATATCAGACAGGAGATGAGAGCACCCAGCGCCAACACTGACCACAAAACGAAAATTATGAACACATACCAACCTGATATTAGCCATATTCTATTACAACATAATGCAAATGTGAGGTAAAATGAAACTGGTATTTGCATATGAGAAATAGATGTGATATAACAACAATAAGCCTTAATCCCACTAGGTTGTTTAAAGTTTATGGAAATGGGGTGTTGAACCCTGTGCCACACTCTTCCATTGAGCTATGTCCCCAAGTCCCAACATAGAAATAGATATGTGATCATCAATTGAAATCCTAGAGAGAATTGACAAAGGATCAAAGTAAACAACAATGACAACCAAACCTTATTCTCACTAGATAAGGTCGGCTACTCGGCTATATAGATTGAACGACACAATAATATTCTATCATAAAGCATTTTTATTGACAAACCATAACCTCTAAGTCATTCCTAATTGTTTCACCTATGGCTTCTATAGGTATCCTCTACACATGCCTGAATCACCTAAAGCGAGATTCTATCATCTTTTCTATAAAATGAGCTACCTCAACTTTCTCTCTAATGCATTCATGCCTAATCCTATCTTGTCTAGTGTTCCACTCATCCAACACCAAATTCTCATCTCTCGTATATTGAGTTTATTATCTTAATAACATTTTACCTCCTAACATTTGTTCCATACAACACCGCAGGTCCTATAGTTGTGTGGTAAAATATCCATTAAGCATACCTTTCTATCACACATAACACTTGAAGCACTCCTCCATTTTATTCACCTTACTTGAATCCTATGGATTATATCTCCCTTAATTTCTCATCATTTTATATGGATGATTGATCATTGATACTTAAACCTTGTGACGAAGTATCAAAGTAAACATCTCAACCATTTAAACCTAGGGATTCTTCAATGCGACTGCATGCAAATAAGGCCGAATTTAAATGAAGATACTTCCGCCATACACTTCCGAGTCTTAGATCATCTCATAGGATATCTAATAAGATTAACTCAACATTTTTTAGTAGGATAAATTTTGTTGAATGCAGAAAATGCATTAGTACAACCATGGACAATTAGGAATCATCCAATTACATAAAAACCCTAATAGATTTTCTTTTTGCCCATAAAACCCTGATTGATATAACATAACAACCCAGAAAGAAATTATCTCTAATAAAAGATAAAATGCAATGTAGTCTTTATACATTTAATACTCTTGTAAAACAATAATTGGCCTAGTCACTTTTACAAGCTAGCATAACTTATAGCTAATTAGGTGGTGGTTTCCTAACTTGCGCCAGCTACATTTACTAGGGAGCAATAACTAACTGATCATTATGTACCCAAAAAACATAACTGTTTGTTAACTATTCATATCATGCAACTTTTACGTAATGCAAAACAAATGCCACAAGAAGTCATGGCTGAAGCATATATGTACTAGTTTAGTTAACCTTGCAAATGAGGGGAAGAATATTCAATAGAAATAATCCAATGTGGCCTAAAAACATCAGCACTCAAGCATAAACTCATAGTTAATATGAATCACTTATTTTTTAGTTCAAAATGAAGGGGAGAATGTCAACAACACTGGAATCATATTCTAAGAAGAATTTTATGGTTCAATAAAAGAAAAAACCATAAAACAATAAGCAAAATAAATAAACAACTGAACCATCATGAAATATGTTATGAGTAATTACATAGACAACGACAACCTTGATGGCTTGACCAACCACTGCCTGCAGCATAAATAGAAATTTAACCAAAGACAATTCTGGTTTCTAGGCGTTGGTTCAAGGAGTACACACTTTAAGACGTGGATCAATAAGTACAGGTTCAGATCGCCAAAAGATTAAGAAAGGCATATATGAACACATCTAACAAGCAGTGAAAGATCCACGGAAGCAAGATAAACATGATAATTTAATTAAAAGTTCAAAAACCTCTCGAGTTTGTCACATAAAGAGACAATTAGAGTTTGCACAAAATACATATAAACATTAAGAAATAGGGAAAATGGATTAGATTTTACTATAAATGACTGAGTCAGATGGATTTCAGTTAGTGTACTGACCTCCCTGTCCGCAGCACAAACTCCTCAGTCTCTTTGATAAGATCTTCCGTAAGCAGGGGTCCTTCCTGCATGAAATAGGCACAAAAATATCAAGTATTGAGGAAAGTTTAAGTCGTAATTGTATTTAACAAATATCTATCAAACCTGAGTGACAGGAGAGTACACAGGCTCGCCAGTTTCCAACAACGTCATATCTCCAGATGGGCACTCGGCACCTAGTCGAAGAACAAGCTCCCCTGTACTTAATTTAGCATATAATAAAGGGTTTTCAGGAGTTTTCTTGGTATTGTTTTCTGATTCTTCTATATTTGAATTGGCTTCCATCATCAGAGAATCAAGAGATTCGGTGGCAATAATATGACGCCTTTTCCGAGAGATGCAACAATTAATTACTTGAAATTGTTGATATAGAAGACATGACTTCAGATCTGGAATGTCATCTGGGGGAACTCCAGGTAAATATTGATCTTCAGACCAAAATTTTCTCAGCTGTGTAAGTAAAAAATTGAAAATATTCTTTTTCAGCTGATAATTAAGAAAAAATATAAAGAAGTGCCATACTGTATCCTACTTTGGCAAGTTACAGTTTCTATAACAGAAGTTCATATAGGATTTCTTTCTTTTCTTCGTAGATGAAAATTTATTATTAAAAAACTAAGGTAAAAACAACTTGAAAATTAAGAGGCTTTGAAGGAATCTCAAAGTTTTCAATAATACAGCACATGAGTAATTTCCTTCTGACCTGCTTTGATTATTTGTGAAAGGGAAAGGGAATAAGCAGTTGGAAGCAAACTTTATTATACCAAAGTGAAAACTTTTAAATACCAAGTGCTCACATGGAAAATTAGTAAATGGAAAAAAGCACAAATCTGTAATTAAAAAAGGTTAAAGTAAAAAAAAGACAAAAACAGAGAAAAACTATATTTCTCCATATGGCATCATGTGATCTTGTAGTTTCTATTTATTGTGGTCAAAATCATATGATCTTGAATGAAAATAGTAAACTGATTATGAAGCATTCCAGCAATAACTTCATAAGCCATCAAACTAACAGTTACATACGCAGAAGATAATAAGACATGTATATGTATTGTAGAAGAAACTAGAAAATAATCAAGAGTGTCAACCAAATGTAGAGTTCTTGCTAGGTTCAAAATAGAATGATTATAAAATATGAGAACAAGAAATTCCTATTGAGTTAAACATACTTCAACAACGATCCTGCACCAGAAAAGAGCCATTTTTCTAAGTGTCTTGAAGTTTCCAATGACTTCAGCTAACTTAACAATCAAGCTTTCTGGAGGAGCACCATGAATATCACTTGGCAAAGATGTCATGCAAGCTTCATCTGGATAAGAGTTGACCTTCCTTTTGAGGAACTCTCCGACTGCAAATATAATGCACATATTACAATGGATGTGACAGATAATCATAAAACAAAATTCCCAGAGAAAAAAAAGTAAAAACATAAAAAGTTCATCTAAGTAATTATATCATCAGCTGGCCACCAAAACTTCATATACCTGGATCAAACAGAGAATTAATCAAGAGCCCAACTTTCTCATTGCTACTAAACTCAGAGGTAAGGTTATCCTCCTTTTCTCGCAAGACTAAAGCCTTCATTGCAGAGAGAGTTAAGCCTGCCCTCTCTTTGGCAGGTGAAGAACCTTCAGATGAAGCTGCAAAATCTTTCATTGAATTTGTTTTCCTTCCAGCCCTAGTCAAAAGGTCCAATTTATAAGATGCTAGATGTTTCATAAGCTGAAAATCTTATTGAAAGACAGAAACAAGACTCTTAAATATTTATGCTTCTTTTCCTTAAGCCATTATGACAAGATAATTTGAACAGATATTATTGTTAATTAAAAAGGGAGAGGGAGAGAGGGAGAGAGAGAAAAATTTAGAGTGAAAAATAAGCCTTTCAGTAGCAACAAATTTGACTAAGAAAATATTTCTATCAACTTAGAAATAGAATTCAAAAACGAAGAATCTAAGTAGCACATGGAATTGGCAGGAAAAAGGTGAGTACAACTTACTCAACAGCTTTAGCCAATTGCTTCATGACAGAAGATGGAGGAATAGGGTCTTCAGTCGCGGCAATTAAGCCTTCAACTGAGGGAATTGCTTCTGAAGCCTAAATCAAGTTGTTCATCAACCATCACTAATGTTATCCATTCGTATAAGTGCATCAGAAAATAAATGAACAAAAATCAATATGTTCAACTTACTGAAAAGAGTTGTCAGGCAGTTAGTTAACCATGCGATTAATAATTAGCATACATTACTAACTCATCACAAGCATGCCATGCATTGAATAGGTTTCCTATCTTATGAGTCATGAATGTGACACAGTACATTATCAGATTTTCCTAATTTCTTGACACAACTGCCTGGGTTAGAAACTTCAATGCACAATTGGAAGATATAACCCTTGAATTAAAATGATCAAGATATTCTTACCTTGATATCAGCATCATTTTTCATATTCAGGATGTACAAATTTTCATCATAAAATGGAACAGCGGCCATGTTTGTGTCTCGGATTTTATCTGTTTCTTCGACTTCTTTTCTCCCTTTCCGAATATTGTTAATTTTATCTTGCCAATCTTGCTTTATTCCTATATGTGGAGGTCTCCACTTTATATGCTTCAATTCACTGAGAAGCTGCATCATTCCATTACGAAAATTCAACTATGTAAGTTGCTAGTTTTCACTAAGGACAAATGTAACCAAATAAGTACCTAAAATATGCAAATTTGTACTGCTTGTCTTTCGGCTAAAAGACAAATCAGACTATAACTTCTTTATTTATTTTGGAAAGCTGCAAATCAAAAGATTAATATTGGACAAGACTGGGAAGTCTTCAGGCTTTCTGTATATGCCTAATTGCTAGACAGTTGTCAATAAGGCAGCATAAGCACAAGACGGTAAGGGAATAAATTAAATACGAGACAAAATTCGTTAGTTTCATAACAGCTCAATAAGCATGATTGGATTACCTTATTTTGCAATCCCAAAATCATAAATTTCACCCTAATGTTCTCTGTACAATGAGCTACTCCAAACACATACCAAATCTACATTTTTATTCCCATCCCATAAATGCAATGACTCAAATTCTAAGCAGAAATTAAACAAGTTTCATAGACAACAATCAAAAGCTTCTTCAATGTTCAAAACTAAAATTTCAGCTTATTTTTCTAACACAATTTACCCAAATTTAACAGACAACAATCAAATGCTTCTTTCAAAGTTCAAAAATAAAAAATTCTAAACACAAATTACCCAATTTCATAGCCAACAATCAGATACTTGTTGAAAATTCAAAACCTCAAATTCAAACAAAAATCAACAACAAAACAAACAATTTCTGTCAACATCACCTTAGACTCGTTCTCATTCCGAGGAGATTCATGTCGCTGCTTCCCTCCAAAATCGTCGTTGGATTGTTTATCAGAATCTTCACCGATCAAAAACCAAAGTCAATGCTCATTCCTCAATTTCAAAACAAAATTAAAAAAATAACAAAAAACAAAAAACAAAATAGATATTTTTCCTAAAAAATAGAAAAATCTAAAAATGCAACGAATCAGGCATGTGCGAAGGAGAATAAACCTCGATCGGATTTGAAGTCATTGATAACACGCTCCGCTTTCGCAGCCGCAGAATGAAGCGCGGTTCTCGCTTTGGATACAAATGATGAAGTGTGAGGCTCCATTTCAATACGCAGGGGGTGCGCACGTTAAGGGATGATGTTTAAACTTTCTTCTATATCTGCGGGAAAATGATTACTTCTTGTGACTCAGAAATAAGAGAAATGAGAATGAGTATTTATAGTGTCAAAGAACACTAAGAAGAAGAAGAAGGTGAAGATGATGATGACCATGTAAATGGAAATGATGCTGCTCAATTCTCATGACTCCTTCCTCACACTATTGGGAATAATGGAAAAATAACACTAGGGAATGTTCACTATTATATGGCAAACAAAGAATATACTTCACGCTAAATTTTACTTATTAATTTACTTTTTCATTTTTTGAAAAATTATAAGATAAGAGTAATTTAATAATTTAATATTAGTTATTAATGTAAGTAAGATTGACAATTTGGTGAGGTGAATTCTAAATGTTTAGTCTGAAGAGTGGAAATTCAATTTAGTCATGAAGTATGTCATCATATTAGCCTCTAGTACCAAAAAATACCTTGATGATCCAAGATTGAATCAGCCAAGATGATTGTTGACCACTGATAAAATGCAAGAAAAAATGGATGATATCAATTACAATGATATATTAAAGAATAGAGGTGTAGTCTAAGTTTTAAATATGGGTGAATAGAGAGAGAGAAAAAAAAATGTTGTGTAGAAAATATAAAGCATCTTACAAAAAATAACATCAAAACATTTTTGATTGAGTTAATAATAAAAAATAAACTAGAATTATATTATTTTAGTAAAAAATTGTAAATAGGTAAACATGATAAGTAAATTTGTACAAATTAGGAAATAACTTCTTACTCATTTATCATTTTATGCTATTTAGATAAGACAATTAAAATGAAATTCATTTTCAACATGTAGTTGGTTCTGGTCATACATAATTGTTTATCATTAAGAAAGAACTAAAGTTCAATTTTTGCTTACTGAGAAAACACTTGTTATGAAAGCTAAATGCATTATATTGTGAATGTTATCTTTAACTTTCTACTCATGAAAAATATTAAATAGTTATGGTTACTTTAAAAAATATTTAACTACACCTAAAATATTTTTTAATAACATTAATATACCTTATAGTATTATATTATTATACTAGAGTAAATTATATTAATATTTAATATATCTTTAGTTTTAATAAAATTACATAAATCATTTTTTATTGTCTATACCTATAAATGGAAGAGTGATTTATCTAAATTACATTAACTAAATTCTAACTTCTGCACTAGTATTAAATATGGTTTCTTGTTTTGTGATTAATAGGTAATCGTTGGATGGATTAAATAGTGTAAATATTTTTTACACTGTCAGTAAATCATTCATCATTCGTATGTTAACCGTTATTGACCCTCAAACAAAAAGTAATACAAACTAATAATAGATGATGTGTCAATAGTGTAAAAACTTTATACAAAGATACTTAAATTTTAAACTCTCGTTTTCTCTATTCTGGGGGCATTCCACCTTATTGACATTGTGCTACAAAGCACATAGGTAATGGAGTACCTTCTTATCCATTGACATTCATTGTATTGAAGGTTTAATTATTATTGTGACTTGTTAATAATGTGATTGATTGGTTAATATGTTTCTTTAATTTAATGTCATTTGTTTAGCTTCACGGAATGAAATATTTCTTGATATAAGGAGATAAGTTATCTTTTCTTGCCAGTGAAATCATGACATGTGTCATATTTCATTATTTTCTATAAAAATATTTTTAAAAATAAATAAAATAGCACGCATATCACATTTTTAATGACTAAAGGAGATACATTATTCTCATATATGTAGATCATGAGAAACATGAAGGTCAGGTGGATTCTTTTGTTGAGAAAGACAATTGTTCTAATTAAGAAGCATTATGATGTGTTTGATAATAACCATGTTAAGTGAGATTCCCAAAGGCAATTTGAAAGATAAAAAGAAAGATTGAAGTGCTAATAACCATGTTGTAGTTTAGATTACATTTTGGTAAATAATAATCGGATAGATTGATGATTATTCTACGGGTTTTTTGACACATTATATATGTTAAGTATAACTTATCACAAAAAAGATACATACACTCACAAGTTGTAAGATTTTTGTATATTTTCATTGGATATATAACATTCATGTTAATCATTAATATTTTTTAAAATAATAATACAAATGAACGGATGAATAGTATATTATATATATTATACTCATAAAGACATATAGTATATCTATACCAAAACTCTGAGGTGTCATTTTATTTTATTTTAATTGATGCAAATTAATTATTTGATATTTTTCTAGAATGAAATGTATGAGATGTATAATAAATATGCAAATTCATTAATTCACCCGCGTAATTAATTGTAGTCTCAATTATGAGATGAGTGATTAATTGGTGAGAAAAAATGTATAAATTTTATACATTATCATTGGATTATCCACTATTTATGTCTTATTATCATTAATTTTCTTTAAAAGTAAGTAATACAAATAAATGTTGAATAATGTACTGTATATAAATTTTTGAGTAAATTAACTGACACCCCCTGAGTTTTAGTGAAATTACACAAACTACCTCTCACTTTTCTAAACTTACACAAACCTCCCCTAATTTTGTACTTTCATTACACTGACCACCCTAGTATAAGAAATAAGTGTAATCTTTTAAACAAAAAATGTGATAAATGCAATTAAGTTAAACAAAACATGATATATTGTGTAGACAAGTCTAAATAATATACAAATCAATGTATCTTTATTATTTTTGGTTCGTTACACTACATTATAAGAGTGATTTAAACAATATTTCTTTATAATTGTTGATGCATTTTGTAAAAATAATAAAGATACATTGATTTGTATATTATTTAGACTTGTCTACATTGTTTAAAAGATTACACTTATTTCTTATACAGGGGTGGTCAGTGTAACGAAAGTACAAAACTATGGGAAGTTTGTGTAAGTTTAGAAAAGTGAGGAGTGGTTTATGTAATTTCACTAAAACTCGAGGATGTCAATGTAATTTACTCTAAATTTTTATACTGATAGTATGTAGATTTTATGCTCTTAATTGATTGCACAATTGGTAATAAAAAATGTTTTATCGACGGTAACGAAATGTACAATAAAAGATTAAGTGTAATAATTTAGTGATAAAATTGTTCTCAAATAAGTAAACCACTGGGTATATTTTTTGGTTTCTCACATGTATTTTTGCGAGACAATCATATCCAACGGGCATTTTTCCATCCACAAGATTCGAACCTGAGACTTTACTTAAGGATAATCAAGCATGTACTATTTGAATCTTAGTAACTATCGTGTATATGTCATCATAGTATGCAATTGGGTTACCGGATAAAAAGCAACTGTATACCCATTTGTGAAAGCCATTGAGCACTAACAAAAAACTATTCTATATGATATTAGATATAAATATTTGTTAATATTGAAAATTATTGTCTAAAAAACTAACACTTTTATAAGTGTCCTTCATATATATTATAGATAATGGTTTTAGGTATTAGTCAATATAAAAAATCATAGTCTTTATAAAGTAAATAAATTATTGCTTGTATCAAGCCTAAACCAAAAGGCAACAACATAGATTACCATATTTAGAAAATTGTTCCCTATAATGAAAAGAAAGAAAAAAGTGTATATAATCCCTTAAACTTTACACATTTTGTAAACAAAAATCACTAAAAGTACTCATAATGATTGTTCTTAAGGTTATTTTTAACAGAAAAATAACATTCTTATTATGTTCTCTACTGTGATGTTCTTATTTCTTATGTTTTGTTCTTAAATAAGAACAAAATTAGTTAAATAAGAACACTCCTCGATAAGGAAAGAAGAGCAACGAAAATATACAATCCATGAATAAATACAAGCACAAATATATCTAGAAACATCAAAATATCCATAAACATAAAAAGTGTAGAATCATTACAAAAAATTAAAATTTTACAAAAACAAAAATTAAAAAAAAATCGAAGAACCTCAACTTGTCTTTGTTGAATGAAAATTCAAGTGATTGTACCTATGTCAACAATAATATTTTATTTTTTTACTTTTGATTGATTTCTAATATTTATAATAAATTATAATAATTTTTAATTTATTAATAAATAAACAAGTAATTATTCTTAATGTTTTGCTATATTTATTGTAAAATATAAAAGTATGTGGTAGGTTATGAAACCAAAATAAAAGTGATATTTGTCATTGCGAATAGATGTTGTTCTTATTTTATAGATAGTTGTAATAAATTATAAAATAATATACGAGACCCAAATAATAAAAATGAAAATGTTGTTATCCATTGTAGATACTCTAACTTTAGTTTCATCTCAATCAAACTTTAAATTTTTCTCATATCATTTTATTAAAATATTTGTAGATTAAAAAATTGAATAGTTAGATTTGATTTTGTTTTGTTTTTAATTTGTTCTTCCGCTTGGTTTCCTTTGATTAGTTGCACGAGGGAGACACGAAATACTGGATCAACCCTTTCAACCGAAAGAAGCAAATAAGACAGTGGGATTACAGATTCTAATATATATATATATATATATTTATATGAGCTCAAGTGCTTATAGGGTATTTCTATTTGCTATTTCTAACAGATGCATATTATAATAAATGATTTGAGTCTAATATATAATATTGATATTCATATTCTAATATGATACTAGGCAATATAAGACTAATACAATAACATTTTTCAAGCATCTCCAACACTAATATTTAACTATCAGACAAAAAACTCTAATAACACTTCCGTAAAACAATAAATCAATGGTGTATATAAAAGAATTGAAGTGTTTAATTTCACTGTTAAATAATTTAACAAAAACTTAATATAAGGATATATTTCAGAATGATAGAAGTTTAAGGTTTGGTAGAGATAAAATTAAAGTTTGTACTTCCTATTTAACAAAGGGGTAAAGTTTAAAGAGTTGTATACAATTTTCACTAAAAAGAATGTTGTTATGACTTCTCCTATAACTAAATGTTAAGTTTTTCTAGGGCACACTTAACTTATCCAATAAGGATAATTTGGCAATAGAAATTAATACATTTAGAAACTCATTTGCATTGATGAATGTTTGTTCATAATTTTTCAATGTACACTAATTTTTTTAAATAATTAAAATATGGCACAATTTAAAAAAAACCTTAAATATAAGTAAATATTAAATTACGTGAATGTTGTCTTGTTTAATGTTACATGTAAATGGATGTAAATTTGCTAAATTCAACCATTTTATTTTTTGTGTTCCTAACAAATATCATAAACACATTTCTCTCACTTAATTTTTTGAGGGTTCATCTGTAAGATGAATTTTGGAGGAAAATGAATAGAAATGAAAAACTTCAAACTCATCTTACAAGTGTATTTTATGACTTTCAAATCTTCTCTTTTTATTATCTCTCATCTAAAATTCAACTCACAACCATACTCTAAACATATATATTCCTTTAGGTGCCACTTTTTTCTTATTTGTTAGAAAATGTAACATTTGAATTATATATATTAAATAATAGTATTTCTAACCAATAAAAAATAATATATGGAGTGAGTAGAATTTCATGACAGAAGATTTTGCTAGAATCTATCTCTTTAGGAGCAGTGAGAAACTCTCACTTAAAAAGTCAAAACTTTATGTACCAAAAACGTCAACTTTATGTACCAAAAAGTCAAAACTGGTTTTTTACTTTAATTCTACAAATCAATAAATATCGGATAACGATATCAATTCTTTAGCAATTACAATGATACTTGTTTTATAAGTTTTTATTTTAAACGTTAATAAATCAGAAACAGTTACATTTAAAACATTAATCAGTGTGTCATAAAAAATAAAATTAAAACATTAATCAGTGTATAATAAAAAATAAAAACATAACTTAGTGTGTATCATAAAATTTTAAAAAATAAAAATTAACTAGTGCAAACGGTACTACATGTAATATGATTTTTCTTGGGAAAATTGATGTAGATTAAGGAACTTAGTCCTACTAATTTAGTATCATTAATTTATCAATAAATATAATATTTTTTCCGATTATTGGGTCTCATTATCATTATCTTTTCACTAGGGATGGTAAAGTCACCACAACAAAAATATCCTTTAGCCACGGTCACAACCGTGGCTAGTGTTCATAAAAACCGTAGCTAATTGTGTTAGCCATGGTCGCCGCAAGTGAAGCAATCAATGGCGTTGCTAAATATTAGCCACAGTCATTTTGCAATATAGCTATGCTTCCCTAAAGTGTGGTAACATTTAATTTGCCATAGTTCTATTTGTTCTGCTACAGTAACAATCGTGGCTAATTTGATGATTTAGCATTAGAAATGTTTGTACAAATGATTACCACACTTCAACCGTGGCTAATTAAATTAGTTACGATTTATTCTATTTTCATACATATTCATCTTCCTGTTGCGCCGATTGTGTAACAATATTTATATTCATTAATACATTGGTAAAAGGTAATACTAAGAAATTAAATAAAAAGAAATTAATAATTGATATTAATTGAAATTTGTAGAAAAA
>NC_032012.1:12223344-12224419 GCF_001865875.1 Lupinus angustifolius
ATGATAAGTTTTTCATTAGATGTTTTACTCTATCTCTTTATTTCTGGTGTACTCGTATACATCCATGTTTAAATGGACATATCAGCGATTATCAGGGGCTACCACTTTACCATGTCTCAGGAGGGGGCATGGAGCGTTCAAGGAAACAGATACATCTACACTAGTCCCTGTGACCTGGAATTGGATCTCGTATGTGATGGCTCTGTATTGCATCTTCCGGAACATTATACAGTTCGTGAAGCATCGTTCACCCTACTAGAGCGAAGATCCGTACCTTCCGGTCCATCCGCACCAGTTGAGTCACAAGGCAGATTGGAGGTTGTCAGGACCTGGCCCCAACTAGGATTCTCATCTACTGACTCAACACCAAGAGGGACGAAAGGAGCAGACATGGCTACTTCATCGGGGCCTATGAGGTACACCCCAGACCATTTGATGGATTAGACAATAGATGAGGTGGTGGAGGACGAGGACGATGACTATGTAGAGTTAATTTGCATAGAGGATTCAGTGAAGGTTATAGAGATCTCTTCAGACTCGAAGATCAAGGAAGATTCGAGTGAGGTTTCCAGTGTACAACCGGTCTAGGAGCTCCTTTCTTTCTTTTGATAGGGAACCTATGTAGGGTACTTTTGTAATTCCAACGCCCCGGCATTATTTTAGTTTTATTTGTATTTTTAGTCTGTGTTAGGGGCGAAGAATAGACTCCACCTTGTATTTTGTAAACAATGATGTACGTATTACAAATTCAAGAATTGATTAATGAGAATTATTCAGAATAGAATTGTGTTTCGTTTAATTATATTTTAAGTATTAAAATTATTTCAGCAAAGGTTTTAAAATGTGAAGTCTTGAAAGAGAATAGATAAAATGGAAAAAATGATTTGTAAGTTATATGTTACAAAAAAAATGTATCCATTTTTCCAAGAGATAAAGGAGTCTACAAACCGATCTTCTGTAGGAAGAAGCATCCTCAAGAGGAGTACCTTTGTTGAGTTGTAATTTGAAAGCATGATCAAAAGGAGTGGCAGTAGGCTTTGATGTTAAAGAACCTGTATCTTCTAACAATAACAGA
>NC_032012.1:12224519-12226661 GCF_001865875.1 Lupinus angustifolius
GAAGACGAAGAAATAAATTGAATTCCTGCGACTGCAGTAGGGGAATATGTCAGTTGGGGAGTACGCTGCAGTGTTTGAAGCTTTGGCGAGGTATGCCCCACACTCAATCAATTGGGAAATGAAAGGTCTAAGTGTGCCAAGTTTGAAGAGGGACTTAGACAAGATTTGAAGGTGATGTTTGTTCATCAACAAATATCAGATTTTCCAACTCTGGTCAACAAATGCAGAATCTATAAGGAGAGTGTGAAGGCAAAGAATGTTGCACTCAAGAGTGTCACGCCTCAAGGAAATTCCTACGGACCTTAGAGGAATTTTGGACCGAATCGTGGTAGATGGAAGCCATTCCACCACAACAAGAAACCTTATGGATTTCCATATGGAAATCAACTGAAGTCACTCCGACCACACAACAACCACAATAACAACAATAACAATCAGGATTTTCAAGCTGGGAACTCCAACAATAACTTACCACCTTGGTGCTCGAAATGCAAAGGAAAGCATTTTAGTGTCAACTGCCCTATTTGTTATCATTACAACCAACTTGGACACATCAAGCCGATGTGCCCTAAGCTGAAGAAGGAAGGAGTTAATGCTATTCGGGCGGCCAAACCTCAGGCCAAGGGAAGAGTGTTCACCATGAGCGGAGCTGAGATCAAGGAAGATGAAAATTCCATTCAAGGTACATGTCTTGTTAATGAGATTTCCTTATCTGTACTGTTTGATTCGGGTGCGACCCATTCATTTATATCCCATGATGTTGTTAACCAATTAGAGTTGCCTATACTTTCCTTACCTTATGATCTAGTCGTGTCAACACCCACAAATGCACCTGTCGTAGTTTCAACTGTATGTTCACAATGTCCCATAGTATTAGATAACAAAACTTTCCTAGTAGACCTTATATGTCTACCCTTATCTCAATTAGATATAATCTTAGGAATGTACTGGCTATTCAATAACCACGTTCTCTTGAACTGTTTCAACAAAACGGTAATCTTTAGCAACCCTAAAGACCCAATAGAACCTCTTTATGAAACCAAATGCACAACTACCAATCAAATGGAGAAGTTCATGAATGATGGGGCCCAAGTGTACATGCTTTTAGCGTTGTTGGAGAAGAAAGAATGAGGAGAAATTCAAAGTATACCAGTGGTTCGGAATTTCTCTGATGTTTTTCCGAATGATATTCCTGGTTTCTCCCCAGTAAGGGAGATAGAGTTCGCCATCGATCTAGTTCCTAGAACTGGACCAATCTCTATAGCTCCCTATAGAATGGCACCGTTAGAGTTAACAGAATTGAAGAAACAATTGGAGGACCTACTACAGAAACTGTTCGTCAGAGTTTCTCCGTGGGGTGCTCCCGTTTTGTTTGGGAAGAAGAAGGATGGTAGTATGCGGTTGTGTACCGACTATCGACAATTGAACAAGGCGACTATCAAGAACAAGTACCCGTTTCCAAGGATTGATGACTTGGTGGACCAACTGAGAAGAGGTACAATGTTTTCAAAGATTGGTCTTTGATCTGGGTATCATCAAATACGCATAAAGTCGAAAGACATTTCGAAGACAGCTTTTCGGACACGTTCTGGCCATTACGAATACCTTATAATGCCATTTGGTGTGACCAACGCTCCTGCAATGTTCATGGATTACATGAACATGATTTTTCATCCATACCTCCACACATTTGTGGTCGTGTTTATCGATGATTTTTCATCCATACGTCGAGCATTTGCAAGTGGTGTTTCAAAATTTGAAGGACAATCAACTGTATGCCAAACTGTCAAAGTGTGAGTTTTGGTTAGATTCGGTGAATTTTCTCGGTCATGTGATATCGAAATGAAGAATCACTGTAGATCCTGCGAAAGTGGAGACAATAATGGAATGGAATTCTCTGAAGTCAGTGATGGAGATCAGAAGCTTCCTTGGATTAGCAGGGTATTATCAAAAATTTATCGAGGGATTTTCAAAGTTAGCCTTGCCGCTAATTACGTTAACGAGGAAAGACAAACCCTTTGTCTAGATGAAGAAATGTGAAGCAAACTTTCAAGAATTGAAGAGAAGGTTGACCACATTGCATGTGTTTGTTTTTCGAGACCCAAACGAAATCTTCAACGTATATTGCGACGCATCAAAGCA
>NC_032012.1:12226761-12227266 GCF_001865875.1 Lupinus angustifolius
CAAAGATGAGGATGGAATTCCTGAAGGACTACGATTTTGATCTTCAGTACCACCCTAGAAAAGCTAACATGGTGGTTGATGCCTTGAGTAGAAAGTCTCTGCATATGGCAACCATGATGGTCAAAGAAATGGGATTGATAGAGGATTTCAGGGATTTAAGTCTCGCGGTTCAAGTAAGACCTAAAAGTTTGACTTTAGGTATGCTTACCGTAACGAATGCGTTTTTGGAACAACTGAAGGTTTTGCAAGGTTTAGATCCAGAACTGCAAGAGAAGAGAGTCTTGTTGGCTGAAGGAAAAGGTCAGAATTTCATGAAGGAGCCGACGAAGTACTCAAATGCAAGAATTGAGTCTGTGTATTGGACGAAGCTCATAAAAGCAAGCTAAGTATTCATCCTGGAGCTACTAAGATGTATTTGAAAGTGTGCATGTCAAGAGGAAGACTTGGGAAAGCTCTCCTTGAACGTCATGGTTTTGATGAGGACAATGTGTGCCTAAAAGTGCTT
>NC_032012.1:12227366-12227895 GCF_001865875.1 Lupinus angustifolius
ATGCAGTTAATCGATTAAGGCTTTACGTTAATCGATTAACCTAACTGATTTTTAAGTTGTTGAAACTGAAAAACTGAAAAACATAATCAGTTATAATTTTTAGTCCCGTTAATCGATTAAGATGTCATTTAATCGATTATCTGGGGTTCTGGACTGATTCTTTATAAACTGCGTTTTCAAAATTAATCTCATAAGTTGCATGTTGCATTTTTTAGAGAGTTAGAGCATTCTACGTGTTAATTGTTGCATCTATTTGTTAAGTGCATTAGTGAGTTTAGAAATGAGAGATTCCTTGCTTTAGGATTGAGTGCATTTCATGTTATAATCTCTCATGTTTTCCCTCACATGTTCATGCATATTTTGATGCGTTTTTCATGAAGTTTATGATTCTGTAACTTCTGTTTTCATAACTAATACTTGTCATTTCACATGAGTTTGTGTTAGAGGTGCATTAGAGTAAAGCCTTCTAGGTGTATTTGAGCTTAGGAATAGCTTAATTTTACTCTTGTAATTCTTGAATAAATTGTTG
>NC_032012.1:12227995-12228515 GCF_001865875.1 Lupinus angustifolius
ATTTTTTCAAGATTTTTGGAGAATAAAAGTTTCCGAAACGATTTCGGGTCGTTTTATTGAGTTTTCACCCAGATTTTGAGTTCCGTGACTCAGAATTGTATTCCGATTTCGCAGTTGCCTT
The DNA here is from genome assembly GCF_001865875.1 of Lupinus angustifolius. Lineage (NCBI taxonomy): Eukaryota > Viridiplantae > Streptophyta > Magnoliopsida > Fabales > Fabaceae > Lupinus > Lupinus angustifolius. Next base: position 12,228,117 of record NC_032012.1, read on the forward strand.
CAAAATATTATTTATAGTCAAAATAGACACCAAGTTTGTCCGTAACTCATCTCTAGGTATTTTTCACCTCGAAATTCATGTTTAGACGTTTCAGGCAAAAAACCTAAATCGGTAGATCGTATATTTCCGAACGAAGTTACCCGATAATACTTGGGAATGAATTGAATTTTGAAATCACGTTGCATCAATCAATTTAGAGTATTAAGCACATCATGGGTCAATGGCTTGTCAAACAAGCAAAGTCAAAGCTTCCATAATCGCCTAAATCACTCACCCAATCTCCTCACTCCACCACCATTAGACACATCACCTAAGCTAGCCTAATGCTAGATTGTCTCTCATTAATTTTCAGATTTGAGAGAGGGTGAGGCTCTCCTATAAATACCTCACCTCATCCTC
>NC_032012.1:12228615-12230104 GCF_001865875.1 Lupinus angustifolius
AAGTTAGCTTACTTTAAAATGGTAGTCTAGCTTAATAATCTTACTTAAAAAAGTTAATCTTAATAAAAACAAGTTAAGAGAATGAAAAAAATTATTTCAAAAATTTCAATTTAAATTGGACAAATAATTAATACAACTCATGTGATAGATAATGGTGGAGAATGTAGGGTAGTGTTGGTCGAGAAAACATCTCTTGCACAACTTTGTGTCATTCTCTGTGTAAAAAATATGGTAACAAGTTTAAAATCAAAATATAAATTTGATATTAATTTAATTTTGTTTAGACGAATTATTACACCCAGACACATAAGACATAAAATAAGGAACAAGTGGTTAGTATTGAGTTAACTAAAATGTCTTTTATAGTAACAAATTGAGATAAGAATGACATTATTATTTTACCTAGATTGATCTTAATAGGGCCCTACAATTCAATATTTTCTATGATCCTTATTATATAAGACACCATCTCTAGATTTTTATAGTCCTTTTTCTAAAAAAACACTATACTTTTTCTATGCAATGTTTATTATTTTTCAAAGTTTACCCATATAATAGTTTTGATTTGATACATTTTTTTCTTCAATAATACAACTAATTAAATATCTATTTTTAAATGGCAATAAATATTGTAAATAGATATGTGCCATCTAAAAAATTATTCACTTATATTGATATGTATATTTCAGTAAAAAGTATCCTATAAATGAGACTAGAGAGACTATATTATGAATAGTATCTATTTTAGAAAATTATTGATTATTATCTGAAAGTGTTTAATATCTTATAATTATTTATTCCCAAATTGTCAATAATTATTTCTGTCAAAATATGTAAACTAAATGTGAAGGTAAAAAAGTCGCGATTTAATTTACTTTAAAATAATGACTATTTACTTTAACATCACATCTTCGTATAGGTATATCAAATAAATTACCTTTTTCTATTTTATATTTTGATTTTTTAATATATGTATAAAGTTAATTTTTCAACACATGTGTTGACTTCATTATACATATTTGTAACGTGGAAAAGAGATAATAAAGTCTACAATGGCCAGTACTTCCTCTCATGTTTATTATAAGAGAAAAAGATGTATGTACTGACAGTGTATAAGATTTATATACTGTCATTGTATCATCCATCATTAATGTTTAATTATTGTTGATTTTTAAAAAAAAACTAATCCAAATGAAGGGTGGATAATAATGTGCATGTATATAAATCTTTACACCGTCAATGTACAGATTTTACAATCTTATTATAATACACTTTCAAATAAATTTCAATATATATCACTAAAAAGTAGTTAGACAAATCATCATATTTAATTTTCACTGTCAAGAAAATATTACTTGACAAATTTTAAATTAATTTTATTTTGTATGACGAATTTATTAGGATTTTGTTAATTCTTGCCATGAATAAAAAGGTAGGTAACTCTGTTTTTTCGGTTACATCAATAGTTACTATAAATAGTATGCTTCTT
>NC_032012.1:12230204-12230746 GCF_001865875.1 Lupinus angustifolius
ATTTTGGATTGATCTCTTCGTGTCGTACCACCACAGAGATTGAGATTCTTCACCGAGACTAGGAGGTCTTGATTTGAGAACGAGAATCTTGGTTGGGGCTGTTTCGCGATAAAGGTTTTCTCAGGTGATAGGTAGAGTCAAACCTAGGGTTTAGGTGTTCTAGATTTCAAGAAAGAAGCGTCCTATGTTTTTGTAAATTTAATTGGTGTGTGTGATCATACGAATATTCAATATTGTGAAGAAGAAAATCTCCCAAGATCAGAAGGGGAGGCCTGGATGTAGTTTGCAGTGGACCGCAAACAAGCGAGGATAAAAATCCATTTTTGCACGCTATTCTCTCCTTAAATCTTCTTTACTTTTCTTGTTGTTTCAATTTGATTTAATAGCTGATATTTTGCCTAATTGTTCACTGCCATATGCTTATTAAGAGTTCTTAAAAATATCTGCTTTATCTCTGTTCAATTGTTTTTAAATAACTGTGCAATCTGCCTCTCTGATCATTCTGTTTTGTGCATATGTTAATCGATTAAGACAAGGTGTTA
>NC_032012.1:12230846-12238760 GCF_001865875.1 Lupinus angustifolius
AAAATTGAAGATCCTTTGCCATGAGTTATTTTTTATGAGCAATGATATTCATTAAAATAGAAGAAGGTATTTAGGAGAACAAGTTGAACTACTATCCATAAAATTAGACATTACAATCAAGGAGACAACTAGAAAGGTTAAACAATCATTCCACAAATGGGTTGTTTATTTCATAGTTTGATTATTTTTATATTAAAATATCAATTATAGTTTTACCCTCATTTTCAAGGTTATCTCTCTTCTTATTTACTCTTCCAACAAACTTTATATTAAAAATGTATGTAGGTGTCATATTTTTTTAAATATTCTTATTTATTTTTTAATGTCTTTTATTTTGGTTTCTTTTAGCCTATATCATGATGGAATAAAAATTTAAAAAATATATATTATTATGTATGTGTGTGATGATAACTATTAAAAAATGGATATTTAAAAAATATGTAAAAACCAACCAAAATTATCAAAACAAATAAATAACTCCATACCATTTTCTATAATTTAACCTCTAAAATACTTTCTTTCTACCATACGCAATAAAAAAAGATCTGTTTATGTTTAATTTTTAGCTAAAGTGCAAAAAAAAGAAGAATATAATCTTAACAATTTATAATCTTACAGTTTATAAACTAAAACTCAAAACATAATTTATACTAAACGTAAATAACTTATATTGTTTTAATGACACTTTTTGTGTCAAATATAAAAGACATGTGAGATAAAAAAAATAAGTTGTTTCCGAATTTGTTTTGGTTTACTAAGAGGGGAAGTTAATTCACATATTGCATATTTTTTGAATTCATTTCATTTTTTTATCGACAGTTGTTAGTATGGTAGTTGTTAGTATGTTACTATTTTGTTGTGGGTGAGACTCTACCCTCAACCTCCTACACCCTACCATCTAATCACCTTATAACTCTCATTTTTAGTTAATGGTGAGACTCGAACCCACAATCTCCTATACTCCATTCCTTACGACCACCCTCTTCACCATCTACACACCGAAAAGTTAATTCATGTTAAATACAAGAGTGATGATAATTATATTGTGATAGATATTATCTGATCGCTCGCTCCATCATGTTAAGATATCGGTTCATGGACTAGTACATGCACTTATGAGAAAAAAAATGTAGCTTACATATTTAATTTTCTTGTATGGATTGGGAATTCACAATGAGATGCATTTTGAAAAGGTGGCGACTAAGACAACATGGTGGGATCTCGTGAAAGCAGTAGGCGAGCATTATGGCAAGATGGGGAGAAATTTTTAGGAAAATAATAACATGAGTTTGTAGGAAATAGCTAAGGTTACAAGAGATCAAAGGTGAAGAATAAAAAAGATTTGAGAAATTTGGGAGATAAAATAAATGTTTGATGGGAGATGAAAGATGAATAAGGGTTTTGTATTATATACAATGATTGAATATACATCTATAAGTATATATAATCTATACCCACGGTTTTGAAACCCTAGTTAAAACATAGTGATGGGAAAACAAATTTAGGTATAAGACATCTATAAAACATATTATGTTACTATATATATAGTTATTAACTTAGACATATATAGTTATATTACATATATATATATATGGTTTAGTTAACGTTCATGTATTTATATCTATACCTATAGTTTTATTTGATGTCACGTCACTATAAGTATCCGTAGATATATAACAAATTTCTTGTAGTGATGATAATTGGTTATTATGAGTTTGAAATAATGAAAGTTATGCTTCAGGTATTCTAGATGTGATGGGATAGTCAAAGCTGCATAGTTCTTTCTATGTATATTTTTAGATTGTTCTTTATTTTTGGATGTTTTCAACGATTTGATGAGTTTTTCATTGTGTAAATATTACATTTTTAATTTTTTTTCTTTGATATTTAAAAGAAAAACAATATTTGTAAGAACTTAATTACAAGAACTATTTTGATTTTTGTCCTTTAACAAGGAATAAAAGTACATATTTGTAAGAACTAGAAAAATAAATTTTTAATAGGGATTAGAAATCCTTATATTTACAAAGACCAACGACTTATCTATATCTATATCTATACATATATAAAGCCAAAACATGGTGTAACCACTACCATGGCATAATTTATATATTCCTATTTTACCTTTCAAAATTTTAATTTAAAAAACCCATATAATCCTATATAACCACCTCAAATATAGTAACTATAAGTTGCATATCTATACTACTTAGTAAATGAAAAACCTAACCTAACTTTCATGAAGTTATTTTGGGTTTTCATATTTCATATTTTATAACTTCTAATTTTATTGTATAAGTTATACTTTTATCTTTATATATACTTATACTACTAAACATTTATTTCATATTTTATAAATTCTAATTTTATTTTATAACTTCTAATTTCATCTTTATAACATCTAATTTCATCTTTACATATACTTATATTAATAAACATTTATTTCATATTTTATAACTTTCTAATTTTATTTTATAACTTCTAATTTCATCTTTATATACTTATTTCAATAAACATTTATTTCATATTTTATAACTTCTAATTTCATTTTATAACTTCTAATTTTATCTTTATTAGCATGTTGCTAGACACTGCCTTGCCTATCAATCCGCTTTCATATTGTTTGTAATGTGTATTCTACATATTAAGTTGTATTATATATTGTAATTTGCAGTTGAATAGATATTCGTTTGAGGTAATTGTTCAATCTTAAAGAAAGGATGCATATACAATTGTGTTCATTAAGAATAGAGTCTTCATATCTTCACTTAATTTTATTTTCTAGCGTGTTAACAGGCACTACCGGATCTGTCAACCTGATTTCACATCGTTTGTAATGTGTATTCTACATATAAAAGTAATTTTTTTATCTAATTAATTAAAATCTATTGCATTGGTCACAATGTATATCCATTAAATTAACAAATAGGAATGCATGAAATATATTGCATTGGTTACAATGTATGCAATTGAATAAAGAGTGTGTGAATATTTGACATTCAAAACATCCAGACTACGTGTTACAAACAATATGAAAGCGGGTTGACAGACACAGTAGTACCTGCCAACATGCTAGAAAATAAAATTAAGTGAATATATGAAGACTCTATTCTTGATGGACACAATTATATATGATCATTTCTTTAAGATTGAACAATTACCTCAAACGAATATATATTCAACTGCAACTTACAATATATAATACAACTTAATATATAGAATACACATTATAAACAATAGAAAAGCGGGTTGACAGTCAAGGTAGTGTCTGTCAACACGCTAGTTTTTATAAAGTCGAAAAACAGAATAGGGTAAATAAAACACTATGCAACTAAGTTAATCTACTTGTGGGATAAGAACTACACCAGAACCCAAATCAAATAAACTCAACTTTTATTTTTCCTTTTTAAAAAGTCTATTCTTTTACTTTAATATTTTATTAGGCTTGAATCGTTTTTCATTAGAAAATGATATAAAAGAAATAGAAGAAGGAATCTGTGATAGAAGGGAGGGCAGACAAAGCACGTGGTCAAGTTGCTCATGGAACTTGTGATCTAAAACATGACACCCTATGTTCTTCATCCAGTACGAATTAAGTGTTTTATAATCTATCATGTGTTTGATAAACTGTCACTTTGTGTCTGGTTATTCCGTAAAGCTTGGTATTTATGGATGGAATGATTAATATTTCTTGTTGTAGACGGGGCGGTTAGATGGTGATTGATGGCTATAAAAATGGATGCTTCAGGATATTTATGTTTCGAAGAAGGGATGACTTTACGTGAAAGTAGGTGAGAGTAGATGATAGTAGGTGAGAGTAGATAAGAGTAGGTTAGAGTAGGCTATATGTGGATGCTGGTCACTACCTGAGAGTAGATAAGAGTAGGTGAGAGTAGGCTATAAGTGAATGCTGGTCACTACTTGAGAGTAGATAAGAGTAGATAACAGTAGGTGAGAGTAGGCTATATGTGCATGCTGGTCACTACCTGAGAGTAGATAAGAGTAGGTGAGAGTAGGCTATACGTGGATGTTGGTCACTACCTGAACAAGTTAAATGCTAATGGAAGCTTAATTTTATAGGTGATAAGGTAACTTGGATATGCTTGTTAGATAATATTTGAATTTATAGAGCATTGTTTTATCTAAGATTTAACTAGTTTTATTTTATTTGAGTTAATCTATAATTTTTATTTTTATTTTTTGTTATAGTTGGGGCATTATTGTAATAAATTGTTTGGACTCATATTTTCTAAATTTTAAAATTGGATCGAGTAATTATTTCTAAAATTTTCAATTATCATTTTTCTCAAAATAGTAAATTAAATTTGAAAGGAAACAAATCATGATTTAATTTAATTTATAAAACACATATTTGGCTTTAAAATCACATCTTCTCATAATTCTGAAAAATAAATAATTTGATTTTTTTTATTTTTTAATTTTTAATAATAATTTAGAGTTAAAAGTTTCAGCTTTATAAAACCTCCAATGGCTAACACTATATCTCATCCATAAGTATATGTCACTTTAAACTAAATTGCACATATCAATAAAAAATAGTTATTTTTTTAAATGTTATAGAAATTCAGTCTTACCCTTATTTAATATTCTTCATTAATTAGTACCCAAAAAATATTCTTAATTAATTAATATCTTTAATGAAAAATAAAAAATAATATTTTTAATGAAAAATAAAAAAGTAGTCATAATCAAAGCTATTAAGATTGGCAAATGGAGACAAAATAATAAATGTTACATAAAAAATGTAAACACACATATAAAAAGGTTTGTAACAACTTTCTAAAATGCATCTTGAAGTAAGGACCAGAAAATAATGTACAAATAATCAACATAAATATGGATCAATAAAATTCAACTTATTTAAGGAAAAATATTAATATCTAAATTTTCTTCAATTGGTTTTAGGACATAACTTATCAAAATTGGATATAAACATTAATGATATTAGTTTTATGATTAATTAAATAATCATGTTACCAACTTTATTTTCACAATTTACTATCAAATCTTTCTATTTATTTGTAAGTTATACCTTCCCACTTTTACAATTAATTATTAAATTAGTTAAGTAATTATCTTTGTATCTACAACTTTTTTTTTGTAAAATTAGTCTCAATGATTTTAATAATATTTTTTAAATGATTGTCAAGACTACAATGTAAATTTTTTAAAATTTTGTAATTATACTTAAAATATTTGAATTAGCCCCATATTAAAATATTTTGAATAAAACATCATTTGAATCCTTTAAATGTTTTTGGCCAACCAACTTACTTCCTTAAAGATTTTTTCTTCTAAATTAGTTATTCAAAGATCAAATGGACACTATACATGTTCCTCCATGAGACTAAATAGGTTTTGCCTCTGAAAAAACTTCAACATCATGCAATGTTATGAAACATGAATTAGATGTAAAATTGGAAGACTCATTATAAGGCTTTCCATCATACCAAATGATATAATATATGCTTGATAATTATATATAAATATATAATATAAAAAAATAAATTATTATATTTAATCAATAATTATATTTAATTATATTGGAGTAATGTTTATGATTGTTTTGAATTTGAATAAAGTAAAACATTTTAGTAGTGTCTTTCCATTTTTTTGAAATTTTAAGTTAATCATGTGGTTAGCTTTTCGATCTAATCCAATTTATTAAAGTGGAAAATGAATTTTTAAAGTTTAAAGCGATCTAAACCCTTATTTATTTAAAAGTATAAATCTAGACAATTTGCAAATTTGTTCAGTGATTATACTTTCCAGTCAAGTTCACATATCATTGCTCCAAAGTCATTATCTATAATGAGATTAGATGTATTAGAGGGACACAAATAAATAAGGTTGCATTAATCAACTACCATTAATTATCACAAAATGCCAAATGACATTATTCCATGAAGGGTAAAGATTCTACAATGAAACAAATTAAACAAAACAAGAAAATATGCACTCATAGTTTAGTTAGTCTTGACAATCACATCATAATCATAATTGAGTTATATAGATCACGTAATTGTACTCAATTTCCAAACCGAAACTTAAATAATATAGGTAAATGACTTCCGCATGGCATCCATAGCCAACTTTGATAAAGGCATTGCAATATGCTCATCGGCAGTGAATTTAAATAATCGAAAATTACACTTGTATGAAATACACAGAATTCATAACTACTTTGACCAAAATTACCACCACCACCATATGTGCAGAATCATCATTTTGAATACAAATGCTATGAACTCCATCACATGCCTTATCAATAGTAAAACCAAAAGAAAGAAAACCATCAAGTGGACGTCAGCTATAAGACACAACAAAAGATATCACATGTAAAACGAATCAGTTCAATGAGATTTTCCTTCCCTATGCTGAAATGCTTTAAGTTGCAGTCGAGATTGAAGTGGTTGCAATATGAATTATTTCATAATTAAAAACATATTTGTGAATTTCATGGGGTCCGATGCAACTTGATATTGCCCAAATGTGATTCAACGAGGTTACAATATTATCAATTACGGTGTGATGCGATTTTGGCAGTCACCACAACTACAACATTACGGTTGTATCACATGATGTGATCCACATCTTAAATCACAAAGTAGTGATTAGTTTTTCTTTTTAGTTTAGATTTTCAATTTTATATAGTTTTGTTTTGTAGATTGATGTCGACGCTCTATCAATATACAGAATATGGTTAAGATAGAACACTTGTTTGTAAACCATGACTTCATTGAGGAAGATGAAACTTGCATGCTTATTAAGAGAAACAGAACAAAAAGGGTTATGGTTTGGGTTTCGTTAGTAACTAAGTCTACTTTAACTTTTGGTTTGCTTCCAGGGTTTAGGAAAGGGAAGAATACAGAGAAAGGACGGTATGAAATGAGAAACCTCCTTCCACACTCTTTTATGTATATTCCCGCCAGAATTGTGTTTAAAAAGATAAGGATTAATTACGTTTTTACAAATTAGGTATAGGGCCTTATTGATTTCCTTATTTTGTACTTTGGGATCATTAAGTTTTTGGCCGCCAAAAATTCCTTAAATTTCTTACATAGCTTGATGGAGCACCACATGCCACATGCCTAAAAAAGATAAGGTGGTACAAAACCGAATGGGGTCACTTGTTCCAAAATGAGTGTATCCCTATATCCCTGGCCAATGAGCTTTCTACAAGTGAAGCATATATGTTATTTTTATATTTTTAGAATTTTTATTTTTAATTAAGTGCCACTTTGTCATTGTTATATTATTTGTATCGGGTACGGCCTCGATCAAATTTGGCGTCATTGCCGGGGATTATCGGTTCTTGCCAAAGGTTCTTAGTATAGTTTAGTGTGTGTCTTAGAATAACCATTCTGTTTGGGTTTCAAAATCTGCATGTAGCATTCACTGTTTGTTGTTTGCTGTCTTGTTTAGCTATTTGCATGTTGGTTGATTCAGGTGTATGTTGGTTAATATAGATGTGGTTGGAATATATGCATGAAACTTTGTTTCCACACTTGTTTCATCAAATATTGAATACTCGATGCATCATAGCCAATCACCTTGCTGCTGGTTGTGAGATACAAACAAGTAGTGACTAGTTTTGTTGTTGATTTTCTATTTTTGGCATAACTTTGGAATCGTTGATCAGAGTTGGACATATTATATATGTATTTGGGGTAGAAAAATCCAATGATTCTTTCTCTACATACTGTGTCTATAGAAGCCCACCAGAAAATCCAAAAAGAGTCTGTTTATTATTTCTTTTTTATTTTACAAGTTTATTTTTCCAATTGTTTTGATTTTGTTGCTTTTAATTAAATTAGTTAGGCTTTCAGTTTTGTCCTGAAACTTTTTGTGTATGTTTCCTATGGTATTAGGATTTTATTGATGCAAAGTTTT
>NC_032012.1:12238860-12241042 GCF_001865875.1 Lupinus angustifolius
CGTGATATTTTATACAAAAAGTATTGTTTTAAGTTGGTTTTTCTCAATTATGCTTAAGATAAGTGCCATAAAAGTGTATGATTTTTAGGTATGTATGGCACTTATCAAACTCCCCCCAACTTAGAACTTTGTTTGTCCTCAAACAAAAGGTGAAATTTATTCGAAAAATCAATTTGGCTTAAAAGTGATGATGATGATCAACATGATTTCAAAATTTATAAGTATGTCAAAAATAAATTTCAATGAGATTTTTCATGAATTGTGAATTTAGATGTTTTTTGTTATAAAAATGTGTAACAATTGACCTAAGCAAATATTTTTCTATCAAAAGTGTTTTTTGGCACATAAGTCAAAAATGGAACCAAATTGGGTAAGTGTTTCACTCAAAACTCAACTTGTTTGATTTGCAAGAATTTAATTTTGTTTTTCATCGTAACACTTACTTTGATTGCACAATTTTTTCAAGAATCACTAAGGTCTTATTTAGGTTGCAATGAGGTTTGACTATCAAAGGAAATTGGTTTTTCAAGATATTTCAAAGATACTTTCAAAGTTATAAGAGAGCAAAAATTATTTTTTTCATTAAAAACATATACTCCTTTCAACTTTTTTTCATTTTTCCTTTCCTCATTCTTTTTCTTGACCTTTTTTGTGTACTTCTCTTTAATTTTCTCAATCTCTTTGCACTCCTTTTTTATTTTGGATTTTTTTTTTACTTTTTGACTTGTCAAGAGATTGAGAATTTTCCTTGAACACTTTGTTACTTGACCAACCATTCCCCCCAACTTAATTTCTTCCATCAACCTTACTTTTGAAAACTGCTCTCTTTTTACTTAGAAAAGTATAGGAGATTATTTTTGTTTTTCCATTTCAGGCTCAAGGGTTGATTTTGAAAATAAACTTTTATTTTAAGGCTCAAAGGGGTTAACAAAGGATATTCCTATTTTTGGTTTGTCATTTTCGGTCAAGCGGCTCATTCTAATTGAAAGAACATGCCTTTATCATATTCTATCAAATTATGTGCAACCAAGTAAAGAAAGATTCAAACAAAATCAATTGTGCAAAATCAAAAAGTTTCTCACTAAGCTCACATAATTATTGTGTTTGGCTTAAACTCGCTCACAAGGTTGGGATTCACACTTTTTAAAAAAAATATTTGCAAAGATCTTGTTATATATAGTTGATTTTCAATTTGCAAAATTTTTTCAAGTTATGACATTATGTGACTTTTTCCGCAAAATTTTTAGCATACATCTAATTTTGATCAATCAAAATTTAAAGTATGCTTAAAATTTCTAATCATGTGGTCATGCTTCAAAAAATTTGTTTTAGCCATTTTATTTTCGGTTTTGAAATTTTTTGAGTTTTTTGAACAAACAAATTTACTTTTTACATATTCACACAATCTAGTAAAAAAAGAAAAAAATTTAAATTACATCAAGTCTTGTCCCCCCTTTTTAAATGAATGCTTGTCCTCAAGCCTTAAAAAAAAATTTGGGCTTTTCTTGATGTGATTTAAATATTTTGTTTAACTTGTCTAAAAATAAATAAATACACAAATTTAACATGACTAAAAAAAATCATTCTATTAAGGTTAATTGAAGACAACATAATTTAAAAATATAATTTGGAAACGACATAGATAAATTGCAACAAAATATGAAATTTTAAAATTTTTAGGGATAGAAAACACTGAAAGGTCTTTTTCTCATTCTTCATCATTGTCCCTTTCTTCTTCTTCACTTGATTCTTGAGATCTCCCCTTGGGCCATTTTGTCATTGCTACAAATTCTTCATAAGATACTATGCAAACTTTTGTAGATGCCTTTAATCCCACGGTAGATTGCCTTTTGTTGTGAATTTTGCATTTGTTGTTCCTTCATTATGGCATCTACCTTAGAACTCATGGTCCTCCCAATTTCACTAGGTTGCTTTGGGTTTAGGTCACCAAATTTCTTTTTAAGCTCGGATTGAGCTTGGGAAAGGGATTTTTCTTTGCAATGTTTGGTGACAAAAGCATGGTTGATTTCGGTTTTGAGGGCCATCATTTCGTTGTAAGGTTCCGGCACATTTTGAAATTTGCATAAGTCAGTGATAAAAGATGGAAGAATAATTGAAGGGATACCTTTGTTGATGCAATCCCAAATAGCATCTGAGATTACTGCAGCAATATCAATGGAGT
>NC_032012.1:12241142-12241824 GCF_001865875.1 Lupinus angustifolius
ATTGCCTCAAGACAGCCTTGACCACCACTCCTATTATCCAGGCACCTGATTGGACAGTCCCTTTTGAGCTGATGTGTGATGCTTCTAATTATGCATTGGGGGGCTGTCCTTGCTCAGAAAGTGGACAAACTGCCTAGGGTAATTTATTATGCTTCTAGGACTTTAGATGCTACACAAGCAAATTACACCACAACTGAAAAAGAGCTTTTAGCTATTGTATTTGCTCTAGATAAGTTTAGGTCTTACTTGCTTGGTTCTAGAATTGTTGTTTTCACTGACCATGCAACTTTGAAGTTCTTATTGAAGAAAGTTGATTCCAAACCAAGGTTGATTAGATGGATGCTCTTTCTCCAAGAGTTTGATTTGGAGTCCGTGACAGGAGTGGAGCACAAAATCTGGTGGCTGACTACTTAAGCAGGATTGAAGGAGTTGTTGATATGATGCCTATCAGAGATGATTTTCCTCATGAACAACTTTTGAATATTTCTATTTCTTTCCCCAACCCTTGGTTTGCCAATATTGTAAATTATTTGGTTGCATCTATTTTTCCTCCACTTACATCTAGAGCTCAAAATGATAAACTTAAGAGTAATGCTAAATATTATCTTTGGGATGATCCCTATTTGTGGAGATTGTGTACTGACCAGGTTACTAGAAGATGCATTCCAAATCATGAGATTGA
>NC_032012.1:12241924-12242524 GCF_001865875.1 Lupinus angustifolius
AGGTGTTTGATGTCTGGGGTATTGATTTCATGGGTCCATTTCCTGTTTCTTTTGGCTTTTACTATATTCTACTTTCTATTGATTATGTTTTTAAATGGGTGGAAGCTAAGGCCACCAGGACTAATGATGCTAGGGTTGTTATGGATTTTGTTAGGTCTCACATTTTTTGCAGGTTTGGTATATCCAAAGCCATTGTTAGTGACCAAGGCACCCACTTTTGCAATAGATCCATGCAAGCTATGCTCAAGAAATATCGGGTTGTTCATAGAGTTTCCACACCTTATCACCCCCAATGTAATGGGCAAACTGAGATTTCAAACACAGAGATAAAGAGGATTTTGGAGAATATGGTGTAGCCTAATAGAAAGGATTGGAGCAACTGACTTGAGGATGCTCTTTGGACACATAGGACTGCTTACAAGGCACCCATAGGGATATCTCCTTATCGGGTTGTCTTTGGTAAAGCATGTCATCTTCCTGTAGAGATAGAACATCGTGCATACTGGGCTGTGAAAACTTGTAACTTGGCTCTTGATCAAGCTAGTGAAGAAAGAAAGCTCCAATTGAATGAACTCGATGAGATCCGGTTAGAAGCCTATG
>NC_032012.1:12242624-12243086 GCF_001865875.1 Lupinus angustifolius
TTCGTTCTAGGTGGATTGGTCCTATTGTTGTTACTAATGTGTTTTCTTATGGTGCTGTAGAAATCAAAAGTGAATCCACAGATAAGAGCTTCAAGGTTAATGGGCATCACCTCAAGCCTTTCCTCACAAATCCTTCCTTAGTAGATGAACTTATGGAGGAGGACTCATTGGTTGAACCCACTTTCCCCATTCCATGAATTAGGGAGTTTTTCTTTCTCTTCTCTTCCTTTTTATTGCACTTGTCCAATTCCATTGATTGATATGTATGTCTGGATTTTCTGATTGTGCTACATTGGGACAATGTGTAGTTTAAGTGTGAGGGGAGACTATTTTAGGTTGTAGGTTTTGTTGATGCATGTTTTTCTTTGATTTTTAAGGTTTGCTTAGGCTTGGGCATTTTCTCCCATACTTTCATTCACTTAAGTCTTGATATCTTGTGGTGTGAATCCATGCATTTCTGTA
>NC_032012.1:12243186-12243776 GCF_001865875.1 Lupinus angustifolius
TAATTGTGGATGGATTACTGTATGCCATTTAATATTCTTCCATGTGTGATTGCACTCTTGATTACTTGCACTCTAGAACTTGAGTTGTTTCTTGTTGATATTTGATATTCATATGCACATATTGAAGTGATCTACGCATTTCTTTTGAATAAGCCACTTAGCCATATAAGCCTACCTTGAACGAATTTATCCTTTGATAGCCCCTTTGAGACTTTTACTTCTTTCATTGTTACTTAGCTCATTACAAGCTTATAAGTGAAAAACCATGATTGTCCTAACCTTAGGGAATTTTGGAGCTTTGGAATTGTTTTGGGAATGGGTATTAAGTAAGAAAGGGTGCATTGTTCTTCAAATCTTGTGGATTCTTGGTTATGTCTTAATGATGGTTAATACAATTGCGTACATAAGTGTTCATAAAAAAACGAAAAACAAAAACAAAAACAACAAAAAGAGAAAAAAAACGTGAATAAAAGGTTGAGTAAGTCAACGAAGATTGGAATTTGAGATTTGGTCTTATTTTTGCTTACTTTTTACTTATTCCCTACTTGCTCCTATATTCCATTTGGTTTTACCTACATATCCCATATTTA
>NC_032012.1:12243876-12292215 GCF_001865875.1 Lupinus angustifolius
TTTAGAAAGAAGAAGAAAAGAGAAAAAAGACTCATGGTCAAAGAGAAAAAGAAGTCAAAATCAAGGTGTTCAAGCAGGCAGTTGAGCGTGGACCAAGCCACGCTAAGTTGACCTGGACACCAGCTTGACCTGGACACTAGCCTGACCTGGACTAATCTGCTCAAGCAAGCAGCTGAGCGGACCTGCTTGGCCGCTCAGCCTAGCACCAGAGTGATCCTAACACGGTCAGAACTCAAGCTTGGCACAGTCAGACACAAGCCTGGCACGCGCCCAAGCTGCTCAACAAGTAGCTCAGCAGTGACACATGTGTGCTCAGCGGTGAACCAGACTTCTTCCCAGGTCAGCAAGCACCAAGCTACGTCTCAGTCAGCACGGTCAAAGTTTCCCAACAAGAAGCTTAGCGGTGCCACAGGTGTGCTAAGCGGTGTGCACCCAGACTTGACTTATCCATCAAGCAAACCATGAAGTCACCAATGACATCACTTCAAGTAGCCCACCATAGGCTTTTCAGAGTAGCTCGCCATAGCTGGTCCCATAGCTCACAACTAGCTTTGGTGAGTCAAGCTTAAGGAGGTGACAAAGCTGCTTGATCAAGTGACCAAACCCATGCTGAAGGGTGTGGTCAGCTGCTGAGCGGTGCAAACAAGCAGCTCAGTGGCTCCAAGGAAATTTCTATAAATAGGAGGCATTTCATTCGAATCAAGAGACATCATACATCATTCACCATCTTGCCTTGAATTTCTTCTTCCCAGAAGTTCTCTCTTCTTGTTCTTAGTTCATAGGAGCTTTGTTTAAGTAAGTTTTGTAATTTTACTTTATAATTCAAGAGGAGAAAAGGATAAGGCAAATGAGATGCAAAAATGAATTTTGCAATCTCATTTAGAACTGAAAGCACCCAATCCTTGGATGGATGACTCATGCTCTTAACAATTTCTTTTGAATGTGGTTATGTATTTCTACTTCTTCTTTTATTCTAAAGTTTGAATTTTAATCATTCAAGTTGGTGCTTTGGTAATTTTATTTGTTTGAGAAGTACTTAATGCTCTTTTTAGATTGATCACTTAAAAAATGATTTCAAGTCATAAAAATTACTTGTCTCAAACACTTAACAAATAAGCTAAGAAGTAGTTGTACTACTTAGTTTATTTGCCAAGTTAAGCATACTTTTCTTAAGATCTTATATTCATTACTACTTCAATATTAGAGTAGCCAAGATTAGGGTATGACAACTTAGTCTCTTGTGGACGCAATATTGTTTAGTAATAAATATAAGTGATCATCATTCTGTCATTTTAGGACATACACTAAAAGGAGGATTTTAGACCTTGGTGTTTGGAGTTAATCAAAGTAAAACATAAGAATTTGTCTAAGTAGTTCAAATTCATAAGAAGTTGAGGAATATTTTCATCATTCAAAAATCCATTTTTGCAAGCTGTTCTCTCTTAATCTCCTTTATAATTCTTAATGTTTTAATTCGAATTTGAAGCTGATATTTTGCATGCTTATACCATGCTATATCCTTGTTAATATTGCATAAAGATATTTGTTGTATCTCTGCTTATCTGTTGATAAATAACTGTGCAAATAGTTGCTCTGATAATTCTGTTTATGTTGTGTGTTAATCGATTAAGCCCACTAGTTAATCGATTAACTGGGCTGTTTTCCAGAACTAGGTTTTGGTGCGAGAAGCGGTAATTGATAACCGCTACACTTATTCAACACCCCCCTTCTAGGTGTGTTTAGGCCATTGATACCTAACAACTGGTATAAGAGCTAGTACATCGTGCTAGCTCAATCGTATCTGCGTGATCCTAAGGTAATTAAAATGGGTTCCACCAACCCCTTTGGCGGTGATGGCGCATCCATTAACCACCCTCTTGTATTCAGTAGCGAGGGATACACCTACTGGAAAGTCCGGGAGAATATTATTATTGAGGCCATTGATTCAGATATTTGGGAATCCGTAATCAACGAGCCATTCGTCCCACTTCACTTATTGGATGACGGACCGAAAGAAAAACCTAAAAGCTTGTGGACCGATGAGGAGTACAAAAAGGTTCAGTATAACCTCTGCGCTAAAAATATAATCACCTCGGCCCTATCATATGACGAATTCTTTCGGGCATCTCAGTGTCAAAGTGCCAAGGAGATGACGGACACTTTACAAGTGACTCATGAGGGCACTAGCGAGGTCAAGCGTGCCAGGCTGAATGCGCTGACACATGAATACGAATTATTTCGCTTGTTACCAAGTGAATCAATTGGTGATATGCATTCCAAAACTATTCCACGAGAATAAGAAAACATTGAAACACGAGAATATAATTTCCTTACAAAAATTTTATACCCGAAAATAGTTTTTTTTGCAATTTGAAACAAATACATCTATATATTATTCTAGCCATTATTCTCATAAATATTCTTTTGTAAACTTAAATAAGTTGCTCTTAAATTCAATATAGGAATGTTAGATTGAGGTGTATGGAAAATTTTGGAAAAAAAGGTAAAGCAAAAGTTTGCTCACCATAAATCAATTATAAGGAATTCACATGCAACACACTTCAAACACTGAAAACCATTCATTTAAGATACAACTTACTTGATTAGACATCTACAACTTTATTCCATACTCAAATTCTCATTTCTACATCTTAAATTCCCATTCTAGTTCTCCATTATTAATCAAGCACAAATTCAGTCATCAGTCATCACCATCTAATAACCCTTCAACATAAGAATGAAGCAAATACAACTTCAACATAAGAATAAAAAACAATTTTAGAGTTTTAGGTTTTGTTTCACAAAACTAGCTTATAATTGTAAAATTGCAGCTTGTAGTTGTAGACTTGTAAAATTTAAAAAAATTCTAAAAATACATACAATATTTATTTACTAACTAAAATAATTATTAATTGGAATAATTAGATACATAGATAATTTAAAATCAAAATTTTCACTGCTTTATTTTAATATTTTATTTATAATTGAATATACAATTTTTTTTGACAATTTTACCTCAATAATGACTTTTTAAAAATAAATATGTAAATAGAGCAGTTTATATTTGTGGATAGTCCAAAAAATTATTTACTAAAATGGAGTAGTCAAAGTCAAGCAATTAATAAATTATTTATGCATTGACATGTCTCGGATGCTAATTGGCCCAAAAAATTAAAAAAAATCTGAAAACTAAAACAATGAAAAAAAGAGTAGCATGTTGAAGTGTTGACACACTACTGTGGCAGCGCGTCGCACCCTTTTTTTTTTTGTTTTTTTTCCAGATTTTTTTCTTGATCAAATTTTTTAAAAAAATTTGGAGAAAATATTTTTTAAATCTTATAATTTTTCTAAAAAAACAACAATTTATTTTATATCTCTTATTTAAAACCTTCTACCATCCGACTGCACCAATTTATGTTCCTCAACCCTCAAATATTCTACTTTATAACTATCAACCTCTAGTTTTAATTATAATTATGTTACATATTAAAATAATGTAGTTTAGTTCTTTAATTATTTTTAATTAGTTTAGTTAATTTTGATTAGTTTAGAGTGATTATATTATTCTAATTACCTTAGATTATTTATTTTTCTTAATTTATGTTAATGTATGGTCCCAAAATGTTACAAAAGAATGGTGGATCCAAACCCACACGGATCCGTAATGAAATGAATTGGAGTGAGTCACAACCTCCAAATAAGTGTGGACATTATAATCAGGTTGATCATAATCAGCATAGGTGCCCTAGCTCACAACATACTAATGATGAGTATAACACCGCACAATTGTAATGTTTAGGTTTAATATTTATTTTCAGGTGTAAGGTCATCATTACTATGTTAATTAAATATAATTAACTTGAAATGAGTATGCTAGAGCTTTATTAAAATTCATTTGTTATATTAACAATAGTATGATTACAACAAATATTAAATAAACTAAATTAATAAAATAATATAATCACTCTAAACAAATTATAATTAATCCTAATTAAAAATAATTAAACAACTAAACTACATTATTTAATTAACTAATGTAATTCTAATTAAAATTAAATAACTAAACAGATTAACCATAATTAAATAACTAATTAAGATAAACTAATTAAAATAAATAAATTAAACTAATTAGAATAATATAATCACTCTAAACTAATTAAAAATAATTAAACAACTAAACTAAATTATTTAATTAACTAATATAATTATAATATTAAAATTAAATAATTAAACTAATTTAACAATAATTAAATAACTAATTAACTAAACTAAATAAACTAATTAGATGTAAATAAAAAACAAAATAACCTTATAGATGAAGATGATGAAGGAGGAGAAGGATGGCAAAAGAGTGGGATGATGTGAGTTAGAAAGGAGTTAAAAATGTGTATTTATAGGATGGAGGGGAATTAATTTGGGTGGTTGGATTATGAGATTTATAAAGTTGGATAGTCAAGAGTTGGGAGATATAAATTGTAGTGGGGTGGTAGGGGGTTTTAAGTTGTTTTAATTTTTTATAAAAAAAAAGTAAAAAAAATGAAATAAATACAATATGCCAATTTTTCATAAAAATTGATTTTAAAAAATGGAAAAGGGGTGAGACACGTTGCCACATATCGTCATAATAGTGTGTCGCCACTTTTACAGGCGACACGTATGTTCCTAGTTGAAGTGGCGACACGTGGCAATGTGTCTCACCCTTTTTTTCGTTTTTTTAGTTTTCAGATTTTTAATTTGGACCAATCAGCATCCGACATGTGTCAAGGCAAAAATAATTTAATAATGAGTTAACTTTAATTACCTAATTTCGGTAAATAGTTTACTTTGACTACCTTATTTTGGTAAATATTTTTTTGGACTACCCACAAATTAGTAAATTTTTATAAATACCAACAAGGTGTTGATATAGTGGTGTAAGGACCCACTAAATCCCCAAGATGACTAAAAGGTCAAGAGTTTAATTCTTGGGAGTGACATATGTTGAGAGGGGAAGTCATGCACCCTAAAAGAGATTAGTTCCTTACCCAAAAAGGTAAGGAGATACCCTTGGTAGTACCCAAAAAAATTGTGTACCACTTCATGTACTTTTTTACTCAGAAACAAGAAGTATATAGAGTGATACAAACTTTGGGACATAAAATTATGACTAGGATTTGTCTACTTTCTACTAGGATGTTTGTCTACCGGAGACTAGGGATGTTGAACATGCACAAATTTCAAGATCTAAGGTTAGGTTCAAAGTAGATTTTACAAATTCCAATTAAGGTTCTATACCCTTTGTTTAACTAATATGGAGGAAGGTTTTATACTCTGATGGGAAATTCATCACAATAACAATGAAAACTCTAACAGAGTATATGTAGTGGATAATAATTTCCCCAACTTCCTAGAATCTATGAGGAGCAATAACAAAAGATATAGTAACTAAGAACACACAAGGGACACCAAAAATTTTAACGTGAAATTTTTTCTCAATTTGAGAAGTAAAAAACCACGGGCACGCCAGTAAATCAAACTCCACTATGATAAAAAATAGGAATACAAGCGTGTCTCCAAAATACAGCACACAACGTGCTCAACAATATGACATACAACATAGCAACAAGCTTAAAAACGAGAACACAAAGTTGCAAAAAAACTAGAAAAAATAGTCATTGTTATAGCTCGTTTTGTATCATCTCGGATGACTTCTCACTGATCTAACTATTCAGAATGAAGTACCAAAAGCTGTGAATCTGCTGGCCCAATTTCAGCCCAATCCAATGGTGAACAAAGACTCAGTCGCAAATTTCCCACAGTTGCTATGAGGTCCTACAGGTTGAGTTCTTTCAACTTCTCTCTCACTTTTCTATGAGTGGAAATGTTCTGTGCCAGATCCTCTATACCACTACCAGTACCACCAATGATTTATTGCCAACTCAAATCTTTTAATTTTTATTTAAATTATTATTGTTAAAATTAACACCGTTAATATCAAACTTTAATCCTTTTTCCACTACTTTCCCTGTCTTTTGAGTTGACTGTTAGCACCCACCAAATACAAACGAAAATAATCATATCAAAATATAAGTGATTTCATAACAATACATTCAAATTTGTCAATAAAAAAATAACAGAACTAGAAGAAGTTTGAAAAATAAAAAGAAACTGGCTCAAGTGAGACATTGAAGAAAGCAACAACTATTTTAGATTTTGGCTCTTTTAAAGTGTGGTTGGAATAGGTTGAGAAAAAGGGAAATAATATATTTTTTACTCTTATTTAATTCTCAATGGATTGAGAACAAGGAAGAAAATTGTTACATTAGTCCATTTCACTTGTATGAGTTTTATATGTTTACTCAATATCATTATTTTTTTGCCATTTCCACCATGTAAATAGGGGTTTCCATTAAATAGGCAAATCTTAAGAAACAATGAAAATTGAAAAGATCAGCACCTAGTTCCTATTGTTTGAAATGAGAAACAAAGGCAATAAGAGCAGAGGGTAGAAGTAGAATGGGAGGCAACAACATAGGTGACTAGAGTTGGGTTGAATAAATGATGTTGGTCATTTCAACATAAAATAAAAGATGAGTTGTTAAATTAAATTGAGGTGGCAAGAAATGATTGGTGGTACAGACAAGGGCACATAGGTTTGGCACAGAAGACTTCCTCTCCTTTTCTATTGTCTCTTTTTAATTAAACTGATTTTACACCCTTGCCTCATCTGACCCATATCTATTAGATTAAGTGAGACAAGTGAGTGTTAGAATATATGTCATTTTGTCAGAGTTAATGGATTAACACTTTTGTTAATGGATTAAATGTGTAACAGTTAATTAATTAACACTATAGTTAATTGATTAAGTTAATCGATTAACCATGTAATTAATCGATAAACTGAGTAGTTATTTCAATTTTTCAGTTAGTTTGTGTACAATAATCGAACAATCAGGAGCGTTAATCAATTATCTGGTTAATAGATTCTGTTTTCTAGTTGTTGTATATAAAGGGGTATTCCCCTAATCTTTGTATTCAATTTTGTAATGAGAAATGCAATTCCCTCAATTTCAATAATGAGAATATTATTGCTCATTTCTTATTCTTTCTTGTTTCATCAAGATTGTTCATGGCTCCTACCAAATTTAACATGGTATCAAAGCATAATTATTCTTTTAGTAGCTTCCGTTGTTTATCCATCATCCCAAGCTTTCTGGATTTCATGGAGTTATATCCTGTTTCTTGGTTGATATCAAAAAAATTATATCAGATCAAGAGTTTCCTTTGATCAAGATAAAGACAGTGGTTGTCATCTAGCTTCAATAGACAAAGCATCCAAGGCAGAACCTTCATCTTCAAACAAAAATTTCTTGCAGCAGTGATAGTTCATGCAATATAAGGAAGGTAAAATCTTAAGTTTTCACTTAGACACATAGCCCCACTTTTTCAAACTTCTCAAAAGTCCAATGTTGTTAATGCTTTTGATTGCTAGTGGGTTAGTGCCTGTTGGAACTTGGTTTGTTGAAAACCATAAGTGAGAACTTTTGGGTGTGAAATCTAAAAAACTCTCAAGTCCCACGTAGAAGAGTTTTGAAAAGAAAAAAAACAGCAACTCCCAAATCCCACATTGGAGAGATGATGAACTTAGAAAAAATCTCATGTTATAAATAGAGGTCTTATCCCCTCATTATAACTTGCCCCAATTTGAATGCGCTTTCATTCAACTTTTTATTTCTCCCTCATATTTTCTGCCGATGCATTTTCGGCAAACTTCTCCCCCTTTCTTTCTGTGGCACTAAGAATTGGCACAAGCAGCCAAATTGTGGGAAATTCGAGAACTGACACTGGAAGTCAGTATTGAGAGAAGGAATTGTCATAGTTAGCCAAATTGTGGGCATTTCTAGAAATTGACACTAGTAGTGAGGTTGTGAGATAAGAATTGGCACTAGTAGCCAAATTGTTAGAATTTGGAGAACTAACACTAGTAGTCAATATTGGGGAAAAAGAATTGGCACGGGTAGCTATGTTGAGGGCATTTTATGAACTGACACTAATAGTGAGTATTTGGGGAAAATAATTGGCACAAGTAGTCATATTGTGAGAATTTCGAGAATTGGCATTAGTAGCCATATTATGGTGGGTGTATTCGAGATCGGTTCTTACAGTGTAGTAAGAATTCGATAAAAGAGATCTGAGTTGTTTTATCCTGGGGAAGGCGTGGCTGATAGTCTGCTTGCACATTTTGGGAAATGCCATGAAACGCCTTAAAGAGAGCGACTTGGTCGTGACTCAGCCAATAAGTATCATTTCGTGTCATTTAGAATTGTTGCAAGCTATGGTAACAACAATTTTAAGACGTTCTACTACAATGACATTCATAGATAATATTACTAGACCTAACAACTTTGACATGAACAAACCATTTCGGTTTGATGGGACAACTTTCAAATAGTGATAACATATGATGAATATGTTCCTCACTATCATAAAAGTTGTTCACGTTCTGAAAACCGATATCCCAGTGTTTCCGGAAAAAGCTGAAAAAGAGAAAAAGGATAAACTAGCTATTTAAATAACTATCTGGAATGAAAATAATTACTTGTGTAAGAATTTCATTTTGAATAGATTGTCTGATGATCTTTATGGTTACTATAGTCCATACATGTCTACCAAATTAATTTGGTATGCACTTGAAAAGAAATATGGTACTGAGGAAGCTAAGATTAAAAAGTATATTTTTAGTCGTTATCTCAAGTATTATATGACTGATGATAAATCAGTAGAGTCTCAGTCCAATGAGATACATAGAATTACTCATGAAAACATTTCTAATGGTATGCCCCTAGAGAGTTAAACTCATAGAGCCTATGAATGTGTATTCATTGGGTATGATGTAAACAACAAGATGTACATGTTTTATAATCTTAACGTAAAAGTGATCATTGAGTCTAAACGATGTTGATTTCAATGAAAAAGAAATTCCCTTTTAAATTGAGGAATACTGGGGGCACATCAACTAGTCACATACTTGTGATTAGAGATAATGATAAACAAATGAAAGGTTTGAAATAAAACCTATAAGAAGTGAGAGAGCAATAATTGCTAGAGAGTATAGACTTGATTATATGGTCTATATATTGGAGGAGAATCCATCAACTTTCCAAGAAGTTTTGACTTCTTTAGATGCTGATTTGTGGCAAGAAGCCATAAATGATGAGATGGACTATCTAGAGTCTAACAATAACTGACTATTTTAGCTCAATCTATTATGGAAGTTGAGATGATAGCACTAGCAATAGCTAATGAAGAAACAAGTTGGCTAAAAAGCTTGCTTGCAGAGATTCCCTATGGGAAAAACCGATACCAGTTGTGTTCATCCATTATGATAGTACCGCATCTATTGCAAAAATTGAGAACCACTTTTATGACGATAAGAAACAACAAATTCGTCGTAAGCACAACATCATTAGTGAGTTACTCTCTGCATGAGTTGTTAAAGTGGATCATGTACGCACTGAGAATAACTTAGCAGATCATTTGATAAAAAGACTAGCTGGAGATCCCAAGAAATAGATTCAATAGGTAATAACAAGTTGTGAAGTAATATGAGAATGAACATGCTATAAAATTATGATAAGCATGATTCCTGCAACATATGTAAGAATGAGTTAAACTCTTAATGAGATCTATACTCCAATTGAAGTGGAGTGCCTACGCTACAAGAGTACTTTTGATAGACTCATCTATGTGAATGTGAAAGTGGGGGCCGCTTCCTATGAAATTTATGGGCATAAAATTCTAGAGCGTTCACTATACTGGGATAGACGTGCAAAAGGTTGTGTGTGGTTTGATGTCTGAGATAGAGTTCAAGACTATGAGTCACTTTAGTAACATCTGGATCTTATTCACTATGCAAAGGTTCAACTTGTATGACAAATTTGTTTATGCATAATCTTATTGAGACCACATAAATTCTCGAAAATTGTTTTTTAATTTCAAGTGGAGGATTGTTGGAACTTGATTTGTCGAAAATCATAAGCGGGAACTTTTGGGTGTGAAATCTAAAAAACTATCAAGTCCCACATAGAAGAGTTTTAAAAAAAACAACAACTCATAAGTCCCACATTGGAGAGACGGAGAACTTGAAAAAAATCTTATTTTATAAATAGAGGTCTTCTCCCCTCATCATAACTTGCCCCAAGTTGAATGCGCTTTCATTCAACCTTTTCTTTCTCCCTCATATTTTCCACGGATGCATTTCCGGGAAACTTCCCCCCTTTCTTTTTGTGGCACTAAGAATTGCCACATGCAGCCAAATTGTGAGATATTTGAGAACTGACACTAGTACTCAGTATTTAAGGAAAAGAATTGGCACAAATAGTCAAATTGTGGGCATTTCTAGAACTGATACTGGTAGTCAAGTTGTGAGAAAAGAATGGGCACTAGTAACCAAATTGTGGGAATTTCGAGAACTGATATTAGTAGTCAGTATTGGGGGAAAAGAATTGGCACGATAGCCATATTATGGGTATTTCGGGAACTGACATTGGTAGTCAGTATTGAGGGAAAAGAATTGGCACAAGTAGTCATATTGTGGGAATTTCGAGAATTGGCATTGGTAGCCATATTGTGGGAATTTTGAGAATTGGCACTGGTAGTCATATTATGGTGGGTGTATCCGAGATCGGTTCATACAGTGTAGTAAGAACTCGATAACAGAGATCTGGGCTGTTTTATCCCAGGGACGACGTGGTTGATAGTCTACTTGCACATTTTGGGTAGTGCCATGAAACATCTTAAAGAGAGCGGCTTAGTCGTGACTCTTCCAATAAGTATTATTTTGTGTCATTTAGAATTGTTGCAAGCTACGATAACAACAATCTACTGCATAATTTTTGGTTGGGAATGTAAGATTAAGTGTGAAGTGGAACAACCTTCGGCTGGTTCTATCTTGTATTGAGTGCTTACAGTTACTTTTCAAGAAACAATAATGGGTTTCTTGATTCTGAATCTTTGGTGTAGCTACTGTGATTTGATCTCATTTTTTTATTTTCTTCATCTATTACCCCCAATTATCTCTTTCTCTTAAATACTCTATTTTTACCCCTCTTTCTCATTAAATACACTACATTAAAGTGTATATTTTATTCTTTAAAGCATCATCTTAGGATCAAGATTTAGATCAATTTTCTCTTTTTCATCCATTATGGTTGGTTTGCTTCTGTCAAGTAGATGGTTAAGCATTGATTGGTTAAGCTTATGTCCATTAGATGGTTAAGCGTTAGATATAATTGGTTCTGCCAACATTGGTTAAACGTCATTATTGCTTCATTTCTTTCATTTCAAGGTTGAGAGTTCAAGATTCGCTCACCAGCAAGAGGAGGTGTTAGAGTAAGTGTGGTGTTCAACACATTTCAAGCTTGGAATATTGGATACATTCCAACTTGCGGGATGTTAGAATGTGTATGATTCTGTCACAGTTAATGGATTAACACCATTGTTAATGGATTAACTGTGTAACAGTTAATCAATTAACATTGTAGTTAATTGATTAAGTTAAGCTATTAATATTGTAGATAATCGATTAATTTGATAGTTATTTCAGTTTTTCAGTTAGTTTGTGTACGATAATCAATTAATCAGGAGAGTTATCGATTATCTGGTTAACAGATTCTGATTTTTATTTGTTGTATATAAAGAGGTATTCCCCTAATCCTTGTATTCAATTTCAATAATGAGAATATTATTGATTCATTTCTTATTCTTTCTTATTTCATCAAGATTGCTCATAGCTCCTACCAAAATTTAACAGTGAATTTTATCCAATTCAGTCTTTCTCTACATAGGAATGGAATCAAAACCGAACACTTTGTGCATCATAAACAATAAATTTTCAGAGAGCTAGATAAGGATGAAGTTATCTGAACAAATTGTAAGGAACAAGAGTGGTTCCAAATCAGTGTTCTCAAATGGCGGCCATGGCGGTATTGAGCTGGTTCATTGTCCCGTTTCTAAGCATTTCCATCACGTTTTTAAAGTGTGAAACAGAGGTGAACTGTCAAAAATATTCTTCTAGTTGTTGAATACTCTGTCTCAGAGTTTGAACGTATTATTATATTAAGTTTTATTGGCTTCTGTGTTGTACTCCCATTCCTAATATCAATATCAATGCTGCAGTGCTTTCTTTTCTTAACTCACAAGATGACTTTTTTTAATACCAATTGTATCTTTTCTTTTTTAAGGTTAGGAACTAATTTTGGGGTGTGGTTATCCCCCAACAAGTATTATCAATAGAAGATAAATACTTGACCTTTTAATCATTATGGTATTTAATTGGACCTTATATAATTAGATCAATATCTTGTTTATCAGGCTGACTTTTTTATTCACTCGTCCCTTTCTTTCATTTAATTATTTTATTAAGCTCTAACTCTTCCATTCTTTAAGTGGGTCCAATAGGTCAAAGAAAAAGGAGGCTGATATGACATGCGTGAGGCCTCTCTGGTACCAGATCCTCTCTAATAAGGAGGCAAAGTATTCCACTATAGGCTCATGATAAAAGTTAAATATTTTTCACATACTTTTAATGTACATGTTTTAATTTATTCATTATTATTTTAATTTATTCATTATTAATGAAATATTTGACTTTAAATGCAAATGCATATTATTTCTTTATGTGAGGATATTTTGAGATTATTTTTAAAAATATTAGTCATATCTTATGCTATTATTAAATTTTCTACATAAATGATATTTTTTAATTATTTTTCTCAAACACTACTGTACCAGCATCAACAACTAATCTAAAAATAATTTTTCTCTATCTAGTAATGGAGACGATCCCTACTCGTATGGAAGGGGTTTTATGTATGAAGACTGGGTGGAAGAGGTCCAGCTACACTTCTCATCAAGGACACCTATTTCCACCAGTGTGGATTTTGCCCTAGTGGAGTAAGGGGAAACAGTAATCGATTGTGCTCTAGTGGAGTAAGGGGAAATGGTAATCGATTGTATTGAGTTATTTCCCACCATGACCATTTGTAATTGTTATTCTTTCATCCTAGAAAATTAGTCAGCTTTGTTTGGGAGTTACGAGGGAAATGGAATGAGAAAGATCAAAAGATTATGAAGGGGGAGAAAGGGAAGGGAAAAGGAAGAAAATCTCCCCCTTTATTTGGGAGTATAAAATTTAGAAAAAAGGGTAAACTAATGATAATGTAAGAATATTTTTTTATTTTTCTTTTAAAAATGAGAAATGGACAATGTATAATTTTATAATATTACTAAAAAATATTTAGGTATTTTGATATTTTATCTTCAAAAAACCCAAAATTGAAGAAACTTTAAAAATAGACACATGGAAGGTTTGAGAGACCCTCCAAAACCTTCCCCTCTCTTTCATCCCACTTCCAAACAAGGGGAAGGCTTTCCAAAACCATCATTTCCCTTCCATTTCCTTCCAAAACCTCACTCTCAATCAAAAGTGTTGCGAACTTGATTCTAAGACTAATATCTTTGGCTCAAAATACTAATAATGCATGCTTCTAAGAGATTATTCCTGTGGCTCAAAATGGCGGATATTGCACTATCAAGCCCCAACATTTCGCATTCACAAACACAGTGCGATAGTAAAGCACTTTTTTTTCTCTTATACAAGTTGTAGGCATGGTAAAAGGTTGACTCTGAGTTGAGCAAAACAAAATAGGGTTTTTTACCATGTTGGATGGCACAGGGCAGGGACTATTGAATATTGGGAACCATTCACTTAAAAACAAGTGCCATGTTGGGGCCACAGCAGTGGGCCTGTAATGCTAACTAACTCACAGTAAGCATGGGGAACGCTCCCTCCATTCATTACCACAACACCCTCTATAAGAGGTGACAGCATGAGACCGAAAATCGGATTAAGGGGGTAAAATTATTCCTTTCATTACCTCAGCACCCTATGTAAAAGGCTGATTGTTTACTTTCATCCAAAATCTTAACGCAAATCAACCCAGGACTGCCAGCACAGCAACCACACATTAATAATTTAAATACTGAAGCAAATCAACCCAGGAAAACATTGGATCAAAGATTCAGCAAATCCCAAGAGTTTTAAGTCCACTATTCTATTATGCTGTGACAGAGCATGGCCAGTATTGAAGCAAGACCTCTATAATCTCCAGTCAATTCACATCATATGATCAAAACCTCCTCCAGCTTGCATTGGTGGAGCCCGATTCGCAGCAACATTGAGAAGCAATTGTTGTAACCATCTTGTAGTAGTTTGGTCTTCCTGAATACATAAACCAAGACCGCGTGACGAAAACAAACTAAAAGCATGAATAATTTTCTATAGCATGGCATGCCGAAAATCTCTAGAGCACTGAAATTGATGATTCGGAGATCAGGATGAACTTTACTTGTTACTACCCTTCTCTTCAACATATGATTTCTTTAATCTAGTCAATTCACTCTTGATTAAATCAAATATTATTGCATTAACTAATTATTAATATTGGAAGTACTTACACGAAGACAACTGTTGAAAGTAGCATCTCGTAACATGTCTGGAAGACAACTTCTTAATGCATCACAAGCCCTGTATTAAACAGACCAGCATTTAATTACAGTTGACATTTGAAGCTTGAAAAGAAAAGGAAAGGGCTGTGGGAGGCACCACCAAGAATTCACAAACTAGTAACCAACCTTGGATTCTCTGACAGGCGCAGATAGCATCGAATGATATGTTTCAGCAGACGAGATGAGGGTTGCTCAGCAAGAGCTGCCACCATGTTGCCTAAAACACGACCTACTGCAAAAAAGCGCTCTGCCGTAGTACAAATGTAATCCAAGCCCACATCGTCCAACAGAATTTTTTGAACGATAAAAGTTGCAACCTGATGTTGTAGAGCTTTCATTAGACAATCGTGCTCCACTTTACTACTATTTGATATAAATAGTTAAGAAAATGTGACAACTTAAAACAATCAAGTGCCTTAGTGTTCCTGAAGAATTATATTTTCCACATTAACCACACAAAAGTATGAATCTATACCAAAGATTTTGCTCGACAAACAAGAATTGTATTTGAATCCATACAGCACACAGATGCCAGTGCTCTAATTACATGTTCATAAAACTAAACATGCCAGGAAAAGCTCAAACAGTCTCATGACTACAACTAAAAGCTTAAATTAAGGCCAACTTTTCAAAAGGCAAAACAATAAACTTAGTCTTCTCAAACAAAGGCTTCAGAGTGTGTAGCTTTAATATATGCTATCTCATTAATCGAAATATAAATGCATTAGCAGATATATCATGAGCATGTGCAGCACATAACTAAAACAAGCATGAATCAAGAATGTAGCTGAAAGAAATATAAAGTACATAAAATATAAAGTAAATGGCAACTATGTCCAATCATCATACAAATACGCTGTTGGCGTAAGTTTACCCAATACTAAAAATCAAGAATTAAACTCACTGTCTTTGAAAGTTCACTCCCCATTTCCATTGTGCGCAGACACAGAGGAATTATCTCTGTAGAAAGGAGGAAACTTATAACTTCGGTATCATCAACCTGGTGAATAGAAATGAGCCAGAGAAAATTATTACAATATAAAAACGTAAAATTTTGTCAAATCTCTATGATATGCAAGACAAAACACAACTATACATGCTTTTTATCTTTTTGGATAAAAGAAGAAATCTATTAAGCAGAGGAGACGCTTACGAAGATTATATAGAGGAGAGCTTTTGAAGCAGGGACTTTGGTGACAAAAGTTTGACATTTTTGGTGGCAAAGTTTAGTGATAAAAAAGTATAATTTTGCAGCACTAATATTTCCACATGAATAGAATCAGCAAGGAAAAAGTACCTTCACTAAGGCACCGATGACACCAAGACTGGTGAGCCTCAAGTACTCAAATGGTCTAGACTTGCTTGTTGTATTTAAGAAGGGATACAGATATAGAGGTATGTGAGCTGCAGAAAAAAGGGCAAGTGCAACAGATTCATTATATTATATGAATATCAAACGTTTCATGTTCTCCTCTGACAAGAAAAACCATGATGACAATTGTGATGTTCTATTATTGGGCTCATCAACTTGGCTTGTGTTATGTCCTACCATGTTCATCTTTAACCTATTGTTTCAGGAGTTCTATGTCCAATTCATCATAATATCCACATGGCAATTACCAATTCAAAAGAAGCTAACAGAATCTCCCGATGGTTATACTAACTAAGAATGTGTTAGTACTTAGTACTGCCACTATCAGAATATATAATATAACACAAAGATGGTAAGTACAGTAGCAGACAGAAGTTCAAAGTCCATCAGATGAACAAACATTACCATTGAGGAATAACATCCTTGTTTCGGGGTGAGATGCTACACACTGCAAGAAAAACATGAGAAAAACTCAGCAACATCATTTTTTCTCATTTTCTTTATGACATCCTAAATTTACAAAAGGAAATAGAGTAATATTCATCTTTGGCTCATTTCCTGAACAATAGATTTTCAGATTTGAGAAGCTAAAACTGCATATCAGATGGCAAAAATTTAGTTGGAAGATGCATATTTTGAAAGCAGTTTTCTTTTTGGTATTAGAAAGTTGATGCTCATTTAAGAAGCGTTGGATATAAGGATGTTTGTGTGTGTGTACAGTCTATGATTGAGCTCACCAACATTCCGTGTAATATGTCCTACGATGCTCATCATCTTGATCTATGTATGTCATGTGTGTATGTGTAAACTATTTTTTTCATTGTGGAAGGCTGACTAACAAGACAAAACTTCAAAATAATCTGCATCTTCCAACTAATTTTTTTTTGGAAGATGCAGATTATAGAAACATTAAGTCATGATAAATCAAAAAGGCAAAACCAATGACTAAACAAGTATAGAAACTTCTTAAACAATATGAGAAAAGAAAAAAGTGGGACCAACAATTAAAAAATACTTTTTTGGGATAAAAACATAGCACAACAATGTATATGTGGAATATGGCAAAAATCATGTAGAGGCAGTAGGACCAACTTTTTCGGATTTAACGTTGTGAAAAAACCTATAATTAGTGAGGGAAAGGGTATTTGCATCCTTTCCAACCTCTTTTCATCAAAAAATTGCAGGAAAGTGGCTAATCTCATATTGGGTCAACATATGCCCAGTCCATTTAAAAAAACATGTGGGTCACTTCAAGTAACCTGAAACCCTAAAGCCTCATTTAGAAAACCAGGTCATAAGTGGCGCAACTCCTTTGTGTGTGTGGCAATTGCAACAAAAAAGTAAGACTCGCGATTCTCATTATTCAGACGCAATTCTTTTACAATTCTTTTTCATTTCCGATTCAGCTAACGGTTTGCATCGTTGGGTCAAGGGTGTCTGTATTGTATTGTTACATTTTGGAATTCAAATTGTCAAACTCATACAATCTCCTGGATACTTCGATTAAAATTTAGCATGTAAATAAGATATAATGCCCAAACTGCATAGTTTGGTGATTTAAAATATCATATAATGAAGTCATTCGTTAACAAATAAAATGAATGTTACAGTAAAATACTACACACAAGAGATACTCAGATATGACAAACTCATTGACCTGAAGAAGTGCCAGAGCATTGCACACTCGATTTGACTGTGCTGGAGTAAGATTTGGTGGCGAGAGAACAGGGTATACAGAAACGATTTCCTGAAAGAAAAATAAATATCAAATGCTAGTATGTAGAGGACAACCAAGAAAAACCTAGTAATCGGAAAACAAACTATGAAAATTAAACACTTGAAAAATGAAATAAGATAGTTTATTAGGGGATGCTAATGCATGAAAGAATACAAAATACAAGTAAAACAAGGAGAAACTGAAAGAGCAACAACATATAGAGTATACGGAGAATGTAATATTTTTAAGTTAACTAATTGTCAAACAATACTGGCTTAGGAATTATGACCAATTTTAGAGTTACTGATAGAAACAACTTTTAAGTTAAATCATACTTCACACCATCACCATTTACTTATAACTTACCATCATCAACATGTCAGCTTTTCAAACTAGAGTGTTATAAGGAACAACATAGAAGGTCAACATGCTAAAAGAAATAATAGACCAAAAAGGGGAAATAGCTAGTAAAATCATTTGGCGAAGAGAGAAACTTATATGCTAAAAAATATTACAAACTAATGAAAATAATTCACAAGAAAGATTAAAGCAACTAAGGAAAATATGTAGTGCGAGTCAAATAGCATACCTGCAAAAGTGCAGCAATGGTGCCAAAGGAGTTCCATAAGAGTGGAGCAAGATCTTGAAACAGCTCCCGCTTCTAAGATACATAAAAGAAATACATGAAAAAAGAAATCAACGAGACATGTGTAAAAAAGGTCAAAAGTACAGCACACACACAAACACACG
This sequence comes from Lupinus angustifolius, assembly GCF_001865875.1. Taxonomy (NCBI): domain Eukaryota; kingdom Viridiplantae; phylum Streptophyta; class Magnoliopsida; order Fabales; family Fabaceae; genus Lupinus; species Lupinus angustifolius. Next base: position 12,262,263 of record NC_032012.1, read on the forward strand.
CGCATTGTGTGTATATGCTTTCATATCTATTTCTTATATTATCAAAATATTCTAAATTTACGGACAAATTTCTATGTTTCAAATTAAAGTTTGTGCATGGCATGAGAGTTATAACGACTATATAAATCTTTATAGATTACAGAAACCCCATAACAGAGTTACAAGCACCCAATATTAGATCACAACAGTTAACATATGAAAATAACCAAAACAAAATTTCAATTCATATTCACACAAAACAAAACCCTAATTATAACAAGAACCAAATCACCCTCATAACAGAAAACAGGCTGTCAATATAATAGCTCAATGATTAACATATTTAAAAATAAAAACATGAGAATCAGACACCACAGCAACCATAATAATATATTTAATAGATATTCAAAACACAAAATTAACAAAAATAAAATTGCATAACAAGAACCAAAATAACCACACATCAACGCATATGAGAATCATCTCACCAATTCAATTCAATTTCACAGATTCATTATCACAAAAAATCATACGATGATATCACAAATTCACACCGTAAAATCCGTGAGAAAAATTAAGAACGAAAGGTTAGGTTACCTTGGAGAGTTCGAGAAGAGCGTTTTCGCGGAGGTCAGGGTTGCTAAGCTCGAGGACAAGCTGCTCCGCAGAAGCCATCTTGCGATCCTTATTGCCCTGATTTACAGCACCGGCGGAGCCGCCGTGGGGAGGAGGCGGAGATGAAGCACCACTGAGACCAGAACCAACACCAAAAGCAGCATTCATTGACAACGATTGAGGCAAATTCGCCATTTTCACTCTCTAACTGATTCTCTTTTAACTTGCGCTCTCTTGTGTAGTTGTCTGCTTCTTTTATATGCAAGAATGACGAAGCCCCACCAACCTCGATGTTTATTCCTTATCTTATAATTACTAGTGTGTACAGGCACTTCCTGCCTGCCGACGAATATTGCTTAGGATTATATAGTTTTTTTTGTAAAAATTAAATAATGTGAATGACAAAATAGGAAATAAAAATTACATCATGAGCGAAGTTATTTCAAGTTTTAACTTTATATATAGTATAGATAATAAGGGAAAATAATGTATATGTCACATTCCATTACATGTTAAGACACTATCATTTACGGTATTAGTATTCATAAATAAAAAAAGATGTATACAATAATAATGTATAAGTTTAATATAATATGAGTGTATTATTATTATTTATTCATAATCATTTAGAAATATTATATTTATTCGTAATGTTCACAAACATCATTTATCTTATTTTTTAAGTAAAACGGTCATGATTGTAATAAATTCTTATTTTACATTTTTATAATAATTATTTATTTTAAAATACAAAAGTATTTAACCAATATAAAATGGATTTAAATAAAAGGGAAGAGAAAGAGACATTTTAATAAATCGTTTAAAAATATGTTTATATTAAACTTTGCTTAAAATAGCATAAGAAAAAGAGATAAAAAATGATAAATATGATGAGAAAGGAGAAGACAATCTTTCAAATATGATGCAAGAAAAAATAAGATCATAATAAAGGGTTTTTCTTATTGTTTGGTGGTTTTTTATTTTTATTTTCTAATTTCTCTACCCATTTCTTGGTTTTCCCTTCTCAATTTTCTTTTTATTTTTGTACTTTTGTTTATTTTTTTAAGGGGTATTTTTTGAAGGAGTATTTTTCTTCTACTTCATTGTTACAGTAAATGCTTTGGATAAATAATGAAAAATTACAAACAAACAGCTAAGGTTTTACAAACCATGTTAATGGCATTAGAAAACAACAAATGCTTTAGTTCGTAAGGAATTGAATCTATAATAGTGAAAGTAGAAGTAGAAGTCACTCCTTCCTTGGCCAAATAGTTTGTGCATGAGTTCCCTTCTCTCAAGATGTGGCTGATAGAAGCTTCCTAGCTAATGTTCATTAGGTCTTGTATATGTAACACAATCGCCGTGTAGTGGGATGCTTGGGCCGACTACCTTGCACCAAGAAAATAGCATCCAGAGAATCACTATAGCAATTAACCTTCATGAACCTCATAGGTGTAGATAAATAGCTTCCATATCAGTAATGGCTTGATAAGTAAAATTAGTAAGGTATTGAATCTCCTTCGTTTATTGTTCTATACAATAAATGTTTTTGTTTCGCCAATTCCATCGAAGGGTAGCCAAAAATTGTTTGTAAGTCTTTCCCAAAGTATCTTATCCATTCAGTTGGGTTCGAAGCTTGAAAAAATTCACTAGTGTTGAAACCCATAGTTTTTCATAGAGTCACTGACTCAAACAATCTCGAAGGTAGTGAAGAATAGTTTCATTATCAAGATTGAATCTAACACACATCGACTGACATTGATACCACGTGCATACCTAAGGACATTGGTCGGAATAGAGTCATGGCAAACCTACCAAATGAAAAACCGAATATTATCGGGAGCCTTGAGTTTCTAAATCCAACTCCAAGCACCATGATTTCTCTCCAAACAGTGGTCTTGCGTGAGCCATTTATAGCCATCTTTATGAGTATATTTCTCGTTTAAGTTATTGCCCTAAACATGATGATTGTGGCGCATAAGATGGAGGAAGAGTTGATGCCTCTCAAACATATCCTTGATCTCAAGAGGGATGTTAGTTTTGATGTTATCGAAATGCTAGGAGTTATTGTGATTTGTTGGGCTCCAGTGAGGTAAAAACACACCTAGAGGGGGTGAATAGGTGTAGTGGATCACTAATCATGCTTTTCTGATTTTTGCGCAAAATATAAAGTTGTTGCAGTTAATCGATTATCAATAGGGTTAATCGATTAAGGACAGATGATTTAATCGATTATACTGATTGTTAGTTCTTTGAAAAACAGAATTTTCTTGCGTTGAAAACAATGATGAGTTTTGATCTTTACTATCCTAAATTGATTCGTGATTATTAACAGATTAATGACAATTAACACTTAATCACATCATGCAAATAAACTCAGAAAGCAAGTAAAGGCGGAATCGTAAAGAGATAGGAAAAGAGAAAATTTGCTCGAGGATTTTTATCCGGGATCATTTGCGGGTCCACTTGCAAACTACATCCAGGCCTCCCGGTTGATCTGGGAGATTTTTCCTCACTATTAGAAATGTATGTTCCATTATAATCACACTTCCAATAACCCTAGCAGAAACTTCCTTCTTGAATCCGTTGAACCTCCAAGCTCGGTTTGACCACTATCTACACCTACTTGGATACCATACCGTTCACGAAAACTGGCCCCAACCAAAACTATCGCTCAATTCAAGACTCCCTGCCTTGTGAAGACAACCAATTCTCTACTTATGGTGATACCACACACCACGAAAATTATCCCCCAATAATTGAAAATTCACTGAGTTACTTTGCACACGAAATTGTGTGAATATAGACTCTGAATTTGGCTCTATAACCCTTGATAGAAATTGTCACAAACAACCCTAAAAACTAAATGTGGAAATCATGCAAGGTCTTTCAATTGAATGAAAATTTTCAGCACATTGGAAAAGCCTTTCTCTTTTTTCTCTCTTGTAAAAGAATGCAAGAAAAACTTCTCAAAGATCAACAAGATAGCCTTGAAAATTAGGCTCTATGAATCTTGAGTTTTCCTATCTCTCTCTGTGTGCATTAGGAGTTCGAAATCTTCTTCTAAAAACTGATTTGTTCTATTTAAAATAACAACTTTTGTTCATAACTAATTGCAACTGACATTAATCGATTATATGACATGTTAATCGATTAACGTGTTTCTTGAAAACAGTTTTTCAGTTAGGTACTAATTGATTAATAATTAGCTTAATCGATTAATAAGCAGAAATCCTAGGAGGGTAGCTACTATAACTCCTTTTAATCGATCACACCTTTCCTTAATTGATTAACGGATTTCAACAAGACTAAATCAATTATCAAATGAGTTAATCAATTAATATGTTTGAAAATGGTTTTTCTGAAATATATGGTAAACACCCTAAATGATGAAAGAGCATGCAATATGATTTTCAAAATGACTGATTCCTTTATGCACAAAATCATGTATGCCTAATGCAAATGCATGAATCTTACTTATCATATATATGTATGTAGATGAGATGTCTCGACCTATATTATTTTCATTTTAGACTTTATGTGAGACTTCCATCTTGGGTTTACCTAACCTAAACTTAATATTAGGCAAGCATCTTAGGACTCTAGAATATAAAAACAATCCTAAGTTCTATGACGTTGACTTTGGGTTTTCGGTATGTTGTTTGTTGTGATATCCAAGTCTTCAAGCTTCCATATAACTCATTGTCTTCATCAAAACTTAGTAGGCCGATCATGATGGCTTCCTTTGACTATTTGTCATTTCAATCTCCCCTTTTTGATGATGACAAACTCTAAACGCAAATCCTCTGTTTGATGACTTGAAGCTAGATAGAATATGTTTGCAGAGGTTGAAAATCAGAATGCACTGCTCCCCCTCAAACCATGTAAGAGGTGATAGAAGGGTAGCAACATGATTTTATGCGGAAGCTTACTGCAACCTGCAAAACAGCTCAAACAACACTTTCTCCCCATTTTGACATTATCAAAAAGCAATGACAATGTATGATATTAATAGCCAAAAACAAGGAAAGATTTATACAAAATTTACTTGTCTTAATCGATTAATTAATAAGGATAATCGATTATGTAGTCTAAAAGTAATTGAACAAGTGCATAGTGTTTATCATTAATCAGTTATTTTATGGAGTTAATCGATTATTCATTAATAAAAACAGATTATGACATAAATGATTGTGAGATATATCTACATGTGTAAGTTTGACATGTATTGCATAGAATGATCAATGATTATGATTAAGGCACATACAAAACATATTAACCATTCAATAATAGACATACACAGGTAGATAAAATCAAAGGCTCACACAATAATTGAAAACATAATCCAAGTTAATAATAAAGTTTTATGAGACATTACAAAATAAGTGCAGTGAGTACATAAGTAGATCAAATAAAAACAGCAAAATACAACCAACATCAAACGACAATCTCCAAAGCAAACACCCACACCCTAGACACTCTAGAAAATCCTATCTAGGCTATTCTTAAGGTGGTGGTGGTTGGGATGAGCCATGTGTGGCACGCACAATGAAGATAATGCATTCAAGGTCTTCAGACAACCAATGTTGTTGTCTTTCTTCCACCTTGAGTAGAAGAGGCAGTTTTTTCCCCGCCTCTGACACGTTTGGCACTGTGCTTCACTCTCATATTATGTGGTTCACTCATAATTTCAGGTATAACAGGGATTTGGGGTTTAAGGATTCTAAAGGGGAAATAGTGAAGGATTCAGATTTGTACAGATTGAGGATTCTAGGAAGATGAAACTATGAGATAGTATGCTTAATAACTATTGATTTGGATAGGAGCACTTAATTTTTTAGAATTGATTCAGAAAGGGGAAGCAAAGATGGTTTAGGGTTCTAAGTGAAAATGACCCAAAATGACACTTGAAACAGATATAATACTGCTATTAATCGATTATCTGTAGTGGTTAATAGATTAACCACCTTAAAATTTTCAAACTTTTAAGCTTAGGTAATCGATTAAAGCGTGTTTTAATCGATTAAAACACAAGATGAAAATTTATGTTGGTTACTAGAACTCGAATTAATCGATTAAAGCACAGAACAACCGATTATTAACATAACTAACACATATTTAAGTGCATTTTAGAGATTTCTAGAGTATGAAAGAGTGTTATTGCTAAGACACAAACTTAAAGGATTTTGACACACTAAGGAAGTATAGAAACATTCATGAAGATAGTCTAAACAAGGAACCATGCATTCAAAATCATTCATAAGCATATATTTAAGATCAAGCAAAGGCACATAATTACCCTAAAGCAATATGGTTTAGATATTTTTGATCAAGTATGCCAAGCTCTCTGTGCAACACAAAGAATGTATCCCATGGAAGGGGCTTGGTGAAAATATCTGCCAATTGCTTCGAGGTTTCAACAAATTCAAGTATGCAGTCACCTTTTTGTACATGATCTCTTAAAAAGTGATATTTAATCTCTATATGCTTAGTTCTAGAATGTAGAATAGGGTTCTTTGATAGATTTATGGCACTAGTGTTATCATATTGTATTGGTATTTTTACAAGTTTTAAGCCAAAATCTAATAGTTGCTGCTTCATCCATAATATCTGAGCGCAACACACGCCGGCGGTAATATATTTCGCCTTGGTGGTAGACAAAGCTACACATACTTGCTTCTTACTATGACATGATACTAGGGAGCTTCCCAAGAGATGGCAAGGCCCGCTAGTACTTTTCTGGTCCAACTTGCATCCCGCAAAGTCAGAATCGGAATATCCTATTAGGGACAACGAAGCGTCCCTAGGATATCATAAACCCATAGATAATGTTCCTTTTAAGATACTTCATAACTTGTTTTACATCACTAAAATGAGATTCCTTATGTGAGGCTTGGTATCTTGCACATATACATACACTAAAGATTATATCGGGGCGACTAGCAATTAGATACAATAATGAACCAATTATCCCATAATATTTTGTTACCTCTATTGCTTTACCTTTTTCATCCTTGTCGAGATAGCAAAATGATGCCATGGGTGTTGTTGTTTCTTTATATTTGTCCATCTCGAACTTTTGCAGTAGTTCCTTGCAATATTTTGTTTGGTGAATGAATATCCCATTGTTCATCTGCTTTATTTGTAATCCCAAAAAGAATGTCAGCTCGTCCATCATTGACATTTCAAACTCCATTTTCATAAGATCCGAAAATTCCTTACAAAGTAAATCGTTAGTAGCACCAAATATTATATCATCTACATAAATCTATACTAACAAAACATTACTTTCTTATTTTAATATAAAGAGAGTTGTATCAAGTTTCCCCTTTCAAAACCCTTTTCTAATAGAAAACTACTCAATCTATCAAACCAAGCTCTAGGAGCTTGGTTTAGACCATATAGCGCCTTTTTGAGTTTGTATATATGATTAGGGAATTTATGATTTTCAAAGTCGGGTGGTTGATTTACATATAGTTCTTCCTGAATATAGTGATTCAAGAAAGCACTCTTTACATCCATTTGAAATAGTTTGAAGTTCATTATCGATGTAAAGGCTAGTAACATTCGGATAGCCTCCAACCTTGCAACAGGGACGTGGGTTTCATCATAGTCGATGCATTCTTCTTGATTATACCGTTTGGCTACTAGACGTGTCTTATTTCGTATAATCAAACAGATTCATCCAATTTACTTTTAAAGACCCATTTAGTGTCGATTTTAGGATGATCTTTAGGTTTAGGAACCAAGTCCCACACGTTATTACACTCAAACTGGTTTAGCTCTTCTTGCATAGCTATTCCCCAATGTTCATCCTCTATAGCCTCATTTATGGTCTTAGGCTCAACTTGAGACGCAAATGCTAGAAAATTACAAAAGTTTCCAGAGAGTTACGGGTCACTACTCCCGTTGAGATATCACCTATAACCTTGTCGAGCGGATGATCTTTCTTTGTCTTCCACACCATTGGCATTTCTTGATGATCTGAATTTTTTTCTTGATCATCCTGAGCCTTCTTCTCAATTTCCATGTTCTTTGTGTATGCATTTTCCAGAACACCTGAAACATCATCACACAAAACCTTCATCTTCTCTTTCGGAGAAGATTCATCAAATTTTGCATAGACAAACTCTTCAATATGCATAGTATATTTATTAAAGAGTCGATATGCTTTTACCATTATTCAATATGAAGCATTTACATCCAAAAGCATGCAAGTGTGAAATATTAGGTTTTCGGCCTTTTAGTAATTCATACGGCATTTTTAAGAGTATAGGCCTAAGTAGTACTCGATTTATTACATAGCAAGCAGTATGCACTGCATCGGTCCAAAAATACTTAAGGACCTTGCTTTCATTTAGCATTTTCCTAGCTAGCTCTTCTAATACTCGATTTTTCCTCTCAACACCTTCATTTTGTTGAGGGGTTCGAGGAGCCTAATACTGATGTAGGATCCCATGCCTCTCGCAAAATTTGTCAAATAGGTGGTTTTCAAATTCTCCACCATGATCGATGCGAATATAAACTATCTTGTGATCAAATTGGTTTTATAGCTGTTTGGCCAGATTTTTAAAAGACTTAAAAACATCACTTTTCAGAGCAAGAAACAAAGTCCATGTAAATCTAGAGAAATCATCAACAATTACCAACACATATTAGTTACCACCAAAGCTCATTATTTGAGATGGTCCAAACAAATCCATATGGAGTAACTCCAAAGATTTTGTTGTGGATATCACAATTTTTGACGAAAATGAACTATTTACTTGGTTACACTTTTGACAAGTGTCACAAGAGTATTTTGATTTGAAATCAAGCTTTGGTAGTCCTAAAACTAAATCATGTGATGATAACTTAGAATGATGCTTTAAATGGACATGTGCTACTCATTTGTCCCACAACTAGATGTCACTCTCTTTAGTGATAAAACGTTTTGATAAATAGAGTGGTGACATCATCCAAATCGATCATATAGATGTTGTTTATTCGATGCCCTACGAACTTAACATTATTATTTACCCCATCACGAATGATGTAACAATTTGAGTCAAAAGATATCATATTACATTTGTCGCACAACTGGCTAATGCTTAGTAGGTTGTGCTCTAGTCCTTCAACATACAGCATGTTCCCAATTATGGCTTGTGAAGCATTTCCAATCCTTCCGGCACCTAGTATCCTTCCTCCATTGTCTCCATAAGTGACTTAACCTTTATCGTTTAGTGAGAGATCCAGGAACTTTGATCTATCACTCTCATATGCCTCGAACATCCACTGTCCAAGTATCAGTGTTGTCCCTGAGTTCGAATGCATACCTGCAAAACAATTTACTTGCCTTGTTTAGGTACCCAAGTTATATTAGGTCATTTCTTGTTAGTAATCAAAGAGTCTTGCACTTTTTGCATCCATACATATTTGTCATTAGGCACTCCATATTTTCTAATATAGCATGATATAGATGTATGGCCAGATTTACCACAATAAAAGCAAGTATGCATATTATAATTAGACCTATTATGCATGTGAGCTACTTGTATTCTATATGGTTTTCTTCTATTCTTTGGTTTATAGCCTAGACATCCATGATTAGCTACATTTCTAGATGCAGCGAGTAGGTTGTTTAGATTATAACTATATATGTGAATTTTGCTAATTTGTCCTTTAAATTAGAAATTTCAGCATTCAAAACATCGCATTGATCACTTATAGGAGTCTCAATTAATTTAGGTCACAACTACATGAGGAAGAAGAGTAAATAAGATCTAGAGTCTCATTTTCTAATTTTAATTCATTCAATTCCTCTTGCATTTTAGTTATTTTACTTACATGCAACATGATGACTCGTTTCCTATCTATATTTACTTTAGTTAGTGTCTTTAGCTCCTCATGTAACTCAACAAATGCACTATATAATTCATCGTAAGTAGGAGACTCGTCGGAACACAAAGAAGAGTCAGAATAGTGTACCTCACTCGTGTCATCCGGATCGCTTATGCTGCCAATTTCTTGAGTATTTGCCATCAAGTATAATTTGGCGGTCTCCTCTTCATCGGATGTGCTAGTTTTTGTTTCGTCCTCCGGTACATCCCATACTATGTATGCCTTCTTGGATTTAAAGTCTTGGGGGTTGCTCTTATCATGTTCAACCTTCTTGAGGTGACTCAGGCATTCATATTTCATATAGCCCGGTTTGCCACAATCATGGCAAATTAGGCGATCTTTGGGAACTTTGCCTCTTATGGTTGAATCACTCGCCTCTTTATTTTGAAAATACTTGAAACCTCCTTTCTTCTTGAGGAACTTGCCAAATTTTCTAACTAGGAGAGTTAAGGTTTCATTATCCAATTCAGACTCGGAATCTTCATCATCTCAATCTTCTTGTTGTTGTGATGATGTAGCTTTTAGAGAGATTCCATTTTTCTTTCTATTTGAATCTTGTTACATTGTTAAGAATCCCAACTCCATTTTGTGCTCTTGCAGTTTTCCGAAGAGAGTTGCTAGAGACATTGTGTCTAAGTCTTTCGACTCCATCATTGCCGTTACCTTGGGCTGCCATTTCCTATCAAGACAACACAATACTTTGTTAGTAAGTTCACCAATAGAAAAACTCTTATCTAAAGCAATTAAATGATTAATAACATGAGTGAATCTTTTCTGCATTTCATTTATTGATTCATTTGGAAATATATGAAACAACTCAGATTCATGTGTTAACGCATTCAATCTTGCATGCTTAACCTCACTTGTGCCTTCGTGGGTTACTTGCAAAGTATCTCACATTTATTTTGCATTTAGGCACTGTAAGACCCTAAATAATTCATCGTATGATAAGGCAAAGGTTATTATGTTCTTTGGCTTGAGATTGTGCTGGAATTTACGTTTCTCTTCGTCAGTCCACAATCCTTTTGGTTTTTCTTTGGGCTCACCATCCACCAAGTGTAGTGGAATGAAAAGTCCATTGAGAACGGTGTCCCAAATCTCCGTGTTGATTGCCTCAATAAAGATTCACATGCGCACCTTCCAGTAGGCATATCCTTCGCCACTAAAAATTGTAGGGCGGTTGATGGATGCGCCATCACCGCAGAAAGGGTTAGTGGAATCCATAGTGATTTATCTCTAGGATCAACGAATTAAGCGGCCAAGCTATCACCTTCATACTAGCTCTGATACCACTTGTTGAATACCAGTGAGGTAAGAACACACCTAGAGGGGGGGTGAATAGGTGTAGCGGATCACTAATCCCGCTTTTCTGATTTTTGTGCAAAATACAAAGCTACTGCACTTAATCGATTATCAACAGGGTTAATCGATTAAAGACATATGGTTTAATCGATTATGGTTAGCTCGTTAATCGATTATATAGATTGTTAGTTCTTTGAAAAACAAACTTTTCTTGCGTTGAAAACAGTGATGAGTTATGATCTTTACTATCCTAAATTGATTCGTGATTATTAACTGATTAATAGCAATTAGCACTTAATCACAAAATGCAAATAAATTCAGAAAGCAAGTAAACATAAAATCGTAAATATATAGGGAAAAAGAAAATGTGCTCGAAGATTTTTATCCTGGTTCATTTGTGCGTCCACTTGCAAACTACATTCAGGCCTCCTGGTTGATGTGGGAGATTTTTCTTCACTATCAGAAATGTATGTTCAATTACAATCATACTTCCAATAACCCTAGCAGAAACTTCCTTCTTGAATCCGTTGAGCCTCAAAGCTCAGTTTGACCATTATCTACGCCTACTTGGATACTACACCGTTCACGAAAACAGGCCCTAGCCAAAACTATCGCTCGATTCAAGATTCCCTGCACCTATGAAGACAACCAATTCTCTACTTGTGGTGATTCCACACACCTCGAGAATTATCCTCAAATAACATAAAATTCGCCGAGTTACTTTGCACACGAAATTATGCGGATATAGACTCTGAATTTGGCCCTATAACCCTTCACAAAAATTCTCACAAACATCCCTAAAAACTAAATATGGAAATCATGTAAGGTCTTTCAATTGAATGAAAATTTTCAGCACTTTGGAAAAGACTTTCTCTCTTGTCTGTCTCTTTTCTCTCTTGTAAAACAATGCAAGAAAAACTTCTCAAAGATCAACAAGATAGCCTTGAAACTTAAGCTCTATGAATCTTGAGTTTCTCTCTTTCTCTCTGTGTGTGTATTGAAAGTTCGAAATCTTCTTCTAAAAACTGATTTGTTCTATTTAAAATAACAGTTTTTGTTCATAACTAATTGCAACTGACATTAATTGATTATATATGGCATGTTAATTGATTAACATGTTTCTTGAAAACAGTTTTTCAGTTATGGCCTAATCGACTAATAACTGGCTTAATTGATTAATAAACAGAAATCCTGGGAGGTTAGCTACTTTAACTCCTTTTAATCGATTACACCTTTCCTTAATCGATTAACGGATTTCAACAAGACTTAATCGATTATCAAATGAGTTAATCGATTAATATGTTTGAAAATGGTTTTTATTAACTATATGGTAAACACCCTATACGATGAAAGATCATGCAACATGATTTTCGAAATGATTGATTATTTTATGCACAAAACCTTGTATGCCTAATGCAAATGCATGAATCTTACTTATCATATATATGTATGTAGATGAGATGCATCAACCTATATTATTTTCATTTTAGACTTTATGTGAGACTTCCACCTTGGGTTTACCTAACCTAAACTCAATACTAGGCAAGCATCTTAGGACTCTAGAATATAAAAACAATCCTAAGTTCTATGACAATGACCTTGAGTTTTCGGTATGTTGTTTGTTGTGATGTCCAAGTCTTCAAGCTTCCATATAACTCCTTGTCTTCATCAAAACTTAGTAGGTCGGCCATGATAGCATCCTTTGACTATTTGTCATTTCATGATCATGATCCTGAATATCAATATTCCTAATCATAGTACCAATAGGACTGCCTTTCAACGAGTGATCAAATCAGAGGGAGATTTTGCCTTCGCCAACAATTAATTTTTACCCATCCTATACCTGATCTCTCGCCTTTTGTATCGTGTTCCAAGTTTGAGATCCATATTTCTTTTTCCTAAGAAGAATGTTCAATTTCAAAAGTACTTAGCCAAAAGCATACAAACCGAAAGCTTCTCAAGGTCAAGAAAAAGATTCGAAATGAGCTTTCCTAGAAGGGAGGTATTGCAGCATCGAGCAACTTTGATCCATGTGCCACCATTAATATACTTGTCACTTTTCTCCAACCAACCAAGTTCATATCAATGCCTCCCTGAGAACCCCAAATCAAGTTACGAACACAAAGTCAATCCTTGAACAAATAATTTGGGAGAGTTAAGCAATTTGCATGCAGTAAGTTGGGATTAAAGACAATACATATTTCATTAAAATGATGCGACCAACTTTGTTGTGAAGGTTTAACTTCCACGAGGCTAGCCGTCTCTGCATTTTCTCAATAATAAAATTATAGTCCTCATACGCACTCTCCCATATTTCATAGGAAAGCCAAGATATTTCCCTATTTCATAATTGAATTGGATAGAAGTTATAATAGTGAATTGCACCTTTCTAGAATTAGGAATACCATTCGAACAAATAGCCCAAGATTTTGAGATATTGACATTGAGTCTAGAGGCTGGCTAAACAGCTCAAAAAGGTTCTTAATATTATGGAGCTGAGAACATTTAGCCTTACAAAAGAGGAGGACATCGTCGACAAAAGGATATGAGAGATGCATGGCCCATTCCTAGAAACTTTCACTAAAAGCCACTTATTCTTCTCCACTTCTTTAGTGATGGCTTTCAACAAATTTTCCATACACGGGACGAAGAGGTAAGAAGAGAGGGGGTCCCCTTATCCAAGACCTCTAGTAGTTTGAAACTTTTGATGCTTGAGGCCATTTAAAAGAATAGATATAGAAGAGGTTGAAATGCAAAACATTATATGATTGATGGTCACCCACGGGAAAGCAAAGTCATGAAAACAAGCCCTCATGAAGCCTCGGTTGACTTATCATAAGTCTTATCCAAGTCAATCTTAATAGCAATCTCACCGTTTTTGCTTTTAGATTTATCCATGCGATGCAAGATTTCCTGAAGAACAATGACATTATCAGTCGTTCCTCTAGCATGAAGGAAACTACTCTGATATGGTCCAATGAGGTCATTTAAAATAGGACGCAATTTGTTCACAAGAACTTTGGTGATGAGCTTGTACAACACATTACACAAGTTAATAGGCCTGAAATTCGTGAAGTTGCTTGGATGCTCCACCTTCGGAATAAGACATAACAAGTTATCAACCACCACCAAATCAAACTAACCTGTTTCAAAAGCATCTTTGATGAAATGCCAAACATCATTTTCGATCAAATTCTAGAAATATTTAAAGAAGAGTTCTTTGAACACCAACGTGAAGGACATCAACACTTTTCATCATGGGAGGTGGTGATTGTTTCTGGTCCAACACCTTATCATTGAAGGACACTCTGTTACTCATAAATGTAGTATGATTTCTCCCTCCATCTAATGGTTTGGAAGGTGCAGGTGGTAGCACCAATTTTTAAAATTCGTGTTATAACTACTAAGAGTTAGTTTGGGAGTTGGATTTTGGAGGGGAAGGCTTGAGAGCCATCTCACAAGTGTATTTCATGGCTCTCAAGTCTAAGGGAGTAGATTTAAGAACTTTAAAATGGAAGTCGACAATTGATAGAGCATGATTTGAAGGTTCTAAATCAAAAGTCAAGTATAAATGGATATTAAATTATGATTAAGTTGGTAATCACATTTAAAACTATGTTAGAATCTACAATCATTGTCATTAAGTAATAGGATAAAAACTCTGCTATAACTTGTGAGTACATGTTTAACTACTTTTAAATGAATGTCGGCTATTGATAAAGCGTGAGCTAAGGTTAAGAACAAAAAAATAACAATAAATAGAAATTCAATTATATTGAACTGATAATCACATTAAAGATTGTGTTGAATCAATATTAATAAGCGAGAGGAGAATAACTCGTGTTATAACCGCTACAAGTATGAGTTAAACAAAATTTAAAGTAATGTCAACCATTGTTATAGCATGTGTTTTAAAGGTTCCCTACCAAATTTTGACTATAAATCAAAATTGAATAGTGATGGAGCTAATAATTACATTTAAGAGTAATAAGCTTAAAGAAGATATTCTTTGAAAAATAATATTCTTTAATTGTGATTAATATTTAGATGGAAGTATAATTTTTTTATGAGAGTTTATATTATTAAGGTATTAATTATTATTATGAATCTTAGTAATAATATTTTTAGATACATATAAAAGCTATATTTTAGTAATAATATAGTAATATGTGAGAGAAAAATGGTGTAAAAATTATTATGATAACATATCATTTAAAATTAAAAAGCATTTTTTTTCTTTCTTTTTTCTATGGTTTCCTTATTTTTCTCTATGGTTTAATGGTTTTCTTTCTTTCTTTTTTTCCTCTTTCCTTTTTTTCTTAAAGGATTACTCTTCTTTCCTCTTTCCTTTTTTTCCTTTTTTTATTAAAGGAGACAATGATATGTCCTTTTCAAGTAAATGCATTACCAAGTTAGAAAAATGGTGGAATTGTGTACTAGAGTGAAAAAATGAGAAGTCCATAAATAAGTTAGTATGCAAGAATTTTAAGTCGAAAAGGTCAGTTTTGTGCTGCCGGCACCTAAGTGACTTGATGGTTTGAAGCTTAGCCTTACAACCTTCAGGTCCTTTGTTCGAAGCTAGCAACAAAGAGGGAATCTAAAACTGTGCTTTGAATTCACAATCAACACAATCCGACTAGAAAAACTTGTGTAACAACTTGTTAGGGGTGCATGTTATATGGCTTCTAAGTTGAAAATCGGCATAGTTAAGACTAATAATATGAACACAATATCCAAATTGGGTTGTTTGACCAGTCCGACCGCTGACCAGACTTGAAAATGATTTTGATTTGCCTTCTTAACTGAAGGAGGATTGAATCGCTTTGACCTGGGGAAATTTCGATTCGACCGTGTTAAACCCGGTTAAACTGGAATAACCGAGGAAGTAAACCGGACGGTTCACTTAAAATTTTAAAAACGGAATACAACTCTAATCTTTTATTTTATCTGGTCTAAAAAATATGAAGAGATACTTTTTCAATATAATTATTAATTATAGAAAATTTTACATTTATATATAATTATATATTTATAAATAAAAAATATTAATTATATATGAAATTACATGGTCCGACTGGATGGTTTAACAGTTTAAACTGATCAAATCTAATAGGGACATCTTCTAATTTGATGTCTGGCTCGAGTTTTGGATGAAATCACCATATTCTTATCATATGAATGAGACTTTGCGTAATTAAGGTATTAATTTTTTATTATGAATTTTAGTGATAATATGTTAGAAAGAATATGGATGTGTTCTAATCTTACTGAATTAAAATAAATTGTAGAGAGTAAAGGAATTTACTAAAAGAATTGTTTACTGAAATTCATCATGCTTCATTCATCATCCATACTTTCTTAATAAAGCAAAAATTTAGAAAAGAGAAATAATGTAAATCTTACATTTGGTCAGATCTTACAATTGAAATAATTGGGAAAGATAAACACTACAAGATATTTTTAGGAGAGTTTTAATACTCGACATAGTCTTTCATTCGGCAAGACTTTTGTGGGCCTTTCTACTTCCTGGGCTCTAACATAGTATAATGACAACTGAAATAATAGTGTAAGAGAGTACTATGATAAAATCAAAAATAAAATTTTCTTTGTTATGCCATGAGATGTAATTAGAATATAAAGTTTGGAGGGCTAAGTAAAACTTAAAATAAATTATCAATTTAATTTTCTAAAATAATAAATTATAAATTAACAATACATTTATGATTTTGAACATTAAGAAGAATTTAATTCTTTCCTTCCACCCCTCTCCATCAATAGTCCAAATACTATAATATATTACCATAATACTTTTAGTCATTTTAATAGCTTGATTATACATTTACGATTTTCTAAAGATATGATAGATAAATAACTTTAATATATTACTAAATAGGTACATTTCTTCTTCCAAAAATTTGTTTTTAGAATTCAAAATATTTACTCATGTCAGCTTGTGTATTGAATTACGAAGGGGAAGGTGTAGGAACTCAATTCTTCCATGATTTGCAAAACTTCAAGAGCAAAAAAAAAAGTGATAGAGAAAAAAATTTCTTATTATTATTATTGAAAAATGAATTGAATGAATAAAGACAAAAACAAACTGAAAATACTTACAGATAAAAAAAGTAAGTCATTTTAACTAACTAACCACGGTAGTTTTAACCAACTAACTAACAATGAAACATAAAAGAATAAAATAAACAAATAAGTAATGAGTCTATTATTGGTATTATTCATTTTTTATTATTCATAGTTTCATACTTCAATAGCCTCCACAAAGAGGAATGTGAAAATTGATCATTAAGAATTTTATAGATTCGTTATGAGATTTCTGCTAAAAAATTTGTTCGGACTACTTTAAATTTTTTATAAATTCAAATAATTATTTTTCACTCACAAATCATTGTTTGACCTTATAAAAAATATTAGATTGTTTTTATCACAAAAAATATATTTTAGATTTCTTGAAACCAGTTTTTTAACCAATTTGAATTTTCAAATTGTACACATAAAAATCAATAATATCATTGGTATAATTCCTAGACTTTTGAATTTTAAAAATGTCAAATATTTTCTTTAATGTATCCATTAATAGAGGACACCGTCTTATTTTTAAACATGTGTCAATTTATCACTATAAAAAGAGAAATGAAAATGTTTTAATAAATTACGATAATTTATATCACCTATATTATTTATGGAAGTAAGAAAATGGTTATCAACTAATATAGACTCTTTGACTATTAATTTCCCTATTTAATAATAAATAAATTATTTAGTAGGAATAAAATGTTTTAATCAATTATTTTGTTTGAAATTTGATAGTGAGGTATAAAGATCAAAATGGTGTACAAGCATAATTCTCAATGTATATAAGTAGAGCATGTAGTGCCATAGATACCTTGAATCTTCATAAATGTAGGATTCGTTTGTTTTGAAGAGGTATAGGTAAGAGAGAAGAAATGAAAGGGTCTGCAATTGAAGAAGAAATGAAAGGGTCTGCAATTGAAGAAGAAAATTGAAGAGGTATATAGGTAAGAAAGAAGAAAGAAAAAAAAAAAGAGAATGCATGTGAAGAAGAAACATGGAGAATAAAATTGAAGAGGTATAGGTAAAAATGAGAAATGAAAGCGTATGTTGTAATAAATGTCATCAATGACATTAACATAGTGGGATACACATCATCTACATTCACAAATATTGTTGTGAAGGAGTGTGAGGAAGATTTATTAAGGAGAGCTTGATCAAGTATGAAATGAGAGTAACCCAAAGATAATAGAGTAAAAGAAAGAATTATGTTCCACTACCTGCTATTTTGCTTAAGCCCATACAACGACTTGTGGAGCTTTCAAACCTGTTTAGAATCAACAAGAGGCAACCCCAGTGGTGGAATCATGTAAACTTCTTCATCTAGATCCTCGTGTAAGAAGATTGATTACATCCAATTCTCCTAACAACCATTATTTAGATGCTGCTGATGCAAGGACAAAAGTATCAAAGTGATTCACTCTTTCCATTTGTGTGTATCCCATGGCAACAAGCTTGACTTTATATCTTTCTAAAGTGTCATCAGCATGATACTTGCTAGTAGTAGTGTCACAAGTCATGTTCAGTGTAGTCACTATCTAATGAGAAATTAGCAACAATATTGGGCAATTCTTTGAAGAAGAAAGAATGAGGCATAGGAAGAGTAATTTGTGTATTCCATTGCACTTTCAATCGATGCTAATTACAAGTACACATTGCCTTTATATATTACATGACATGAAGCTTCTAAGTAAATATAAGTTAGCAAAATTAACACAAATGGTTACAACTAACTAAATGAACTCCAACTAAAATACTTGATGCTTAAGGTACTGCTGCAAATGCCACTGCTTGCTGCTGCTTGTGATATCAATAACTAACAGGTAGGTAATGGTATGTTGAGGACATTATGCACCTTTCCTTCTGGTTTTTCGGTTACATTGTCCCGCGTATGAAAATAAAGTGACCAGGTTCTGGCTTAAATTACTCGGCAGATGCAGCATTGTCTCATATTCTCAAAATCCGCCTTAACTTGTAAACCTGAAAAGTATAAAGTCAATACAAAGACTAAACTATACTTAAAAATCTGTATAAAATATTTGGATGTGATAATAGAAATTTTTTGAAGTGGGTAATGGTATATGGTTGGATTTACTTCTATAGAAACAAATAGATTTTAATAATTTGGACTAGAAGAAAGAGTTCTGCATAGATTTGTATGGAAAAGTCAATTTTCACTCACAATTTCAATTGGGATAACAAACTGACCTCAAGAAGTTCCATAATGGTGCTGGTATGAGTGCATACAACAAAATGTGGACAATTTATTTCCACCAAAGTGTGGAGTTTAACAAAATCGGTTAACGTCTTAATTAAACCCTTCTGCACTATTTTTGTGTAAATTTCCAATGAAAGTATGCAATAAATCAGGTGCTCTAGAAAATCTGACTTTGGCTAGATTCTTTTACTTTTCCCTCTCTTTTTTTCCAATCCGAAACCATCGGTGTCTGTAAATCATATCGGATTGCAACTAATCTAAGTTGAGCCAGAAAGACCCATAAGAGGGCAAAGCACTCCCAGTGCTTATTTTGTCCGTTCACAAGACTCGAGATCTTGCTTAAGGAGAACCAACCTCCTAGCGACTTGGATTAAGCTCTTTACCACGAGAATATAGCAATGTAGAACTAGGTAGTTATGAAATAAACTGAAATGTAATAGCTTCAACAAAATTATCAACCTGAGCAGTTCTGCTAGGCAGTGGGACCTCTAAGCAGGTTCGAAGTCCATCAACCCTGTCAATACATATATTGCCAACATCAAAGATACAAAAAAATGACACGATAAAAATAAATAAAAGATGAAATAAAGGAAGAGATTCAAGAAGCATATACCTTCTGCTGACAGTTCTTTGAAGATACTGGTCTTCTTTAATGCTCCCCTGACCTCCATATTTTATTTCATCCGTGTTCAGAATAATCTGTTCCATCAAAACGTGTCGGGACAAAATTAGATATCCTATTTGCCGAGCCTAAACATGAACATTTAAAAAGCTTTGCCTTCTACATTAAAGCAGGCATCTAGGACACCTTTTTCACCATACATATGCCTTTTGACCAGATAATCAAAAGCAAAGATATCAATGCACCGAAAAAAAGAAGGAATAATAACGAATACACGTTACAAATCTCAAGACGAACCGACACTTACTTGATACTCCCCAGCTTCTTCTACACCTATGGCGTAACTATCATAAGAATCTGTTGGATGAAAATTGAAAATGAACAGAAGGGGCCCTCTGATGTAAGATATGACCTGTAAATAATGGAATTATCTAGTTTAACTACACATAATAGTTGACAACAGTTTGTGTGGCATATCATTTACACCCTAAAACATATAACAGATTTATATCATAGAGGCTTGTAAATATAAACAGAGAGAACGATTCACAGAGACCCATAGACAAATGAAGAAAAGGACATGCAATGTGCCAGAAACTAATGAAGAGGATAATTAGCTACCGAGATTCATGAAGGAGGAATGAAATTGACAAGATAAAAAAAACTAAATGTACCATTGAATTGTCATTCACATGGTGAACATTTGGAAAACCACGCGAGAGCACTCTCTCTTTTTTATCAAGCTTCATCATGTCCTGAAAAGAAGAAGAAATGCAATTACATTGCTTAGTATTTTAATCACTTAGTCTGAAATTCTGAATCTCAAAGGCATCTTCAAGTCAAATATGATTAACATAGTTAAGACTGAATTCAACAATCTGCTAGCAGTCCATAGTCTACTGTTAGGAACAAGTAATAAATAATTATTAACAAACACCATATGAATCAACGTATTCATGAATTGTGCACAGTGCAATATCCCAATTATAAGTAATAACTTGTAAGCATATTTATAAAAAGAACAAAAACTTGTAAGCATGAACACAAATTTTATACCAAGGGAATAGATTGTCACCTTATCAAAGGAAAACAAATCATGGTTCACTTCTTTTGCCAAAAGATCCCACTGGCGATTAGCAAGCGAATATGAGAAGTTGTTGCTTGATGCTGGAAACTCCACTCCCTGGCACAGGAAAAACATTATCAGTCACAAACAAGAAAGTCTTGCATATTTAATAGGAGAAGTCGTCACCTTTGGATGCCCAAATTCGTTGCCCATGAAGTTCAGATAGGCACGACCACCAATTGTTAATGTGATCAATCTGATCATCTAGACCAATAGCCAAGAAAATCGATAAAGCATAGTACAAGTTATAGGAAAAGTCATCTTACAAGTTACATGTTATCTAAATAGGAAAACAAAGGAAAATAGTTAGCAGCATACTTTATGCAATGAAGATCCCCTCATAAAAGATTCCTTATAGTGGTGTGAATGCTCATCTAGTTCACCAAACAATATTTCGGCAAATGACCGCCTTCTAGATATGGACTAGCAGCATGATAAGAGAAAATGAAAAGATTAAAAACTACAACCAAAAAACAAAGTCCACAGTTCTTCTAGAAATTAAACAGGTACATTACCTGGTTATAATTTTCAGCATATGTAAGCATCTTATCAGCATATTCTCTATTTGAAACTAATGTGTTAACAATCTGCAGCATGAGATGCACAGCAACAATAACGATATTATAGTACTACGAAAAAAAGGTTGCATAAAAGACTAACGGAATCAGCCAGATCATCATATTTATTAATGCAATGATAAATTAGAATTCAGTTCAACCTTAGTCATACTCCATTCGTTATCAGGGACACTCTCAAGAAAAGTTGACCACATCTCAGACACAGAAAGGTTTACATAATAATCAAAGCCCAATCCACCTTGAGAAATTGGCTCACATAATCCAGGATAAAATGTTGCCTGAAGAACAATAGATACAACATTAGACAAAGAGCAATGTATTACTGTTATAAAACAAACTATGCATATCGAGCCGAAAATAACAGTCAGGCGAGTGGTACAGGAATGTATGAAAATATATGAAGAAACAGTAGGATATAAATAAGGTCACAAGGAAAGGGTCTTTAAGATAAATGTCCAATAAAATTGTTGTAGGGACGTAAAGTGGTCTTGGGTTGTTGGTGAAAGTCATGAATTTGTTTTCATTCTGTCAAGTCTTAACCATTTCAGGGCTTCTTCACATAACCAAATCCTTCAGAATTTGTGAATGTGCCCTCTTTAACATAAGTTTGACCATAACCATGTCAAATAATGACTTTTCACTACCTAGGGAAAAAGCAAAAGAGAGAATAAAGACAAAGAATAATATGTGATTGATATTGATATTGATATATGATACAAGAGACAAACTCATCAGTCTTATCTATATTAACAAAAGACTTCAAGTCCTGATTAAATAAGAAAACAAATCAAGTGATACAAATAGAAATTAGATTCTAAGCAATCATTTGGGATAAAGATGCAATAAAAATATTATCATATATTTTCTACATATTTCAATACTACCTCTCAAGCTAAAACTTCCTAAACTTGAGCTTGTTACAAATATTTTATTTTGATAGGCAAACATTTTTTTTTGAAGGGAGGGGGACAGAATGAACTTCCACAGATTTGAATTTGGATACTCATATTCCATGTCCCACAGCTTAACCAATTGAGCTCACTCTAGGGGATGAGCTTGTTACAATTGACTACAGTAAAAGAAAATGAAACAAAAAACTACAACGCATCAAACATTATATGATAACATGTTAAATGGTGTCATAGTGGCTAGGTACTAGCAGCTGCTTCTAGGATAGAGACGGACAATGCATTCAGAACAAAGAGTCAGAGCCAGAATATCTAGGACAGACCAAGCTGGTGAGTCATAACCAACATAAGTCATCATCGCAATGATCACCGATATGATTCATCTACGAGAGAGGAATCATTATCGAATCTAATACCAATGAGAAGAAAAGCCACTAGTATCATCCATTAGTGGAAAAAGAACATGACAAACACCATTATTAAAGTATAACTGTATAAGGTGAGACATTATTATTCCATTCTCAACCTGAATGCCGAGCTAGCATTAGAAGAGTCAAAATGACCCAGAGATAACGACCCCAAAGAATGTGAAGATGCATGAACACGGTGATCAACCAAAAGTGACCAAAAATATGATTACAACCCAAACAATGTGTGGCCAAACATCCACCGTAGTTGTGGGATCTGGATGGGCAAGGGCTGAGGTGGTCAGAAAAGGGTCGCCATAGCCCATAGGGCAATAGTGATCAGAAAAGAGGAGAAACATGTGTATTCCGGCCCTGGGAGTGCTTTCAGGACTTAGAAGAAGCCATGACACATGTCACAAAGGCCAAAATCCAATGTTTGGCTTTGCAATCTTCCATTTTACTAAATGCACAATGGACCAGCTAGAAGTACGGATACATTTACATAGTTCAACTTTGCAATAATTGACCAAATTGACATTTTCTGTGTACTTTTCACCAAGTGCTATGTGCAAAAGTATCCAACTATATGAAATAACAAATACTTACATCTTCTGCTATTGTGATAATATTTGGGTAAAAAAAATGTAGTATCTCATTGGCTAAGATAAGATATAACAGTGCATCCTTGTCGACATATTGGTTGCAGTACCTGAATGAAAACTAGCATTAGTATCTATACAAACTTTCAATGTCTTTGTATTTCGATTTTTGAAAAACCATCTAACTAGAGCAACTCAGTTGACATGAAACTGCAAAATTTAAGTTGTATAATAAGGAGAAACAAATAGAAAAACTGAAAATGGCACAGAAAACCTTAGGGAGCCTGTCATAGAACTAAAATGCATAATAGCAATAGCATTAAAAGAAGCAAAATAGCAATTTTTTTAAAAATAGCATTTATGCATAATAGCAATAAAGTTTGGAAAAGGCCTTACTCCTCCAAGTCACCAGTAAAAGTAGCAAAACCATTGTGACTGTATATCATAGATGAAACAGAATGGAACCTAAACCCATCAATCTGATACTCCTCAACCCACCTGTTCAGACATCATTTTATGAGCAATGAGAAATTTAGCATATACCAACACCCCCTGCCAGATGACAGAGAAAAAGTACAAAACAAAGGAAAAAAGCCACCATTTGTATGACAAGAATAATAGAACAATTGGGCAAGCTGAAGGCATGGCTAGAAGAACATATTATAACTATTGTTGAAATTATAAGGTTTAGGTATAGAAAGAGAAAAAAGAATGCTCAAAATAGTAAATGGTATTGATAATATAGTGAATGGTGATGTAATTCAAAAGACATAACACTAACAATTATTTATATTAATCCAGACTCCTAATTAAATAAGGAAACATATCACAAAAGATAAGATAACATAATCTCAATCTTAAGAGATTTTTTAAGATACTCTAAATAAATCTAAGATATAATCATTATATTCTTTCGATATCTAAATATTCTCTATAAGATAAATTAAGATATTTTAAAATATTTTCATATATTCTAACACTCCCCCTCAAGCTAAAGTTTTAAGCTTATTACAAAAAATTCCTTAAAAAGGAAAAAGAACCAAAAATAGTTATGTGGGCTCCACAATTATCATTGGAAAGGTGTTGTAAAATGTGAAATCTGTAATGAAGATGGTGATAGCTATGCTAGATGTAGTCTAAGGCAATCTTCAAATGTCATAAAGCAACAAAACTTAATTATCCATGGCAAAAGTTATACTCAAGCTTAACTACCTTGTACAAAAACTAAGAACATGCTTACGCAATCATCAGAATGATTGTCAATGCAAAAGAATTCACTACTAATATGATTCACCAATGGGAAAATGGAACCATCGAAATGATTGTCAATAGGAATGTTGTGCAATGACTCATACTCATATCTCTAGATAACAGCAATACAAGTTATAGGCTTGGGCTGATGTAAATGGGTTGGGGTAGAGGGCTATATATTTATGTTATGTAAACCTAATGTAACAAGGAGAAGAATAGTTAAACATTAATTCTTATTCTCTAATAATATATAGTGTTAGCTGCTCAACTCAGGGACATAGGCACAATTAGCCGAACCTCATTACCAAATCTCTTATGTTATTCTCTTGTCTCTATACTTTTTACTATTTGATTGTTCGCTTATTCCCAACAATTGTTATCAGAGCGCTCTTAACCCAGGTGCCAAATTCGAGGTGGGGAAGTTCGATGGAACTGGTAATTTCGGATTGTTGCAAAGGAAGGTTAAGGATGTGTTGGCTCAACAAGGTCTATCAAAAGCGCTGTGTGAGAATAAACCAGAGGGTATGGATCAACTGGATTGGGAAGAGTTGAAGGAGAAGGTTGCGAGAACCATACGACTCTATCTATCAGATGAGGTGATGTATCATGTTATGGATTGACATCACCAATAGAGGTATGAGAGACATTAGAGAAGTGGTTCATGTCCAAGTCTCTAACAAATAACTTGTATTTGAAACAAAGACTCTATGGCCTGAAGATGTAGGAAGGTGCTGATTTACAACAATATCTAAACAATTTTAATCAAGTGATCAATGACTTGTAGAAACTTGATGTGAAAGTTGATGATGAGGACAAAACAATAATATTATTGTGTTCTTTGCCAAATTCCTATTGTTAGAATTTGGTGATGAAGGAGAAGAAGAGTTATGTAAACCGTAAAGAGAGAGAAGAGGGAAAAGAAGAGAGGTAGCGAAGAATAGGAAAGGGAATCTGTTTTGTATTATTGAATTGAATTGTTAAGCAATGAGTACATGCTCTATATTTATAAGAGCAGAGAGAGAGAATAGTAATGTATCCGGACAGACATAGAGGCCAGATACATTAAGGATAGAATCAGAAAAAAGAGACTAGATAAATTAAGTAAAAACAGTTGCAAAGCAAGTACATAAAGTAGTTATACTAAAACTGAACTACTATAATATTCCCCCCTAAATTTGGAGCCACCATTATCATGTTGAGCATCACCTAGATCAGTCACATGGAGCTTATCTCGAAGAAAAAGAAATCTGGAAGTAGAGAGTGGTTTAGTGAGAATATCTGCAACTTGATGCTCAGAGGAAACATGCTCAACAAGTAACTGTTTGCTAACAACTCTTTCTCTGACCCAAAACAGATCAAGCTCAATATGTTTGGTTCTGGAGTGTAGAACAGGATTTATGGAAAGTAAGACGGTGCTCATATTATCACAGTAAGCAACTGGAACAGAGGTCTTCAATTGTAATTCTTGAAGAAGACTCTGGATCCAGATCATCTCACTAACAGCAAGAGTTAAACTGCGATATTCGGCTTCAGCTGTGGACCGAGCAACCCATTCTTATTTTTTTGACCACCAGGAAACCAAATTGGGGCCTAGATAAACACATGCCCCAGAAGTAGATTTTCGGTCATCAGGTCAGAGGCTCAATCTGCATCACAGTAAGTGTAGAGAGAGAAAGGACGATGAGGAGATGTCGGTCTTAATAATAGATCATGAGTAATAGTTCCGTGGATATACCGTAAAATCCTCTTTAAAGTTTTCTAGTGTTACTCTTGAGGTTGTGAAAGAAACTGACACACCTTACTGATACTGTAGGAAATCTCTAGTCTGATTAATAGTGATGTATTGTAAAGCCCTAGCAAGAGACCGATACAATTTACCATCCTCTAAGAAATTGCTCCCATGCCTAGTAAGCTTGCATCCTCCAACCATAGGAGTAGGTAGACTCTTCATATTATCCATATGAATTTTTTTGTAACAAGTCTTTAATGTATTTGGATTGAGTAAGAAGGAGAGACCCATTCCTAAGTTTTTGAATTTCAATGCCCAAAAAATAATCCAAAGCACCAACATCTTTAAGAGCAAAGGCAAGATTCATCTTTTCAATAAGTTGCTTAATCAAAGCCGAAGAAGTACCCGTGATTATGATATCATCAACATAGCACAACACAAATAATTTGTGTGTAGAAGTAGTCAAGAGAAATAGAGAGTGATCACATCTGCACTTTCTGAAACCAAAGGATAAGAGAGTTCCTGTCAGTTTATCAAACCAGGCACTAAGAGCTTGTTTGAGGCCATAGATAGCCTTGTTCAACTTGCAAACTAAAGTACTATCTGAGGACTTGAACCCCTCTAGTTGTTGCAGTAAACAACCTCCTCAAGAACTCCATTAAGAAAAGCATTATTGACATCAATTTATTGAACATCCCATCCATAGGTAAGAGCTAAGGTTAACACAACCCTCACAGAGACTGGTCTTACAACGGGAGAAAATGTCTCATTGTAGTCAAACCCAGGTTTTTGATGAAACCCCTTAGCAACCAGCCGTGCTTTGTATTTATTAATGGTACCATCAGGATTTTCTTTTACCTTGAACACCCACTTGCACCCAATAGCTTCTCTATCCTCAGGTAGAGGAACCAAATTCCAAGTGTCATTTTTCATTAAAGCATCAAATTATGTTTCCATAGCATTTCTCAACTCAGGAAGAGATAAGGCAATCTTTGCTGTTTTCGATTCAACATAGGCAGTAAGAGCACTAGGAGAAGATACAGTCCTAGAGTGAACAATTTTTGACCTTGTAAGCATTGGGTGAGAATTAACAGGCAACACCTGACTAGGACCAAGAACCAACGAAGGTGGAGACACACACGGGGATGAGGATGGACTGAGAGACTGGTGAGAAGGAGTAGTAGAGGATGTAACAGGGTGGGAAGTAGTGGCTGAAGTAGAGAAAAGAGGTAAGGTATTTAGAGAAGAAGGTTGAGACACCACCGAGAGAGGGATACACACACTACTACTAGACTTGTAGTCGGATGTGGGAGTGGAATAAACAGTGTAAGGAAACTTGGCCTCGTTGAAGATAACATCACGAGAAACATACATTCTACCCTTAGAAGAAAGACATTTATACCCTTTGTGATGTGAAGAATACCCTAGAAAAGTACATTTTCTGACCTATACTGCAGTTTGTGTTTGGCATAAGGTATTAAGCAAGGAAAACAGGCACAACCAAAGACTTTTAGGAAAGTGTAGTCAAGATGGGATTTATAAAGACATGCGTAAGGAACTTCACCCTTGATAGACTAACTGAGAATTCTATTTATAAGATAGATAGCGGTGTCAAAAGCATACTCCCAATATTGTAAAGGAAGAGACGCTTGGGCAAGCAAAGTCAACCCTATTTCTACAATATGCCTATGTTTCCTTTCGACCACCCCATTTTGATGATGAGTATGAAGACAAATAATTCTATGATGAATACCGAGAGTTTTCAAAAGAGAGGCAAAAGGACAAAACTCCCCACCCCAATCAGTCTGGACAGACTTTAAGACTCCCTTAAACTGAACTTCAATCATAGTGTGGAATTGTTTAAAAATACTATGAGCTTCAGACTTTTGCTTGAGGAGAAAAAACTAAGTGTATCTAGTGCAAGAATCAACAATGGACATATAGTATTTGAACCCAGAAACAGATGCAACCGGAGAAGGTCCCCAAAGATCTATAAACACCAACTCAAAAGGAGTGGAATAAACTGTGTGTGAAGGTCTTGAAGGTAAACGGTGTGATTTACCTAAAGCACAAGCACTACAAAAAACAGTATCGTTTTTATTTACGAGAGGAAGTTGACATTGTTTTAAAATATGTTGTACAACTTCTCTATTTGGATGACCTAACCGAGAATGCCATAACAAATACAAAGTGTCATCCTAGAGTTTGTATATGTAGGAGAAACAGAAAAATTACAACACGATGGTACATTAGAACTATCATGGCTAGAAACCGAGGATGACAGTGAGATAGGTAGTCGGAGATTGGTGAAGACGTATAACCCTTCAGGACCGAGAGTGCCCTCTAGAAGTAAGGTACCATCAACCTGAGATTTAACAGAGCAATAATGAGAATGAAATTTAAAATAAGCAGAGTTGTCTTTGGCAAATTGACTAACACTAACAAGGTTCTTGGTTATAGAAGGAATTAGAAGTAAATTTTTAAGTGTAAGAACATGTGAGGGGTTGTAAGGAGATTGAAACTCTGTCGTACCAATACCTTTAATAGGTGCACTAGAACCATTACACATAAAAATGTTGTCAGATCCGGATAGGCCAGAGTGCATCAAATTCGACGAATCAGCAGTAATGTGATGTGCGGCTCCAGAATCAAGATACCACAACTGAGAATTGTAAGTTTGTGGGTCCATAGCAACCAAATGATGCAGAGGGCTAGGCTGCCCCTGTGCAGGATGAAAAGAGTCACAGTAAGACTGAGCAGGTGACATAGGAGTCGACCCTAAAACAGAGGGCTGACGATATCCCAAATGTGACATAGGAGGAACATTATTTCCATAGGGTCCTGAACTGTGTTGCTGAAAGTGTAAGGGAATATTATTTCCATAGGCAGGATGCACAACCTGAGTCGGGGATGCATACTGAATCGGAGAAGCAGGATCCTGTGATTGCATTATCAGATCAAACCAGTACCAGCACTGCAAGGCTTCATGACCAGGTTTATTATAAAGCTGACAACGAACAGCACTTCGGCCACGTTCTGAACGATACCCCCTGCCACGTCCAGAATAATTTCCACGTCCTCTCCCTGTATGAGGAGCCCTAGATTGATCCTCAATAACAACATATTGATATCCAGCCAGAGAATCTGACACAACGTTTGAAGGAAAACCAGTTTCTGCCTGATACGTTGATTCTAAAACTATTGATGTCCAACTTTAGAGAACTGATGCTTGAGAGAAGAACTAGTAACTGTTGATGTACAAGTTGTTAATGAGAACATAGGTGGAGTTGCTGGAGTGGCTGAAGAGATCTCAGTAGATTCAGACCATGGTGCTACAAAATTATGGCACATGCGTTTGGGACACATGAGTGTGTGTGGCATGACAGAACTATGCAAAAGAGGACTGTTGAAGGGAGTCAACAAATGTAAGCTAGATTTGTGTGCTTGGGAAACAGACACGAGTTAGTTTCAAGGCTGGCCAACACAGGACTCAGGGCATTCTAGACTATATCCACACTGATGTATGGGTCTCCACTTAGGAAACATCCGTAGGAGGTTCTAGGTATTTTGTTACCTTCGTTTTTGACTTTTCTCACAAGGTCTGAGTATATTTTCTGAAGCATAAGTCAGAAGTCTTTGCCAAGTTCAAGGT
>NC_032012.1:12292315-12349990 GCF_001865875.1 Lupinus angustifolius
TTGCAGAGAGGATGAATAGAACTCTTACAGAGAGGGCCAGATGTATGAGACTGAATGCTGGACTTTCCAAAGGATTTTGGGCAGAGGCACTTAGTATGGCATGTTATGTCATCAATAGATCACCACGAGCTTCATTGGATGGTAAAGTTGCAGAAGAAGTATGGACAGGTAACCCAGTTAGTTATAATATGTTACGCATATTTGGTTGTCCTGCTTATGTACATGTACCCAGTGATGAACGATCTAAACTTGATCCTAAGTCAAAGAGGTGTATCTTTATTGGATATGCCAAAGGTGTGAAGGGGTTCAAGTTCTGGGATTTAGTTTCCATAAAGGTGGTGTTGAACAGAGATGCAGTGTTTAATGAAGATTTCAGGATGAAACAGTCAGTTTTGACAGAGGTGTCCATGCCAAATGGAGAGACTTTGGTATCAAGTATAATTCCAGTAAGCAATGAAATGGTTCAGGTGAATAAAGGTAAGGAACCATGCACTAGTTTAAGTCAAGAACATGATGATTCTCAGGCAGAGGGTTCAGGTGTGCAGGAGTATCTACTTGCTAGAGATAGGGATAGGCGTCCTATCAAACATCCAGAAAGATATGGCTTTGAGGATATGGCTTTAGTTGCTCTTCATATCAGTTCAGGAGATCCATGTAGTTTTCAAGAGGCTATAAACAACCATGAGAAAGAACAATGGATGGGTGCCATGATGGAGGAGATGGAGTCTCTACAGAAAAACCAAACTCGGGAGCTTGTCTCATTGCCCCCAGACAAGGTGCAGTTGGGTGCAAGTGAGTGTATAAGAGGAAGCCAGCAGTATCAGAAAAAGAGTGAGAAAAGTTCAAGGCTCGTCTTGTAGCAAAAGGTATTCACAGCAGAAGGGAATCGACTACAATGAGATTTTCTCCCCAGTAGTGAGACACTTTTGAGACACACTTCTATCAGGGCAGTGCTTGCCTTGGTAGCCAGCTGGGATATGCACTTAGAACAGATGGATGTGAAGACTGCCTTTCTCCATGGTGAATTAGAGGAGAAAATTTACATGACACAACCAGAGGGGTTCAGTGCAGCTGGACAGAGTCACTTGGTTTGCAAGTTGAAGTCTCTATATGGGTTGAAACAGTCTCCCAGACAGTGGTACAAGCGGTTTGACACTTATATGTTGAAACTTGGTTATAAGCGCTATAAGTATGATTGTCGTGTTTATGTCAGAAGCCTTGATGATGACTCTTTTATTTTTATGCTACTTTATGTTGATGATATGTTGATTGCTGCTAATCATTTTAGTGATATCAATGAGCTGAAATTCATGCTAGGTAAGGAGTTTGACTTTAGGGGCTGCTAGGAAGATTTTTGGGATGGAGATTCACAGGAACAAGGGAGCTAGAAAACTATGGCTCTCCCAGCAAAGCTATGTTGAAAACATCCTAGAGAGATTTGATATGAGCAATGTTAAAGTAGTGAGTATTCCATTGGCAAATCACTTCAAGCTTTCCCTAGATCAGTGTCCAAAGACAGATGAAGAGAAGAAATACATGTTAAAGGTTCCATATGCCAGTGCAGTAGATTGTTTGATATATGTTGTGGTTTGTACTAGACCAGACTTGACACAAGCAGTTAGTCAAGTATGCAAGTACTTGTCGAAACCAGGGAAACAGCATTGGGAAGCAGTCAAATTGATTTTCAGATATTTGAAGGGGACTATAGGTCTTGGTATTGGCAGGAGACTTAGATGATAGAAGGTCCACAACGGGGTTTGTCTTCACCCCTGCAGGTGAACCAATTATGTGGAGATCATCAGTTCAGTCTGTTGTTGCGATGTCCACAACTGAAGCAGAGTATATGGCAGCTGGTGAAGCTTCTAAGGAAGCCCTATGCTTATGGGGCTGGTAAATGAGTTAGGCATTGAGCAAGATGGAGTTCCACTGCATTGTGACAATCAGAGTGATTATCTTCTTGATAAAGAATCAGGTATATCATGCTAGGACCAAACATATTGATGTGAATGATAGGCATAATAACATGAATGATAGGGCCATAATAGGCAACACTAAATTTGATGATTGATTTTATAAGGAAGAACTAGTAAGCACAATCAACCAGAAACCAACTTCATTTAACCAACAACTAGGACGTTATCAAAAACGTCGAGAAAAACCTTGAGCAATACAAGCACTAACCACATCTAGACCGCAATAGATCTGAACCACATGAGATCTGAACCACTCGAAAGCTTTATATAAAACCCTCCCATCAAGTAGGAGCATTTACATCATATGCGTCCAACTTGTCACATGGAGAAGAGATAAAAACGAGGGCGCTTGTGAAGGAGATGGTTATTGCGGATCCAAGAAAATAGTCAAGACGGAAGATTTAGCAAAATTGTACACTAACTAGAACAAAACCAGAACATGGAGAGAAAAAAGGTGTGCTAAAGAAGGAGGGAGGCTAGAACGATGATAAAACAACAGCTAAAACATCAGACCTTGAAAGTGGGATGACATTGACTAAGAACAACTTGGAAAGTAGACAACAATAGAAATCTCGGATCACAAGCCTAAGCTTTGCTTAAGGTGGACACCATAGCTCAGATACCATATTGAAATCATAGGATTTAGGTATAGAAAAAGAAAAATGAATTCTCAAAATAGTAAATTATAAAGTTACTATTGTGAATGAAGATGAAATTCATAAGACATAACACTAACCCTTATTTATACAAATACAAACTCCTAATTAAATAAGAAAACAAATCAAAAAATATAAGATAAAGTAATCTCAATCCTAAGAGATTTTCTAAAAATACTCTAAACAAATCAAAGATATAATCATTATAATATTAGATATTTTCTCGATATCTAAATATTCTCTAGATATTCTTTCTAAGATAATTAAGATATTGCCATATACTTTTATATATTCTAACAACTACTACACTATCATGGGTTTGCAATTGCATATACCAGTTCAAGTTTGAGAGAAGGAAATGCAGAACATCAGGGTCGCCATATTTGAACATTCTGGTGCCCCAGAATTTGTGTTGCCCTCGTTTACCTATTCAACAAGTAAAGCTGGAATCATAACCAGTATTTGCAAGTTCATAACAGTTAAGTACAGCTTAGGAAAGTTCAATACAACATTTTGTATAAGGAACCAAAAGCATTATTAGTGAAGAAGTGACAGACACACATGAAATCATAATAAGCAAACTGTCACTTAAAAAAGCTTTAAAACATACAACACATCAAAGAATAATGGGCCAAAATAATTTATAAATGAGAATTATAATCTGTTTGACATTAGAAGTCAGAAAATACTCTGAAAACTGAATGAAATGTACAAAACATTTCACTCTGATAGGCCAAAGCCTATCATTAAAAATGTATACAAGAGAGGTAAGAGGGGTGTTTGGGTTCAGGGATAGCAGGATTACTGCTATACCCTTGTGGCAGTTATAGTTAGTTAGGATTTGTGCCTTTAAATAGCACATTAAGCGGGAAAGGAGGTTAGGCTGGTTTTTAGCTGAAACTGATTAAGGAATCAGTGTGGGAAGGGTCGTGGGATCCTTAGGTGAGTTCTATCAATTGTAATAAGTCTTCTTCTAATAAAATTCTATAGAACCCTAGCAGAATCAAGTAGATTCTGGGTAGGGGCTTTTCCTTTTGCAAATTCTAGTCTATTTCGTGCTTTTAATTGATACCAGTGCTATCACTGGTATCAGAGCACCTTTCTTGGTGCCTGAGGAGTGGAAACACTGCCACCGCTGTCGCTGAATTGAAGTTTATGGTGTCAACAAGAAGTATGGCTAAAGAAGGTGAAAATGGGGTTCAGGATCGTGATGATGCACGAAGAGAAAGGGAAGAAATTCGCCTCAGATTGGAGTTGAATGAGGCTCGAATGCAGAAAACCGAGGATTTATTAGCTGCTATTGCCACCAAATTAGGGATTGAAAGAAAAGAAATCTCAGTGGGGGAGGGAAGTGAGAATGATGAAGAGGTGGAAAGTCGAAGGGTACAACATGGGTTGGATCGTTGGCGTAAATTGGAGATCCCAATTTTCTTGGGGGATGATGCCTTTGGGTGGGTGCAGAAACTGGAGAGGTATTTCACACTCAGATCTGTAACTGAGGAAGAAAAGATGCAAGCCACGTTGGTTGCCCTGGAGGGGAAGGCTCTAAGCTGGTTTCAATGGTGGGAGGGGTGTAACCCTTCTCCTACGTGGGAGGGATTCAAACTGGCAGTGGTAAGGAGGTTTCAACCCTCTATGGTGCAGAACCCCTTTGAATTGCTCCTATCCCTGAAGCAAGAAGGCACGGTGGAAGCTTATGTAGAAGAATTTGAGAGGTATGCTGGAGCCCTCAAAGGGGTCAATCAAGAATTTGTAAGGGGAGTCTTCCTTAATGGGTTAAGAGAAGACATAAGGGTAGAGGTGAGGGTATATGAGTTATCCACCTTGCACGAGATAATCAGGAAGGCTATTCTTATTGAGCAAAAGAATATGGTGGTAACAAAGAGGCCTAATCTTTCCTATGTTAGATCTACTGGACTTTTCAAGGGGGGTTCCTATGGCAAGGTAACCTCCTTAGATTCTACTTCTGCCACTAGTAGTAGGAAGGAGAGTTCTTCTGTGGGTAGTACAGTGGGCCCTCATAAGGCTTCTCAAGATGGAGATGGTGCTAAGGGGAGAGGGGAATTCAGAAGGCTCTCTAGCACTGAGATGAAGGAGAAGAGAGAAAAGGGGCTATGCTTCAGGTGTGATGAGCCCTTTTCCAGGGAGCATGTGTGTAGAAATAAGCAACTGAGTATGATCATTTTGGCTGAGGAAGAGGAGGATAATGAAGAAGCAACCTTGGAGAGTGGAGGGGAAGACTTGGATTCTTTGCAATTGTCCTTATGCTCTATGAAGGGGCTCACTTCTACCAAGTCATGGAAGGTAAGAGGCACCATCAGCAATAGTCCAGTGGTGGTTATGATTGATTGTGGTGCCTCCCATAATTTCATTTCTAAGAAGTTGGTGGGGGATCTGAATCTAAAAGTAGAAAAGACCAGGCCCTATACTGTGGAGGTGGGGGATGGACACCAAATCAGTTGTGTTGGTAGGTGTTCAGGCCTGGACTTAGTCTTGCAGGACTGGAGGGTAGTCCAGGATTTCTATCTGTTTGGATTGAAGGGTGTAGATGTGGTGTTAGGGTTGGAGTGGTTGGCAAGCTTGGGGGAGGTGAAGGCTGACTTTGGTAAGATGACCCTAACAGTGAAGAAGGAAGGAACCTTAGTTACCCTGACAGGGGATCCAGCTTTAACCAAAACAGAGGTATCCTATGGAGCTCTTATGCAGGTACTACTACAAGAAGGGCAGGGTCTGTTGCTGCAATCTGAACCTCCCCTGCAACCAGGACCAGAACCAGTGATTCCAGGTGCTGTGATTGATTTATTGCAGCAGTATCAAGAGGTATTCTTGGATCCTCAGGGGCTTCCTCCCCCTAGGACACATGATCATGCTATCTATTTGAAGGATCATGCTGATATACCCAACATAAGGCCCTATAAGTGCCCTTACTACCAGAAGACTGAGATAGAAAGGTTGGTAGTTGAAATGTTAGAAGGAGGGGTCATTAGGCACAGCATAAGTCCCTATTCGAGTCCTGTAATTTTGGTCAAGAAGAAGGATGGAGGGTGGAGATTCTGTGTAGACTACAGGGCTTTGAACAAGATTACAATCCCCAACAAATTTCCTATCCCTATAGTTGAAGAATTGCTGGATGAATTGGGTGATGCTAGGGTATTTTCCAAGCTGGATTTGAAGGCAGGGTACCATCAAATAAGGATGAGGGAAGAAGATGTGGAGAAAACAGCCTTTAGGACACATGAAGGCCACTATGAGTTCCTTGTTATGCCTTTTGGCTTGACCAATGCTCCATCTACCTTCCAAGCTCTCATGAATGACATCCTGAAGCCTTACTTAAGGAAGTTCACTCTAGTATTCTTTGATGATATTTTAATCTATAGCCCTGATTTGGCTTCTCACACTCTCCATTTGCAGGCAGTACTGGTCACTTTATTGGATCATTCACTCAGAGCCAATTTGAAGAAATGTAGCTTTGGCCAGACCAGCATTGAGTATCTAGGCCACATCATATCAGAAGGTGGGGTTTCAGCAGACTTAACTAAGGTAGAGGCTATGCAATCCTGGCCTCAACCCTCAAACATCAAAGGCTTGAGGGGATTCCTGGGCTTAACTGGTTACTACAGGAAATTTGTGAAGAATTACGGGAAGTTAGCTAAGCCACTTACTGAGTTGCTAAAGAAGAATGCCTTCCAGTGGTCAAGAGAGGCCACCTCTGCTTTTGAGGCCCTAAAGGCTGCTATGGTGGACCTCCCTATGCTAGCAGTCCCTGATTTCAGTAAAGGGTTTGTGGTGGAAACTGATGCATCCAGTAAGGGTCTAGGAGCAGTTCTAATGCAGGAGGGAAGGCCCTTGGCCTTTTGGAGTCAAGGATTATCAGAAAGGGCTCAACACAAATCAGTTTATGAGAAAGAACTCATGGCACTAGTCCAAGCCATCCAGAAATGGAAACATTACTTAATGGGGAGGCATTTCATAGTCAAAACAGATCAGAAAAGTCTGAGATTCCTAACTGATCAGAGGTTATTTTCAGAAGAGCAGTTCAAATGGGCAGTGAAGTTGGTGGGTCTGGACTTTGAAATTCAGTATAAGCCAGGTAGGGAGAACTCAGTTGCTGATGCTCTCTCTAGGAAGCAATTCTACTCCTCCCTATCCCTGGTCTCAAATGTAGAAAGGGAGATTTGGATTGATGAATTACAGCAAGATTCCAAGTGGCAAGGAATCATGCAGGACTTGGTCCTTTCTCCTGATGCACATCCAGAGTATAAGCTGAAGAAGGGTGTGTTGTATTACAAAGGTAGGTTGGTTTTGCCAAAAACCTCCAACAGAATCCCCATTATTCTTGCAGAGTGTCATGATACTCCTATGGGTGGCCATTCTGGGCACTTTAGGACCTATAAGAGGATAGCTAGTTTCCTATTTTGGGATGGTATGAAGGCAGATATCAGAAGATATGTAGAAGGTTGTGAAACTTGTCAAAGAAACAAGTATTCTACATTGGCTCCAGCAGGCTTGCTGCAACCTCTGCCAATACCTCAACATGTTTGGATGGATATCTCTATGGACTTCATTGGAGGATTACCTAGGATAAGGGGTAAGGACACTATCTTTGTGGTTATAGATAGGTTGACTAAGTATGCCCACTTTTTCCCTTTAGGGCATCCTTATTCAGCAAAGGATGTGGCTACTTTATTTGTGAAAGAAGTGGTGAAATTGCATGGCTTCCCTACTTCCATAATTTCTGACAGGGATCCTTTGTTTTTGAGCCACTTTTGGAAGGAATTATTCAAGATGGCAGGTACTCAATTGAAGTTTAGCACCTCATATCACCCTCAAACTGATGGGCAGACTGAAGTGGCTAATAGGTGCTTGGAGACTTATCTTAGGTGCTTTGTGGGTCCTAAACCTAAACAGTGGCTTGAATGGTTGCACTGGGCTGAGTTTTGGTTCAACTCCAATTACAACAATTCAGCAGGGATGACCCCTTTCAGAGCATTATATGGGAGAGATCCTCCTACATTACTCAGAGCAGGGGATATACCTTCTAAGGTAGAGGAAGTTAATACTATGGTGGCTGCCAGAGACAGTGTATTGGCTGAATTGAGGGATAACTTGGCACGATCTCAGAATTTGATGAAGCAACAGGCTAATAAGCATAGAAGGGAGTTGGCCTTTGAGGTAGGGGATTGGGTGTACCTTAAATTGCAACCTTACAAACTAAAATCATTGGCCAAAAGGCCTTGTGCCAAATTAGCTCCAAGGTATTATGGCCCTTATCAAGTGCTTGAAAAGATAGGACCAGTGGCTTATAAACTAGCCCTACCTAGCCAAGCTAGAATTCACCCTGTGTTCCATATATCCCTCTTGAAGCAAGCATTGAAGCCTCATCAGCAACCTCAGGCTCTGCCTCCCATGCTCAATGAAGAATGGGAGCTACAAACCACTCCTGAAGAAGTCAGGGATAGCAGGAAGGATGCTCAGGATCAGAATGAAGTTTTAATCAAATGGAAGAACTTGCCTGAACATGACTGCACTTGGGAAAGGGCAGCCAACATTCAAGACAATTTTCCAGAGTTTCAACTTGAGGACAAGTTGAGTCTGTTAGGGGGGGGTATTGATAGGCCAAAGCCTATCATTAAAAATGTATACAAGAGAGGTAAGAGGGGTGTTTGGGTTCAGGGATAGCAGGATTACTGCTATACCCTTGTGGCAGTTATAGTTAGTTAGGATTTGTGCCTTTAAATAGCACATTAAGCGGGAAAGGAGGTTAGGCTGGTTTTTAGCTGAAACTGATTAAGGAATCAGTGTGGGAAGGGTCGTGGGATCCTTAGGTGAGTTCTATCAATTGTAATAAGTCTTCTTCTAATAAAATTCTATAGAACCCTAGCAGAATCAAGTAGATTCTGGGTAGGGGCTTTTCCTTTTGCAAATTCTAGTCTATTTCGTGCTTTTAATTGATACCAGTGCTATCACACTCACTAGGCCAACAGGAAGCTCCTTCAATGATCATAAGGAAGCAAGGAAAAGAGCTATAGCAATTCGCAAGCATCAAAGCAACTATCTTGTTTCCGAGAATATCAATTAGCGAGTACTGACCACAACGAAAGGAGATAAAAACTAATAGTCACGGACTCGGTGGCTCACTTCAGAATAACTTCTATTTCTGAAGCACAAAGCTATAAGAAAATTATAAATATCAATCATAGGAAACATACAAAATATCACAATGGACAATAAAACAATTTACAGAAACTCAGAACTAAATGAGATCTAAATAAAAAACACCCTTTTAGCGGTAGAATTGTAGGATATGTATAAAATGCAGTGATAAAATCTGATATATCACGAATTGACAACAAGATTACACATCACAGACTGGGCTGATTACTATTAGGATGATACATGAAAACTAACAATTAGCACATGTGACTAAATTAAGTGGTTCTGGAAGCATGAACAGGTACCAGAATGAAAATAACAGTCATTTGATCCATCAAACATCGATAATCCAACCATCTCATCTGCAGCTGCGTATGAATGGACAATTTCTAAGAAGACCAGCAGTCCTAGTCCTGTGTAAAGAAAAGTACAGTTAGCAAAATAGTCTATTTTGCAGGTACCATATGTAACATATGTATTATGTAAATAATCCATTTGGTTCCTGATAATATAGTCATCTGTTGTTTTAATCCGTAACTGATGAAAATTATCTTTTTAATCCTTGACAGTGTAATCACTTTTCACTTTAGTATATTATGGAAATTACCTTTTAATCCCTGATAGTGTTGATGTCAGTCAGTTAAGTCCTTCTGGAGGGACTTAACTAACTGATGCCAAACACTACTTAACTGATGTCAAACACTATCAGGGACAAAAAAGGTAATTTTTATCTTTCAAGGGCTAAAGTGAAGGGTGACTAATATGTTAAGGACTAAAGACGTAATTTTCATCTGTCAAGGACTAAAGTGAAGGGTGACTACACTGTCAAAAAACCAAAGTGACTATTTACTCATATGTATTGGAGCAGTTCACATTTCTAGATTAACTTGCTTTTTCTTTCTGGTCTTGTGATCTAAGATACATTTCCAGTTGATAGTCTCAGTAGATTATCCTTCTATTGTCATAAAGGCAAGTGATGACACAATTATACTCTATCGCATTCTTTATGCGTCAAAATTTTAATGCCAAATGACAAGATTAAATTTCTACTCACTATATAAAGGTTTTGGGGGTATGAAGAATGTTAGAGTGCTTGGTGTTGTGCTCTGTCCACAGAATTCGGTTTATTTGGCTGGATAATAATCCAAGGATTTCCTGTACATTGTTTTTTAACGATATTTCAAAGTCAGACTTGCAAAGAGATGGATTTCTCTTTTTGAGTTCATGTATTTACTATTTTCTTTCCGGTTTAATTTCAATATCGATTTAGGAGCACTAATGATCTGCCTCCTCTGATACTCTCTCCTTTCTTAATGAATTATACTTTTATCCACATAACAACAGAAAACAATTAAAATTAAATTTATAGAATTATCAATTTAGATAAGCATCTTATCTCATTTACTTCTTTCTGTAT
Source organism: Lupinus angustifolius (assembly GCF_001865875.1). NCBI lineage: Eukaryota > Viridiplantae > Streptophyta > Magnoliopsida > Fabales > Fabaceae > Lupinus > Lupinus angustifolius. The sequence goes on from NC_032012.1 coordinate 12,302,515, forward strand.
ATTATCTTTTTGCCAGAAAAACATTGACATTTCTTTGAAAGTACATAGAGCTTTCCCAAAAGCTTATAGCTGTAGAGACTAAATGATGTAGTAGGTCAATAAATCAACATAGTAAGTAGAAACAACGAAAATGAAGTCATAAGATAACATAAGGAATTCTAACCATGTGCCTCATCAACTAATCGCTTGAAGTCATCAGGAGTGCCATATCGACTACTAACTGCGTAAAAATTGGTAACCTGCATCACCAGATAGAAATTTGAGCACGTTCCGAACAACTATCTTAAAATTGTGAACTTCTCATGAGAAACTAATTGTGAAAAAATGAAAATGGCACATATGGTCAGAGTAGCACAAAAATCAATCAACTAAAAAAACTTGCAAGCAGAATATAAGGACTGGATATATACATATTTTGTATCATGACTTACAAAATAAAACATCTATGCCTTTAGCAAAATTTATACAGATCAGTTATTACAATCTGCTTTGCTATACAAATTATTTGACACGAATTACTTCTCCTTATATAGATTACTAGTATTTAATAGATGTACTTGGTAATTCTCAATACTCTCCCGTGTCAAAAGACAACAAAGTAAACATGGTAACATTAACCCAGAACAGAAGCCCCATGCTCAGATTTACAACCCTGGTACTATGACCACTAAATTTTCTCAACTTCGGCATATGCATTCCAAGATATAGTGGACATCTATGTATGTGGCTTGAAGAACTTCAAAATAAAAAAGAAACTTAATCATACTAATTGTTGGAATAATCAGGCCTAACTAATCCTTAAAGCTACCTTGTAGAGGTAGGATTGCCCCAGTTATTATAAATGGCTATTGGCTCATATTCTTAGCTGATGTCGGACTTAGATACTAAAAATAAAATTATAAATTAATTATATCAAGATTTTTAACTTACCCTATACCCAACAGTAAAATAATCCTTGTGTTCGATAACTCCGATCAACTGGATTGCGTTGTATCCAGCTACCTTTATGTGAGGAAGAACCTGAATTGGATATCATTAAAAGTTGAAAGGAACTGGTTACAACATATAGAAATGAAAAATATGTATGATGGCTACTAGGTGGGGTCGGCTACATAAAAAGGATAAAACCTTGTCAGTGAAATCATTGAATGAGGATATTTTTGGCTCAGATCCACTAATTCCAACATGAGCTTCGTATATTCGCAGGGAATTTGGTACTTTAGGGCTTGTATTTTTCCGTTTGTATGCCTGCTCAGGTGGTGGATCCCAGTGGATCGCATAAGCTTGCATTCCATCTGCTTCTGCAATGCAGTGAATCAACAATACAAAAAATCAGAATAAATAATAACAATAACAGACTGCACAGCTAGGTAGAAAGAAAACTCCCAAAAAAAAGTGACTTGCGCGATGGGATTTTTTTCTTCTTTTTATGTATTTTAAAAATTGAAAAATTGTATATCTTTAATTTTAATGGAAAAAACTTCTTTTGAAGTATAGTGTACATTTTTGTATTATTAATGATATGCTAACCTGAAATTGGCTTTAGTTGAAACAAGTATATCAGATTTGGTGCTAATTATATGAATTTCTTTCAAGGTTATAACATATAACAAAATAATGCTCAAAATGAAGCATATGAAGCAGATCTCTCCAGGGATGCTCAATGAAGTTTGCATAGACTGGTAGATTAAGTACCATTTTCCAATGAACTTTAAAAATAAGACAAGAACAATAAATATTCATGAGACCAGACAAAAGAACATATGTACAACATAAATACCATGTACAAAATGCATAAGTAGATCTTTTCAAAAGAAACAACGGCAAGATATTACACAGGATCAAATGTAATTCTTAAATAGTATATATTCGCAGATGATTAAATGACTTACAGGAACCCGAATAAGAGTTACCTGGTTGCACATATGAAGCCCAAGCAGGTACCCTTTCCAATGGCCCGTTAGGAGTGTTAAAGTAGACCCTGTACTTGCTGCCATGAGGAATGGCAGGAATATACTTTTTCAACCATGCCTTCCTACCTTTACGTGACTCATTCCAGTATGCTAAAGGAGGTTTCAGTTTACGAATTCTCTCTCGCCATTCGGGATCAACTATTAAACTAAATATGTCAAACTCCTTGTTGCCACTATCAATCACAGCATAACGGGAAGGTCCATGTTCTGCAGCCCATTCTTTATATCTTGTTTCTGCATCTGGTAAGTCTGGCAAGTCCTCCAAAGTTTGTGGTCCATTAGGACCAAATATCTCCTCATATAACTTTGCTGGTCCTTCAAAACGGTTGTTTAGATAACGATCTTCTCCCGGTTGCCAGTACTCATCATTTGATTTCTTGAATAGCTCTTCAATGGTGACACCACTGTCCCCTTTATCATACTCATCTAAGTAGTTGTACCGTTGAAAATAGAGTTCATCTGGCTTCTCTCCCTCTCTCAACTTGTCTTGAAGAATGATAAACCAGTATCCATAATCATCATGACCAAAGCGACCCTCTCTGGCACAATTTTCGGTAGGTGACCACCCATTGAAGTCACCAATAATTGCACAGTAGCGAGCCCCTGCACTTACATGCGTATTGATTAAATGAGAAAAAGGATGGGGAAAAGTAACAAAAGTTTAATTGCTGAAAACTTGACAAATTAAAATATTATTGGTTACTAGTAGCAAGAAGTAAGTTAAGCTAGGTTTTAGTACAAGTGAATATACGAAGCAAGTATAGCTCGGACATAAAATACCTAAGTACATTTTTCAAAGAGCAGAGAAAATTTCAAGTCGAGAAAAACTGGTTTGCCAAATGATTAGGGTGGTGTAATATAAAATCAGGTTGATAAAAAAAGAGAGGTCAAATCTAACAGGCGTAAGGTATCGTGCCAGAAATAAACAAAATAAACTAAACCAAATATTAAAAGAAATCATTGGGCACAATGTCAAACCTGGGGCCCATTCCATATAATCTGCCCGGTGTTCTGGATGACGATGCATACCCAATAGCTCATATCTGGAGAGACACAATAAAGAAAAATCAAATGCAACTTAAACAAGTACCTGAAGAACAACAATACATGCTGCAGGTTTATAAATAAGTATGACTGAAAACCGGATGAATACTTTTAAATATATTAATTTCATAAAACTGGTATTTCAAAACATTTAGAAATTATACAACACAATATATTTGCTTCAATTAATGTTGGTTGAATTGATAATGACTTAAAAGAGTTAAAATATTCAAAGACATCCACTACATGGAATATAGGCTGTAGCTGAGAGAGTGAACATACACAGTAATGTACTAATGTACAAGTCTAAAACTCAATGCCACATAAAGGGACTAACCCAGTAGACATATCCTTAAGGTTGATGTGCCGATTGAAAATTTCATCTTTCAGGTCCTTCAATGCTTTATACCTGCAAAATAAATGATAACTAACAACTTATAGTCCCTGCATTAGCTGTCCAATCCACCCAGAAACAGAGTTTCTAACAGATCCTCATACACTCGAATTCAAATTGCTTTCTAATTTCATTTTCTCTTGATATATTTTGTTTAATACAAAAACAACAACAAATATCGAGCTTAGGATCTCTTTGCGAGTTAAGATTGGAGGGGAAGAAATGGAAAGGAAAGGCTTCAAAGCAATGAAATACACTTGTGAAATGCCTCTGAAGTTTTCATTTTCTCTTCATTTCCCTCCAAAACTCAACTCGCAAATGGTTGGTTGCATGATCGAATGGTACCATGATGCTCTATATGTTCTTTCACTGTGTTTTCGTTTTTCAACATTTTATGAAAGAAAGACTAAAAACAAATCAATTAAAAGGGGTGTTCAGTTCTTTTCCCTTCTGCTTTCATTTTTCTATGATATATATTCACTAATAGTTGCAAAAATGTCACGTTGTTCAATTTTTGTAAATTATTAGTGAAAACATATAAACTGAAAATGAAAACTAAACTCCAAGTATTAAAATTCTCAAAATTGAGAGTAACAAAGCATTGCTATGTCTATTAAATCATCTTCTAATACACCCCTTTTAACTAAAGATTCCAACTTTGAACTAGAAACATTAAAACAAAGGAACACGTTTCTCCTTGCCTTTCACGCAGAAACTGGCCAAATACTTTATGAGTAATGCCACGTTTGACAAGAAACCCAACTGGGTTAATACCCATTTCTTCATCAGAAATGGTCTTAGTGCTCTTGGTCTTGTTCTCCGATTTCTGCTGCTGTTGCGGGTTCTCTGAAGCAGAACATGCTGTAATGGTTGATGTTCTTGTTCTTCTGTGAAAAACAACGGTTTGGGGTTTGGTTTGTGGGGATTGAGAATGAAGGAGTAAGGTATTGGTTGTGAGAGTAATTGGGGTTGAAAGTGTAGACATTGGTGAAGGTGCAAGGTTGAGAGATAAGAGTGTTGAATGAAACTAGTTCAAGTACTTGTGTTGTGTTAGGTTGGGTTTCTAGAGAGGTTTTTGAGTTGACTCGGAATAAGGAATCGGGTATATATGAAAAAATGAGGAAAAAAATGAGGAAAAAAATGAGGAAAAAAATGAGAAAAAAATATCTAACTTATCCCCTGTAATAATATGAAGAAGTAGGAATTATTGCTCAGTTTGAGTGACATTGTTCGGAATGATAATCACACACCCCGAAAGTTTTGGATTAATTCTTTAACTAAAAGGGTGATGAGATATATTTAGTAGTATAAAAAAACTTGAATTGCTTATTGATTCTTTAAAGATACTGAGTTAATGAATCATTGATCAAACTATTAAATCACTAGTTAAATAAATTATCTTAGTTTATATTTAAAAATTATAAAAATATCTTAATACTAGTTAATAGTATTGATTGCATAATCAAACAATCAACAAAGAACATTTTAATATAATAGAATATCACAAATGAATTTAAAACATTATCAAACAGAATATATTTTAGGATTCAATCACAACAAAAACGATAAATAAATTTTTAATTTAATTAAATAAAATAAAGTTTTGTTATAAGCTAACAAATAAAAAAATATAACTATAATAATAACAAATATAATTAGAAAAAAATGGAAATATTACGTTTTTCCTTCTCCAAACAATGTTGTTTGGGTGTTAAAAGTAATTGAATTGATTAAATCAAACTCGTCTAACCAATCAAGTCACTGGTTCTTGCCAATTTTAATGCATGGATCATATGAGTTGCTCAGATTAGTCAAGTGTCAGGTCCTAATGTAACATGTCAATATGAGTTGAATTTAATGACATAAAAGGTATTAAAAAATTACAAAAAATATTGTTCTCAATTCAAATTATAATAATAAATAAAAATATTTACAAAATACATTTTGTAATTGGGTACCCAATAAAATATACATTAAATTTAGTGCATGGATAATTAGTTGATTTGTTAAGTAAAATATTAAAACTATTTTTATTTTGTAAGGAACTGCAACCTAACAAAAAAATATTGATGCAATTGTTCTTTAACATTGGATTTCTTAGAGTTAAACTTATAAGGAGAACAGTTATACATCATAAAAATAATTAATTTCTTACTAAAAGATGAATGAATATTTTTTATAGTACAACAAATATAAGTAAGATTTTTTACAGAGCACCAAAAGAAACAAAAAATATAAATTTCTTATCCAATGTATAACACGCGGATTATGCAAGTTCAATTCACAGGCTCTACTAATGGTGAGAGTTAAGTGATTAACAATTGCAGCCACGAATGAGATTCCACATATCATCATTCAAGCATTATTAAGGTATTTAAACCTTGGAATTTGAACCAAAACATGTTGTCATTTTGCAGTGGGACACAAATATATCTATCTAAAGAAGCAAAGAGAAAATGATGAGAAAAACACGTGAGTTTTGTTAATGAAGTAGCGTTGAGCAGTTATTATTAAGTATTAGAAAATAAGGATTTGTATTTTGGTTATATCAAGATTTACAAACATATATATATATACCCGTCTAGTACAACCATTTTACATTAGTTGAAGTTCACAACTTATATTGTTATTGTTGTTTTATGTTGAAAAGTGTTGATCTATGAGGTTGGGCTCATACACCATACGTGTCATGGTCATGTATCGATGCAAGCCCATCAATGAGGAAGAGCTAAGTGGGCTAGGAGAGCCCATGACCCGGTCCAGAACCAAGAAAGCACACCAAACTCTCAACCTATTAGTGGAAGAAGTGACCAAGTCAACAAAGCCCAACAAGGAAATCAGGCCCATACATTGCACCATTTTTATAGAAGTAACCCAAGTTGGCCACGACCAAGGAGGGAACACGTGAGGCATGTGGGAGTCTCATTTAATAAGTGGGGATTATCATACCCACATGTAGTCTAGGAATTATTTTCTTGCCTTATTTGGAAGAACAATTATTATTTGCATTATACTTGAACTTATAGTTGTAATAAATTTCATTAAGAACCATGTAATCCAGGTACAAGCAAGAGAACACTTTCCTTAGTGAGCCAAGTCGTGAGATTACCTTTGAAGGCCATAAGATCTCAAGGAATCCTTGCCTAATATGAAGAACACGTGTGGAAGAACCCTATATGGCAACAATCAAGAGCAATCGAACAAATTTCATTTATTTCCTAATCAAGGAGGCGTGTGAATAAGAAGCAAGGAGCAAGACAAAACTTTCCTTAAAGATTCAAATCAGAATGAAAGCTCATCAATACCTTCCTTATTCAAATTAAGCATGTGTTGGTGTGATCATCATAGAGAATCTCTCTATCCACACGAGGCAAGCCATAAGGAAAGCAAAGAAGGCAAATTGATTATTTCCTTATTCACTCCAAAGCATTCAACTCAAATTGGAATCCATCAATACTTTCCTTATTCACATTTACTATGAGTGGGCGTAATCATCAAGGAGATATTCTCCTTTTACACGAGGCACACCATAAAGGAAAGCCATGAAGAAAAAATGATTCTTTCCTTATTCATTCCTCAACCGAATTTGGACACTTACTCCATGAAGAATCATTTTCAAATTCAAATTTCCACCTCAACCAAAAAGAGCACATGGGAATTAGATTAAGGAAAGCAATCAATACACCTTACAATTCAAATTCCCTCCCAAACCGAAAACACATGGGGGAAAAGAGTTAGGAAAATATTCAATGTACTTTACTACTCTTTATTCACATGAACACATATCTTGGCCAAAAATTCTACGGCTATTTGTACTTGGCTTTGTTATTGAATAAAATATCTTAAATTTTATTTGGAAAATAATCCATTTCTAGTTGAGTTTCTCCTAGTTTCTTGGTTAAACCAATGCCCTTTTCTTATCAAGGTTCTCTTCCTTGTGGAGAAATACATTAGGCTTATCAAGCAATCAAGCTTGTGGCGCCTTCATCTTCCTATCTAATCCATCTTCTTCTATCAACTTCGACCGTCAACCACACACGGCCAAACAATCCCCTCACATACAACCATCAACAAATATCCATACACAATTTCCCTAAACAATTCACAAACTAACTCAACCTTCATCCCGAAACCCACGGCCAAACACACACCAGAAACAACCAAAAACCAAACGACATAATCATACTCCATCGCCAAACAAAAACCAATCAAAAATTTAACAAGTTTCAAAGTGCAAAAATTCCATATTCTTCTCAAAGACTTACATTCAAGAACGATCAAAACAAAATCCGAATCCCCTCAACTGGATTCACATCAAGTGGTATTCAGAGCTAGTCTTGTGTAAGTAAAAAATTTATTTCTTGTATCAAGTAAAAAAAAAACACACACAAAAAAATTCCTACCCTATCAAAACCGAAAAAAAATTAAAATAGAGTCTACCCTTACATTTGCCTCAAAATATATCTTAGCCAAATACTTTCTGTTTGTTAAGTCTGTGATATTGAAAGCAACTCTTGGTTAATTGATTTTATCAAGAACCCAAGGAGAAAGTGAGGGAGTGATACACACTAAACACATTGAGAAAAAAGAGTCAAGAGAGAAGTGAGAAAATGTCTAGTCCTACAAGAGATGAGGCCGAGTCCACTAGGATCACGGTCTATATGCAAGAAATTGATGCAATGAGTACACAATTGCGAGCACTCCAACAACAATTAGAGGAGATGCGAGTTCAACAAAATAGAAGGCAACACAACAGTGGTTCGAGTGATTCTGAACCAGAAAGGAGAAGGAGACGGAGGGAAAGGAGGAACGATGATGGTGGTCATAGGGAGAGGAGGATGGATGATCGAATGGATGGGGTCAAGATTAAAGTCCTTACCTTCATGGGGATGAATAATCCTGAAGCCTATCTAGAATTGGAGTTGAAAATGGAGCAGATTTTTTACTGCCATAATTATTCTGATGAGAAAGAGGTCAAGGTGGCAGCCTTAGAATTCAAGGAGTATGCCATGGTGTGGTGGGACCAATTTCAGAAGGAGAGAATGAGGTGTGGTGCTGAACTAGTGGATTCTTGGGATGAGATGAAAATTGTGATGAGAAAGAGGTTTGTTCCGGCATCCTATCAAAGGGATATCCATAACAAACTTCAAAGATTGACCCAAGGAAAAAAATCAGTGGATGAGTACTACAAGGAGATGGAGTTGGCTTTTTTGAGGTCCAATTTTCATGAGGATCGTGAAGCCACTATGACACGGTTTCTTCATGGACTGAACCAGGAGATTCAGAATGTAGTGGAGTTACAACCATATGTGGAGTTAGAGGATCTAATCCAACAAGCCATGAAGGTAGAGCAACAACTACGAAGGAGGAAAACCAGATACTCTTCCAACACAAACTTCCAATCTTCAGGGTGGAAGGACAAGCCCAAGAAGGAGGGGCCCATTCCAAAGGAGGTCATCAGCTCTTCCCAAGGGAAGAAGCCCATGGAAAACACCACTAGGAGCGGGGTGGTCAAGTGTTTCAAATGTCTTGGGCATGGCCATATAGCTTCACAATGCCCAACCAGGAGGACCTTGGTGATGAAGAATGGAGTGGTGGAGTCTCAATCAGAGGCTTCAAGTTCAGAGGAAAGTGAAGAGGATGTTGATGTTCCAGAAGGAGATCTTCTCATGGTGCGAAGTCTCTCAGGGAGCCAAGTTAGGGAGGATGAGGAGAGCCAACGGGAGAACATCTTCCATACTAGATGTTTGGTAGCAGGGAATGTTTGTTCCCTAATTATTGATGGTGGCAGCTATGCCAATGTGGTGAGCACTAGGTTGGTTTTTAAACTCAACCTTGTGATGAGGACCCACCCAACCCCTTACCGACTATAATGGTTAAGTGAGGTTGGAGAGATGATAGTAGACCAATAGGCGGAGGTTCCCTTCTCTATAGGGAAATATGAGGATTCCATACTATGTGATGCGGTAGTGATGGAGGTCAGCCATAGCTGCTTGGCAGGCCTTGGCAATATGATAGGAGAGCCATCCATGATGGGTTCTCTAACAAATATACATTTATGCATTGTAATAAAAAAATTGTATTATCACCATTGTCCCCAAGGCAAGTTGGTGAAGATCAAAGAAAATTAAAGGAAAAAATGGATCGAGAAAAGAAAGAAGAAAAGGGAAAAAAGAGAAACGATCCACACAAAAAAAGTGAAAATGAAAAGATTGAAAAAAAATGGAAAAGAAAATAAAAAGAGAAAAAGTTTGATGGCTTCCAAATGGGAAGTAAAAGGTGCTTTAACATCTAGGCAACCCCTTTACCTACTCACTGGTAAGCAATTTTGTTTAAGTACTAACTCTGATATTGTTGTACCTGATTCTGTAAAAAGTTTTCTGCAGGAATTTGAGGATGTATTTCCTCAAGAGGTCCCACGTGGCCTCCCACCTTTAAGGGGAATTGAGCATCATATTGATCTCATTCCCGGAGCATCTTTGCCCAATAGGCCTGCCTATCGAAGCAACCCTCATGATACTCAAGAGATCCAAAGGCAAGTAGAGGAGTTGATGCAAAAGGGATGAGTTCAGGAAATCTTGAGCCCTTGTGTTGTCCCTGTCATCCTTGTGCCTAAAAAGGATGGGTCCTGGAGAATGTGTACTAACTGTAGGGCAATTAACAATATCATGATAAAGTATCGTCATCCTATCCCTAGATTATATGATTTTCTTGATGAACTGTATGGTGCCTGTATATTTACTAAAATTGATTTAAAAAGTGGGTATCATCAGATTCGCATTAGGGAAGGGGATGAATGGAAAACTGCTTTTAAAACTAAATTTGGGTTGTATGAGTGGTTAGTTATGCCTTTTGGGTTAACTAATGCACCCAACACATTTATGAGATTAATGAACCATGTTTTAAAAGAATTTTTGGGAAAATTTGTGGTAGTATATTTTGATGACATATTAATATATAGTAAAAATTTAAATGAACACTATGAACATATTAGACATATCTTACTTGTGTTAAGAAAAGAAAAATTGTATGCTAATATTGAGAAATGTTCTTTCTGTGTGGACCACTTGATATTCTTGGACTTTCTGATTAATGCCCAAGGGGTCCATGTTGATAAAGAAAAGATTAAGGCCATCCAGGATTGGTCGACCCCCAAAACTAGAACTGGAATTAGAAGCTTCCATGGTTTGGCTAGCTTCTACCGACGCTTTGTTAGGGACTTTAGTACCCTAACCGCACCTCTTAATGAGGTTGTTAAAAAGAATGTTGGCTTTAAATGGGGTGAGAAACAAGAGGAAGCCTTTAAGAGGCTTAAAGAAAAACTAACCAATGCACCCATTTTTGTTTTACCTAATTTCATAAAATCTTTTGAAATAGAATGTCATGCATCTAATGTGGGAATTGGAGTTGTGTTAATGCAGGAAGGACACCCAGTGGCTTATTTCAGTGAGAAACTAGGTGGCCCAATGTTGAATTATTCCACCTATGATAAGGAATTGTATGCCTTGGTAAGGGCACTACAAACTTGGTAGCATTACCTCCCGCCCAAGGAGTTTGTAATACATAGTGACCATGAGTCACTAAAATATTTGAAAGGGCAAGGTAAGTTAAACAAAAGGCATGCTAAGTGGGTTGAATTCCTAGAGCAATTCCCTTATGTCATAAAACATAAGAAGGGAAAGGTCAATATTGTGACCGATGCTCTATCTAAAAATGGAAAAGATTCAATTTTTGTTTTAGTAGATCGTTTTTCAAAAATGGCTCATTTTATACCTTGTAAAAAAATTGATGATGCAACTCATATTGTTGATTTGTTCTTTAAGGAAGTGGTAAGACTACATGGCCTACCGCGAAGTATTGTAAGTGACAGGGACACTAAGTTCCTTAGTCACTTCTGGAAGACTTTGTGGGGGAAGCTTGGGACTAAACTCCTATTTTCCACCACGTGTCATCCCCAAACAGATGGTCAAACTGAGGTTGTTAATAGAACTTTATCTACCCTTTTGAGGGCAATCATTAAAAGAAATATAAAGAGATGGGAAGAGTGTCTGCCCCATGTTGAATTTGCTTACATCAGGGCCACTCATAGTACCACGAAATTGTCTCCATTTGAAATAGTTTATGGGTTCCAACCGCTAACCCCTCTTGATTTATTACCTGTGCCTAACTCATATGTGTTGCAGCATAAGGATGGTAAGTCCAAAGCGGACTATGTGAAAAAGATACATGAGCGGGTCAAGGCCCAAATAGAGAAAAAGACAGAAGTTATGCTAAACAAGCAAACACGGGGCGAAGGGAGGTGATCTTTGAGCCCGGAGACCTAGTCTGGGTCTACATGAGGAAGGAAAGGTTTCCTGCACAAATAAAATCCTAACTCCAAACTAGAGGAGATGGCCCATTTCGTGTACTAGAGAGAATCAACAATAATGCTTACAAACTGGACCTTCCAGGTGAGTACGGAAACATTAGTACTACATTTAATGTTGCTGACCTTTCTCTTTTTTATGCAGGTGATGAAGACTTTGATTCGAGGACGAATTCATTCCAAGAAGGAGAGGATGATATGAATCCACCAAGGCCCATCAATGAGGAAGAGCTAAGTGGGCTAGGAGGGCCCATGACCCAGTCCAGAACCAGGAAAGCACACAAAACTCTCAACCTATTAGTGGAAGAAGTGACCAAGTCAACAAAGCCCAACAAGGAAATCAGGCCCATACATTGCATCATTTTTATAGAAGTAACCCAAGTTGGCCATAGCCAATGAGGGAACACTTGAGGCATGTGGGAGTCCCATTTAATAAGTAAGGATTATCATACCCACATGTAGACTAGGAATTATTTTCCTGCCTTATTTGGAAGAACAATTACTATTTGCATTATACTTGAACTTATAGTTGTAATAAATTTCATTAAGAACCTTGTAATTTAGGTACAAGCAAGGGAACACTTTCCTTAGTGAGCCAAGCCGTGAGATTACCTTTGAAGGCCATAAGATCTCAAGGAATCCATGCCTAATTTGTAGAATACATATGGAAGAACCCTATATGGCAACAATCAAGAGCAATCAAACAAATTCCATTTATTTCCTAATCAAGGAGGCGTGTGAATGAGAAGCAAAGAGCAAAGCAAAACTTTCCTTAAAGATTCAAATCAGAATGAAAGCTCATCAATACCTTCCTTATTCAAATTAAGCATGTATTGGGTATGATCATCATAGAGAATCTCTCTATCCACACGAGGCAAGCCATAAGGAAAGCATAAAAGGCAAATTGATTGTTTCCTTATTCACTCCAAAGCATTCAACTCAAATTGGAATCCATCAATACCTTCCTTATTCACAATTACTATGAGTGGGCGTAATCATCAAGGATATATTCTCCTTTTACACTAGGCAAACCATAAAGGAAAGCCATGAAGACAAAATGATTGTTTCCTTATTCACTCCTCAACCGAATTTGGACACTTACTCCATGCAAAATCATTTTCAAATTCAAGTTTCCACCTCAACCAAAAAGAGCACATGAGAATTAGATTAAGGAAAGCAATCAATACACCTTGCAATTCAAATTCCCTCCCAAACTGAAAACACATGGGGGAAAAGAGTTAGGAAAATATTCAATGTACTTTACTACTCTTTATTCACATGCACACATAGCATGGCCGAAAATTCTATGGCTATTTGTACTTGGCTTTGTCATTGAATAAAATAACTTGAATTTTATTTGGAAAATAATCCATTGCTAGTTGAGTTTCTCCTAGTTTCTTGGTTAAACCAAGGCCCTTTTCTTATCAAGGTTCTCTTCCTTGTGGCGAAATACATTAGGCTTATCAAGCAATCAAGCTTGTGGCGCCTTCATCTTCCTATATAATCCATATTCTTCTATCAACTTCAACCGTCAACCACACATGGCCAAACAATCCCCTCACATACAACCATCAACAAATATCCATACACAATTTCCCTAAACAATCCACAAACTCACTCAACCTTCATCCCAAAACCCACGGCCAAACACACACCACAAACAACCAAAAACCAAACCACATAATCATACTCCACAGCCAAACAAAAACCCAAAACAAAAACCAATAAAAAATTTAACAAGTTTCAAAGTGCAAAAATTCCATATTCTTCTCAAAGACTTACATTCAAGAACGATCAAAACAAAATCTGAATCCCCTCAACTGGATTCACATCACATACTCCAATCTCATTCGCTCCATTTGTCTTTGGAGAGTTTGAAATTGTGTTGTCATCATAGCATGTAGGGTTGTTGTCCTAGGGGACAATGGAGAACTATCACTTTCATGATTGGAATAGTTAGACATTTTTTACTCACTCACGTGTATCACTCAGTTTTTGTTTGTTGAAATGTAAAAAAAAATTCTGTATCACTCAACACTCTATACAATCGTCTTATGTAAACCAAGTATGGAACCAAGGAAATTGTGAAAGAAAATCACCCCAACGTTTCAGGATGGAAATGTTGTGACTTGAGTTACACCTCAAAGAAAGAAATTTGACACTTTGTTGAACACTTTGGAACTTTTGGACACTTTTGACACTTTTTTATTCTTTTGAACTCTTGTACAATCACTTTTGACACTTTTGATTTTCACACTTTGACACTTTTTGGTTTTGGACTTTGACACTTTGTAAAGAAGAAAGAAAATAGACTAGACTCACGTCCAATAAAGAAAGATAAGCACCAAGTAAGAGACTAGTTCTAATGTCACTTGATGTGAACCCTTTTTGGAAGGTTCTTATGCACGATCTATCTTGGTTGGTGTTAGTCAAGATCATGGTTGAATGGAGCATTTTATGAATGAGTATGCAGCGAAATTGATTATGTAAGATAAAACAAGATGGGTTAGATTTGAGGTGATAGGCGCCACAACACTTGAGGTGTTGATAAGCTAAGGTGATGCTCGCCACAAGAACGTGGTTCTTTGTAAGAACTTTTAATCTTGGTTCACCCAAGAAGGTTTTGAGAATGCACAAAGCTCTCACAAGGAATTAATCCTCAATTCAATATGAATTATACTCAACTCAACTTGTTTATTTCATGGTGAAAAACATACGTATATAGGCAAGCCAAACTTGGCTCCCAAGATTAAGAATAGACAAGGCATTAAAGACCTAATTCATGGTGATCCAACATAGGATACCATTTTACACAAAGGCTATTCCTACACATGCTTAATTCAGGTAACATATGCCTAAACACAATCAAGACTAGAATTAAAGACATTAAACTTAAGGAAGAAAGCATAGGATTCTTGTTGATGCTTGTGAGCCCACGACTTGGTACTCAATCTCATCTCTTTTTGGCTTCAATCCATCCAAATTGAACAACATAGCTAAAAACATCTACTCAACCCGAACATAGGGAAATAAAAGCTAAAAACAATTCTAAAGTCTTAATTATATCCTAAAATGCAATGCAAATGTCGCATAATTTCACATTCATCTATCGATTCATGTTTTAGATTATTTTTCATTTGAAATTTTGATACATATTAGTTAGATATATCATATTTTATGTTTAGACATATTTTTATAATAGAATGGAAGAGTAATATAATTTTGAGCTATTTTGTATAATATAAAAAAAGAATTCTATAGATGCAATATATGAGTTAAAATACTAATTTTTGTTAACATTTATAAATAATAAAACTTTATCTTGACAAAACCATATTGAGGGATTCCACCTAGACACATGTGTATATCCATAAGACTAGTTTTTGGCCAATAAAGCTAATTCTTCTATTAAGAGAGGAAACATGTTAGTTCGTCTATCAGAGATCTAGTATCTTATGTATAATAGGTGATGTCAGACCTTTTTATTAAAAAAGTAGACTCAACCTTTTTAAAAAGTCTATTTAACCTAAATAGTTGAGACACATGCTTCTTAAAAAACTAGTAAGCCTAAAAGACAAGTCTATATAATGTTGTTTTATGTTTATATTAATTATTTTATATAATGTATAGATAAAACAAATAAAAAATATATAAATCCAATATGCAATTTAGCATTGAGAACTTGATAAATTAGATTTGTCAATTAAAGCCGACTTATTAATTTATCTAAAGGCAGACCTATTAGTCTATTTAGAGCTTCATTAATCTATTTAAATGTCTTAAATTATGCAAGAGTTTCTAATAGGCTAACGTGTTTGACCAACTTTTAAATAGGCTAAGCCAAGACTTGAAAAAAGAGCTTAAACAAACAAAATGTCTGAATAAGTTTGCACTATGTTAAATATGTCAAACCTTTTAAGCCAAAGACATATTTCCACCCTTACTATAGTTATAGAAAAAAAATCATATTATATACAAATTCTTTTATAAAGAAAAAAAAGCATGTATACACCTTAAGAACTTTTTACAACTATACAAATGAGAAGGAATAATAGGTTAAGAATAAATTATATAGTTTGTGGAAAGAGAATATGATAAATACATTAACAATATAATAATTTTTACACTGCACTATATTATCTATTATTCCTTTTTTATTTGATTAACTTTTAAATAAAAATAATGCAAATAATTAATTTAAATCTTTAAACTCAAATAAAGTCCATAAATATTAATTCTAAGGATCTATTTATAAATTGTTTTTTGGAAGTAGAATTGTTTCTTGAAGAGAACATAGGAAAGAAGAATGTTTAAAAGACATAAAATACACTTATAAATAAATTTTTAAGAATTTCATTTCTATTTACGGTTAGTTGAGAGTTGGATTTTGGAAAATGAATAAAACAAAATGATTACCAAATCTTCTATTTCCTCCATTCCCTTCCAAAATTTAACACTCAAACTGTCACCTAACAAAATCTTAAAAATGTTTGGTTATTAGCTCCACACCACAGACACATGACATAACACGCTCCACTAGTTTTCACCCACGTCCAATAATCCAAAACTCACTCCGGTTTCTGAACCAACCAATGGCTGCTCCAGTGGCAGCGGAGGGCGCCGTAGTCTCGGCGTTCCGGTCGGTGATGATGCGAGTCCAGCATGCGGCGGAGAGATCCAATTCCCAACTCGATCGGATTCGGGTCGTAGCTGTTTCCAAGACGAAACCCGTCTCCATGATCCGGCAACTCTACGACGCGGGTCACCGGTGCTTCGGCGAGAACTACGTCCAAGAAATCGTGGAGAAAGCTCCCCAGGTTGTTTCAATTTTTAGAACATTCAGAAATGGAACTTCTAGAATGTTCCGAATTCTGTGGAAGAATTTCTAATTCATTGCATGCCTACTGCAGCTTCCACAAGATATTGAGTGGCATTTCATTGGACACTTGCAAAGCAACAAAGCCAAAACGCTTTTGGGTATGGTTGTATTTATAGGGTTTTGTTTCAAATTTTACTTCTATTCTATTGATGTGGGAGTAAATTAGTAATCTATTGCTTGAAATTTTTCTTCTCTTCCAGTTTTGTCCATCTATTAGGAATAGGAATGACAAGGAAAACCGAACCTGTGGGTACCAGTCCAAATTTAACCAGGAAAACCCGATGTGATTGGTTCGGGTTTATCCCGAGTTCAACTTTCGGGTTCGGGTTTGGTAGAGTTGATACCCTACACCGAACCCGCCCCGTAACTGTAGAATTACAAAGTTACACATAAATATATATACAAAAAATCTATATATATGTTTAGGACGGGTTCCCATCGCGTTCAGGTTACCCAAAACCCGATGGATTTGGGGTGTTATCATTTTTTTCAACTCCGCTTAATTCGGGTTCGGGTTTTGGATTTCGGGTTCGGGGTTAGGTAAGCACAAACTCAACCTCAATCCCTCGTTGCCATTCCTAATTAGGAAACTCCTTTTTTCTTTAGGTTAATGTACGAAAGAAGGAAGACTATTAGCTAGTGGAATTTGGGGAGGGTGGATTTACACAGCATTATCCGCACAAGCATAAATGATATTTTCAGAATTTGAACTCATTATATCCATGTCGCCTAGGGATGAGCATGTGTCAGGTTGGGTTGGGTAAGGCTTACCCGATCCTAAATGTTGGTCACATGATTTTTTGAACCCGAAGCTAGATCGACCCAAATGTCGATCGGGCCAACATTTAAATTCAAACTCGACCCCTAGACTCGATTAAATATAATACATACCCTTTTTAGGTAAAGTCTTCTAAATATTATTTATTAGTATAGATATGTAATTTGACATATGAATGATATTTGCATATACATTGTTAATCATGTATACATGATATGAAAAATTAGAGAATCTATGATACTTTCGACCAAAGAGATGTCATAATTTGTATTCAATTGAATAGAGTCAATATACACACAGATAAAGGTGATGAGTAGTGACTATGGGAAGGGACGGGTCGAGTCAGGTCATGCTCACCCCTTACCCGGTCCTAAATGTTGATTCAATCTAATTTTTGAATCCAAACCCAACCCTAGACCTGATGAAACTCGACCATATTAGGGCACGATCATCGTGGTGAGTGGGGAGGGTCAGGTCCTGCTCACCCCTAATGTTGCCAAGGCTCACACTCTAGTCATAATATTTCACTCAGGGAAAAAGATGTGGATAACTTTTTAAAGTGGTTATTTGACAACTTTTTATCTGATCATGGCCAAAATTACTTCTCTCACCATCTCACAGTACAAATTTCTCTTATTATTAGATAATAATGGCCAATAAATATGGGAAAAACACTCCTCTAAGTTGAGGTTGTATCTTAAAGTGAGCAACTTACCATTAGATTATTTTGTGGGTTCATATCTTCATGTACTTAATCAAAGCAAGGGCGAATATACCCTTACTTCACCACTTTAGAGGCAAACTCACTTTTGAAGTGTTTTATTCTTAAATTGGGCACAAGTTTTATAAATTTAAGGATTAACTCTATACATGATTAAATTCAAGGACTATGTACATTTTTTAAGGACTAACACGCAAATGGGAGAATAACTCTAGGAATAAGTTGCTAATTACTCGATAATGTATAATAACCTTTGTGGTTTTACTAGGATTTGGATTGAAAATGTGTCGTTCAAATTGTGTTGAGTTAATTTCAGAATCATAATATTGCTTCTTGTTTTGCAAATATGCTTTTTTTAAGGTGCAATCACCCTTTTAAAAAATTCAGTACTTTGCAATGAATGTGATTTTTTCATAAAATTGGTTGAGTTTTGACCACTGCTGCTTGTTATGATTTATTGCACCCTTCACAATCTAAAGGCGTTTGAATGACGATGGCAATTCAATTTCACAATCTGAGCTGCATGCAAAGTGTTGGACCTCACACTAGTTGATTCTGGACTTCCTGAAAATATTGCTAGACTTGTATTATCTTGTTTGAGCTTGTTTCGTCGTTCCTTCCTGCAGCACCCTTAGATTAGGTGAACCATGAACGTTAACATTGCATGCTTTATGCAGGCGGAGTTCCACATCTGGCCATGGTTGAGGGTGTTGACAATCAGAAGGTAAAGACTTACAATCAATATTACTTGTAGTTCTTGAAGGTATGAATGAATTCATTGCCTTTGTATTCAATTCTATAATTTGAAGGAATGTAGATAACTGTCTTCATGTCTGCTCAATTATCAACTAGCATTTAGTATCAGCTCTTGGGTAAGGCTTACCTTAAAAAAGAGCGGCCCAATGAACCAGGCTCCACCTATTGGGGTCTGGGGAGACTATATGTACGCAACCTTACCCTCGTATAAGGCCTACCTTACTAGTTAAAATTCCAAATCGTAATTTCGATACATATCTAACTAATGTGAATTGCCATTTGACGAACATTATTGTGGCCACAAACTTCTGGAACTGACAGGTCGCAAATCATCTTGACCGTGTGGTTTCAACACTTCGAAGAAATCCACTGAAGATTCTGGTGCAAGTAAATACCAGTGGAGAAGCATGTTAGTTCACCTTAAAATAATGAATTATTTAAAAAAAGTTATTAATTAGTTACAGTCAGCTGACCCTTCTGTTATGCACTGGCATTGGTTGAAGTACTTTTGATGAATCGATTGTCAAAACATAATCTCTTATTTTTACCTATATTATATATCAATTTTTTTATGGAATTTTGTTTTTTTGTAGCCAAATCTGGTATTGACCCTTCCAATTGTGTTGAGCTTGCAAAACATGTGAAATCTTGCTGCCCGAACCTAGTGTTCTCTGGCTTAATGACAATAGGGAGGCCTGACTATACCTCCACTCCGGAGAACTTTCAGGTAATAAATTCTATTCTAATTTTCTGGAGCATTCTGCAATTTTATAATTTTTTGTTACTATTTTAGCATAGCTTGATGGCTTTGTGCCCTGTATTCCAAAATCTAAATGTCTATTTGGTGAAGTAAAGACTTTTTCTTTTGTGAAAAACCAGTGCTTATCGAAGTGCAGAACCGATGTTTGCGAGGCACTTGAAATGGATGAGGAGCAATGTGAACTGTCAATGGGCATGTCCAGGGATTTTGAGCTAGCGGTATAGAATAGTGTGCTAAAGTTATTCAGCAATAAACTTCCTTTCTTGATGGTCATTTTCAATGATTGAATCTGTGACTACCTCACAATTCTGGATGCTATTCAGCTCATAAAAGAAGAATTGACAACTACTATAGAAATGGCAATGGGATTCTTTGATATTAATGGTTTATAGAGAAATTTTTGATGAGACATGCACATCCCTTTTAGATTTAATATATGATTGATTGTGAAAACATTTTGGAAATACTTGAGGTCTGTTTGTGAGTTAGGTTTTAAAGAGGAATGAAAGAAAATAGGGAGTTTGAGAGTCATCTTACAAGTGTATTTTATGGCTCTGAAACATTTCCCTTCCCTCCATTGCCCGACAATAATCAATTCGCAAACAGATTCTTATAGATGGATCAATTACCAGAGTTGGCTTTGTACGTTTTTAAATGAATTAACTATTCTTTTACTAGGAATTATTTACTTGTGTTTTGTACAATTTGTAGGCATGCTTAAGTAATTATTTTCTTCTTTCTTGCCTTTTCAGATTGAAATGGGAAGTACCAATGTGAGAATTGGGTCCACAATATTTGGACCAAGGGAGTACACGAAGAAACAAGAATAGCAGGAAGTTGCAATCTCTCTCTATATCTCTCTAAAACAAGCATAAAATACACGCATATCTCTGAATTGTATTGTTATTCATATCTATATTCATTTACCTTGGAAATTGATGTAATGGAATTGGTAATTATTAAGTTCATAGCTGATCTCCATAGGAAGAACAAACTATATATAAAATAATGCTACTTACTGTCTTGCTTTTCTTTAGAGTGCTTGTTCACAGTAATCACAAAACATTTAGATAGCATAGTAGTTATTTTATGCAAACCTACATTATGCAATGTATAGCAGGTCGTAAGCCTGAATAAAAAGTGACTGTTGTATTAGGTAATTTACAGTTAACATAAAATTTTGTCGAAACTCTATGATATGGATCAATGATATGATAATGCTAATGTTAGGTCGTTGCCTAGAAGAAACACACTATATTGTCCGAGTACATTGTCGAAAGAGCAAGGGCCGCTGCATTGCCACCCGAATGTAGTTAAAAATAAGCAAGGGTTTTAGTACTTGCATAAACTAGTGGGGGTAAAGAAACTAGTTCACCAATCTAGGATATAGATCGGAACAAATTAGCAAAGATGAGAATCTTGTGTTGTATGAGTGACATACTAGACAAGATATGATTAAAAATGAATGCATCAGGGAGAAAGTTTGAGTAGCTCCTATTATAGGAAGATGGTAGAATTGCGCCATAGGTGGTTTGGACATGTGTGGAGGAGACAGATAAAAGCCTCCGTAAAGATAGTAGATCAAATGAAAGCTTGTCTAATTCCTAAAGGAGGAGGGAGACAAAAAGAAATCATACAGAAAATGATAAAAAAGATTTAGAGTTCAATGCTTTATTGATGAACATAATTTACGATAGAGCATTATGATATCGTTAGATTCATGTAGCTCAACTCAATAAAGACTTTATTCCATGATAAAGGAATTACATATTTAGTCCTTGAAGAACTAAATCACCTCAATAAAGACTTTATTCCATGATAAAGGAATTACATATTTAGTCCTTGAAGAACTAAATTGATTGTCAGTAGACAATTTCAGTAACTAACCTGACAAATGAATACATGAATTGAACATTTAAAGTCATGAGCGATTAGAATGTAGGTAAAAATTATCAACAAAGGTTGGTCTAATGGTATAAAGTTTCGGTAGTTCCTCAGAACGACCAAAAGATGAAGGATTCGATTCCTAAGAATTGTACCTATTTAAAAGAATAACCACATACTCCGAAAGAGATTGGTTATTTACAATCAAATTACTCAATTCCTATTTTATTCTTTTCAATACAACAAACTTCCCCTTTTCTTTTATTTCTTGATTAGTTTCTCCTCTCATTGACCTCTACAATGTTAACCATTTCACGTTTTCCTTAGGTCATCCACATTTTATTTTATTTTTAAGACTCAACTTTAAACTATGTCAAGAGGACTTGTTTATCATTCCGTTTTCTCTTAGGCTATGTTTGAGAATTATGAGACAAAGTGAATGAGAGATCAAAGATCTAGGAAGAGGAGGAAGGAAAGGAGAAAAGAAGATAATCCTCTCCCTGATTTAGGAGTATGAAATTTAGATAGAGAATGATAAACTAATGATAATGTTAAAATAATTTTTATTTTCCGTTTAAAAATGTAATTAACAATGAGACATGAACAGTAATATATAATTATATAATTTCACTAAAATTATTTAGTAATTTTTACACTTTGTCTTCCTAGAAAAATCTTAAATTGAGGGAACTATAAAATAGACACATGAATAGTTTTAGAGGGTTTTAGAAACTCTCGAAAACTTTTCCCCCTCCTTCATCCAACTCTCAAATAAGAGAAAAGTTTTCAAAAGTATTCATTTACCTTTCATTCTTCTCTAAAATCACACTCCCAAATAGAGTCTTATGCAACCTCATACTTTCAAAGATTATTTTGAACATTTTTTATTACATGAAAGTTGGCAAAAGCAAGCATAAAAGTAAAAAATGAAAGAAAAAAAGATACTCTCATATTCCCACCATTATGATACCTCTCGAAAAAATTAAACTACCATTCTTTTAGTTTTATTACCCGTTTGTTTAGACATTACACTCACCTCCCAGTAGTGAGGTAAGTGTAGTTAAACTCACATCCCTTTACTCACTTCTCATAGAGGGTACTAAGTAGAATATATGTTTATAAATTAGGAGTAATATGTGTATTGGCAAAAAATGGAAAGGGTAATGTATCTAATTTCTCATGTTGTGGATATAATTTAGTTTTTTTGTTGTAAAATTTTAAATATAAATGTTATTCATGCCATATAAATAATTTTTTGGTACTATTAAGAGCATTTTTTACCTTTTTGTGTAAGGAACTAATTTCTTTTGGGGTTCGTAGCTGCCACTCCCAATAAGTTTCGTTCCCAGGAATCGAACCTCAACCTTGGGGATCCAGTGAAATCTTATACCACTAAACTAATATTTTTATGTTTTCACTCTTTACTTCACTTTCTTGGCTAGATTAGGCCATGATGGGCGAAATCATTTTTAAGTAAAGGATTCGAATATATTATTAATGACATCAAAATAAATAATCAAAATTAAAACGATAAAGTTTATAATTTTAGAAAGATAGGTTATTAAATAATTGAATTGAATGATATTAAGTAGATCGATTGAAATAATAAGTTCATTTGAAAGTTAAGAAATCATTAATAATAGGTGCAGTGGATTACTATAGCTGTTTTTTGGTTAATGAGATATTAAGAAAACTACCAATTTAATCGATTATACAGAACCTTAATTGATTAATGACAACACGACTTAATCGATTAATCACAAGTTTAATCGATTAACCTGATTCTTGTTCTTCTTGAAAATATTGTTTCTTGCATAGAAAGTTAACCTCAATTTCAATCATGTTCATATGCAATGCTTAACGAATTTATGCCTAAGTAATATCGCAGATTAAAAGCATGCAATAAACTTAATAACTCACTTTCAAGACTATTGTACTAGTGAAGACACCACTATGGTTCTGGCCCCAACCACTCCTAACTTACTTCCAAGATTCTTGTACTAGTGAATGCACCACCTAAGTGCAGCTAGGATTTACAATTCAATTCTCTAACAAACGATGATACTAACACACCAACAGAACTCAAGAAAACCGTCTCAAATTTACAAGTTGTAATTACACCTAAAATGTGCTAATCTAACAATTCAGAATACCACTAAAACCTCACTAGAAATCTCACAAAAGACTTAAAGAATTATATGCAATTTTTCTAGGTTTTTCAAGAATGGTTTTGACAATTGATGCACCCTTGATAATTTCAAATGAAACAACCCTTATCTCTCCTTCATGTGTCAAAGAAAACTAATGACTTTTTACACAGCAAAAACTTCATTCAAAATGAATTTGAAAGTTAAAATTCTGAAATTTTCAAGACTTGTGTTCTATGAGAAAATGGGAATAAATCAGGCTTTATATAAAACTATTTTCTACGTGTCTTAATAGATTAACGATGTCACGAAATTAATACCTTTAGCTGTTGTAACTTTGTTAATCGATTAATCTTATATACTTAATTGATTAACGGAGTCTTGTTCTCGTTTAATTGATTATCACATGATGTCATCAATTAACTGTGTTGAAAAATAGTTTCTTAATATATGATGAACCTTATACCTGATATGTATATGTATGATACATGATTTTCAAAAGTTGTAAAATTTTGATGCACTAAAATCATATGTAGATGCATGATCATGTTTGTATGTATGCAAGCCTCTTTTTTGAAGTTGTTCAATTTTAATTTTGTGAGACTTCTATTCAAGGTTCACCTAGCCTAGACTCTATCTAATCAAACATCTTAAGACTTCTAGAAAAGTAAAACTTATCCTAAGTCTTCTTTGATGAACTTCGAGTCTTGGCTTTGTTGTTTGTTAAGTTGTCATTTTCTTCAAGCTTGCCTTTTATCCTTATCTTCATCAAAACTATGTAATGTTGCACACATGCAATTTCAATCTCCCCTTTTTGATGATGACAAACCCTTGTTTGTATATATGTGTTTGAATAGCTTGATGGCAGACAACTTGTTTTGCAATTGTTATTAGTTGATGTGCTGCTCCCCTTAATTTAATATCCCACTCAATCCATGCGTGAGGTTTGATTATAAGGAAGCTACGAAAGCTAAATAAATGTATATACAATCTTCAAAACTCAAACAACACAAACTTTCTCCCCATTTTGACATGATAAAAAAGTAATGATAAAATATGAAGTGTATAGCCAAAAGTATGGAAAGAATAGAAAATTTATTGTGTTAATCGATTAAGCAGTCATTTAATCGATTAATGGGTTAACAAATTGGCTAGTAATTTGAATATAGGTCTGTACTTAATCGATTATTTCAACAATTAATCGATTAAGAAGACTGATAATCAGGTAATTTGTCAAATTTTGTGTATTTCATTTGTAGAGACTTATAGGTTATACCATCCACATGCATATTATCAAATAAATTCCAGAATAATCAAATACAAAATAGCAATAACCATAATGTAGTACATAACAATGTTCAACAGATAGTACCACAAGATAGTAACAATGTTCAACAAATACACAAAGCAACAAAATATAAGTCAAGGTTACAAACTAAATGATAATAAGTCATTAGAAATCATAGCAACACACACATCTAACTACTAACCTAACTAGGACATTCTAAGAAGCCCTAAGCTACACTAAGCATCAGGAGGTGTGGTGGTTGAGAGAATCCAAGAAAAGAAGAGAACACAATCTTTCGAACTTCAAACTGAGTCCTATTATCCAGCTCCTATATGTGAAGCTACAGAAGAACTACGACACTCAGATGAACCCCTAGGAGTTTAGGTGCAGCTGGGAAGGCGCCACATAGAGATGAGATAGAACGCATATCTACCATTCGTTTAGAGGAAGACACAACCAAACCTTCTACAAGTATGTCTCAAAAATTAAGAGCAACTAGTAGTCACAATCAAAACCTAGGTTAGAGCATGCTCGACCATCACTGGTAGAGGGTAGAACAATGTATTTCTCCATGCCAATTGTCTACTTCATCAAAGTGACCTTCAGGCGTATCCTACTCAAGAAAATATGGGTTATTCCTCGGACTTCATGATCAACCCAACAATAGGGATTCCCATCTTCATCATCTTTGGGGGAAATAAATTAGCCCACTATTCAAATTTTCAAACAATCTTGACCTGCAACCATTAGAGTCATTATAATCTAAAGACATCAAGGCATTTCTAGTCAAGTTCCACTCAGAATACATGCCATTCAAACAAGTGAGAGAATCAAACACCTCACGTTCTAGGTCCCGATTCTGGATCGATACTAGCGAGACTTATTAGGAACTCCTTAGAAAAGTTCATGACCAACCACACAACACCATGCATTTTCCATGGAGAAAGAACAACATAAGCAATTGGAAATTGTAGAGCTAGAACTTTGGGAGCATAAAAATATCAAAGTAAAAAAGTGAGAGCATGAAGAACGAGTGAGCCTTTCTATATACAGGGGCAATAGAGAGAGAAGATGGGCCTTGGACGTTCCATTTGTACCCAAGGTTGGCCCAAATGCATCTTAACCATTGATTACCATCATTAATTTCAAAGTGTGATAGCAAACACAAAAATGAGGTGTCATGTTTTAATTGGTGGACAAAGAGACACTCCTTTGTAAAGTTTGAACAAATATCAAGGCATTTCTCGACCAACCATGTGCCAAACACTTCAACAACAATAATGGTTGTCACCTATGTGGTGTGCACTAGTTGAACTCACAAAAGGAAAAACGACACCACTCAATCAAGTCAAATTGTCTGAATTTTGAAATATTTTGCACCAAAAATGCTTACGAAGAACCCAAAACTTATGAAATTCCAAAATACCACAACCCATAAAACCAAGTCATATCAACATCCTCCTCAGTCTCACAACGATCGCCGGAATGAAAGACTTGAGTCTAATGCCACACCCATCTACGATCATGCCATTAGGTTAGGGGCAACTATTTCATCCTAATGCTAGGACTGACCATCACCCGTCGACCAGTAGAAACCAAGCCTATAACTAGGCAAAGAAGTTTTGGTCCATATGATTGTCAATCATGCTCAAAAGGTCGACGTAGTTAGGCAAAAGGACGATATTGGTAGGACATAGCGGAGTCAGCACCTACAACGCAAAAAAAAACTTCCTACATCACAAAGGTAGACCAAATTTGCACTTATAATGACTTAAGCATCAAGGTCCCTTTTCAGGTACCCACCCAAGCAGTTAAAGATCGACACTTGCACGAATTCAACAATGAGATCGAGTTTTGACCAACCTCTTCCACACTAGGGAACAAACTGAATATTTTAAATTATAGTTCTAGAATGCAAGATGAGATTCTTGGATAGGTTTATGGCGCTTGTATTGTCGCATTTAATCGGTATCTTTTCGAAAGAGAGACTAAAATCCATAAGTTGCTGCTTCATCCAAAGGATTTGAGCGCAACACACACCAGCGATAATGTGCTCCGCTTCAGTGGTGGATAAAGCAACATAAACTTGCTTTTTGCTATGTCATGACACTAAGGAGCTGCCTAATAGGTGGCAAGTTCCACTAGTGCTTTTCCGATCTAGTTTACACCCAACAAAATCAGAATCAGAATATCCTACCAAGGATTGTGAGGCATCCCTAGGATACCATAATCTCATATTAAGGATTCCCTTTAAATATCTCATGATACGTTTAATAGAAGTAACGTGTGATTCCTTAGGCATACATTGATATCTCGCACACATGCCAACACTAAACATAATATCAAGACGTCTTGTAGTTAATATAATAGAGAGCCTATCATACCAGGATATTTAGTTACCTTTACTGCTTTCTCTTTTTCATCATTATCTAAGTAGCATGAGGATGCCATAGGAGTGGATGCTTCTTTGCATTTTTCCATCTCAAATTTGCGTAGCAATTCTTTGTAGTATTTTGATTCGTGAACAAATATGCCACTATTCATTTGCTTGAATTGTAATCCCAGGAAGAAGGCAAGTGCTCTCATCATTGACATTTCAAATTGTGAACACTCATATTTGTCCGGCCTAGAAAAGGCCCAAAACATTTTTCAAAATAATTTTCACAAAAAATAAATACTTAGATTTCTGAAAATAAATTAAATAAATAATGGGCTTATAGAAACCCATGTCTTTTTTTCTAAAATTGCAAAATTAATAAAGTGTTTTTTATTATTTATTTTGGTTTTTCAAAATTATAATATTAGATGAATAAGTAAAACTATTTATTTATTTATTTTGAATTTATGAAAATAAATAAATAAAAACCCATGAAATATTCCTAATATTCTCATTTGAATTTCAAATAAAAAACAATAAAATAAATATAAAAAAAACTTAGTCAAATAACCAGAAAATCAAGTGGGATCATGTCCCTTAAAATTTGCAAAAAAAAATTGATAAAATAAAAGTGGTTACCATAATTTTAGAGATTTAGGTTATTTTTATTTAATATAAATATGTGTTAGGGTTATTAGGAAGGGGGTTGGAGGAATAAAGGGGTCTTCTTCTCAAAACATACAAAAAATAAACTCCATACAACACTGTT
This sequence comes from Lupinus angustifolius, assembly GCF_001865875.1. Lineage (NCBI taxonomy): Eukaryota > Viridiplantae > Streptophyta > Magnoliopsida > Fabales > Fabaceae > Lupinus > Lupinus angustifolius. The sequence goes on from NC_032012.1 coordinate 12,330,650, forward strand.
TAGAGAGGGGTTTGCCAAAATTACACTGCTTCATCCAGTATTGTCGGTCCTAGAATAACACGGTGAGCTTGCATTTCCCACCTTTGGATGCGCAGACTGCTTGGTTGACCACACAAAGGACGCCTCAGATCGAGCCACGCAGGCGAGCTTACCACGCTTCACATGAACGCGTCACATAGGAACACGACACACTCATTCACGAGGTATAATCCTGTGCAATCAGGTGTAAATCAGACACTGTGCACCTTCTCATCCATCCAGTCACATCGCCTAGTACACGCGGGTGCACGAGACTCACGTAGTCGTGGTCTCACCTGATCAGCGTCTCTACAGCTTCTGTTCCAGTGGGTGCGGGTGCATCAAAAGTGCGGTGCACCTCCAGGCTTGTCCAACAGAAGACTGCCACGTGGCGAAGTCTTCTGCGCACAATTTCCCAGCCAATAGAAGGTCGACACGTGTATTTGGACATTAAGCTCATCCACACTAAATCTTTACTCTCTCAGGTACTTAATTCTATTATTATTTTTATCCAAGTGCAATTTATTTATGTTTTAACATAAGCCTCTTAATAATAAAAAATATTATTGACAAAATTATTTATTATTATTATTGAGCCTTGCAATAGAGGCATAGGTTTTATCGTAATCGATACCTTCCTCTTGGTTGTATCCCTTGGCCACAAGGTGTTCTTTGTTTCGTATTATTAAGCCAGATTCATCAAGTTTATTTCTAAAGACCCATTTAGTGCCAATTATCGAATGGTATTTTTGTTTGGGGACCAAGTCCCACACATTATTACGCTCAAATTGGTTTAGCTCTTCTTGCATAGCTATACCCCGACGCACATCCTCTATGGCCTCAACTATGGTCTTAGGCTCTATTTGTGACACGAAAGCAACGAAATTACAAAAATTACGCAAAGAACTACGGGTTACCACCCCTATAGAGATATCACCTAATACTTTATCAAGTGGATGATCTTTCTTGGTTTTCCACGTCCTCGGAAAATCATGATGGTCCTCATTGACTTCTTGATCATCCTTATCTTCTTTTTCCTTTTCCAAGTCCTGAGTGTATGCTTCTTTCAAAGCACTTGTAACATCATCAGACAAAACATTTCTCTTCTCTTTTGGAGAAGATTCGTCAAAATGAACATGAGTCGATTCTTCTACAATCATAGTGTTTTATTAAAAACTCTAAATACCTTACTATGCATCGAATACCCTAAAATATACCCTCGTCATCCTTTGAATCAAATTTTCCTAAAGCTCGTTTTCCATTGTTTAAAATAAAAAACTTGCATTCAAAGGCATGAAGATGAGATATATTAGGTTTTCGGCCTCTCGATAACTCATAAGGAGTTTTTAACAATTTTGGGCTAAGAAGTATTCGATTTATGACATACCATGTCGTATGTACAACATTGACCCAAAAGTATTTAGGCACTTTGCTTTCATTAAGCATGGTCCTGGCCAACTCCTCTAATACACGATTTTTCCTCTCAACAACTCCACTTTGTTGAGGAGTTCCAGGAGTCGAGTATTGGTGCAGGATACCATATTTATTGCAAAACTTGTCAAACATGTGGTTCTCAAACTCACCATCATGTTCACTTCGTATATATACAATTTTTAAGTTAAGTTGATTTTGGATTTGCTTGGCAATGCTTTTAAAAGATTTGAATGCATCGCTTTTAGAAAAAAGGAACATGGTTCATGTAAACCTAGATAAATCATCTACGATTACCAAGGCATAATAGCTACCTCCGAAACTCATGATTTGCGATGGTCCAAACAGGTCCATATGGAGAAGCTCAAAAGACCTTGTTGTGGAGATAACATGTTCAGACGCGAATGAGTTCTTAACTTGCTTACACTTTTGGCAAGTGTCGCAAGATTCTTTAGATTTGAAATTAAGTTTAGGTAGACCAACAACTAAATCGTGAGATGACAAGTTATCTAAGTGTTTAATATGTATATGCGCAACGCGCCTATGCCAAAGCCAGATGTCATTCTCTCTAGAGATAAAGCATTTTGAGAAAAATTTAGTGACATCCTCCAAATTAACCATGTATATGTTGTTTATACGATGACGAACAAACTTAACATTATGAGATATACTATCACGAATAATGCAACAATCAGAATCGAATGATACTTTGTTACCTTTATCACACAATTGGCTGATTCTTAATAAGTTGTGCTCCAAGCCTTCCACATAGAGCATATTCTCGATCACAACTTGAGAAGTATTACCAATAGTTCCAACTCTAAGGTGGGTCTTGAGGTTGGTATTGGGGTGGTTGGGGCTAGTGTTGTGAGGAGTCTGTCGGTTGGTGGTGGGGTGGTAATTATAGATGATGCTACTATTGGTGTTGATATGGACAGGGTGATTCAGACGGAAAGTTGGTTTTCGCAGGCTGGTGTTGCTCTAGAGATGCATCAGTCGACATCTGAAGTGGAGGCAGATGAAGTAGTGGAAAATTCAGAGAATGCGGATCTTCGTTCAACCACCCATGTGCATTTTCAATTACATTGTAAATTATGTGATGTGGAGCTTGAAAAAATAGATCATATGTTCATTTATTGCCCCTTCGCTGTTAACATCTGGAACAAGGTCTTTAATTGGATTGGGGTCAACTTGCATATTCAAGGCGATTGTTATGAGTTCTTCAATACGTTTATTCAACAGTGCAGAAATAAAAAGAGCATAGATATTTGGTGTATGATTTGGTTTGGTCTCTATGGTTAATGAGGAATGATGGTGTCTTCAATGGTAAGAATTGCAGTTTCACGTGTATTTTGGATCTTATTCAAGTACGTTCCTAGTTCTAGTTTTCTTTTTCAGTAAGGAAAATGAATTGTGTGTTTGCTAATTGGTGTGTTAACCCTTGGTTTTGTATCATTCAGTCGTCTTAACTCCTTTATTTTGGTTTGTTGTATTGGGTTAGCATCCCTTGTGCTATCTCAATATATTGGTTCTGCTTTAGCTGTTTCAAAAAAAATGTTCCAATTCCAAGTATCTTTCCTCGATTGTTGTCGCCATAAGTGACATACCCTTTTTCTTTGAGTGAGATATCTAGGAATTTCAATTTGTCACCTGTCATGTGCCTCGAATACCCGCTATCTAAGTACTTGTGATGTCCATGCATTCGTAGGCATACGTGCAAAACAAATTACTTGTCTTATTTAGTACCCAATTGATATTGGGTCCCTTTCTGTTAGTAACCATGGTATTTTGTCCATTCTTCACCCAAATATAAGTACCATCAGGCACACCATACTTTCTAACATAACATGAAGTTGTAGTATGGTCATAAGTGACGCAATAGAAACAAGTAGGCATGTGAGTGTATGACGTTTTACGATTATGGACTACAAGTTTCCTATATGGTATTTTCTTGCTAGTTTGGGGTTTATAACCTAATCCCAAGCGGTTACCAGCATTTCTAGATTCAGCAAGTAGAGTGTCAACGTTAAATCTACTGTATGTAAGCTTTGCAATTTTTTATTTTAAATTTGAATTTTTGATTTGCAATGTCTCACAAGTATTGCATACAGTAGGTTGACATAAATTATCTTTCGAGAAATTACATGAGATATCGGAGTAGATTAAGTAAAGGATTTCATTTTCTAGTTTTAATTCATCTAACTCTTTTTGTATTTTAATGATTTGTTGTTCATGCAATATGATTACCCTTTTTATATCGATGTTAATCCTAACAAGCTTTTTAAGTTCTTCATGTAATTCAACAAATGCATTATATAATTCATCATATGTAGGGGAGTCATCAGAAGAAGATGAAGTATTAGAATATACCTCATTTGCATCATCTTATCCACTAGAGCTGCAAGTTTCTTGTGTTTTCACCATAATACATAGTTTTGCATACTCCTCCTCATCTGATGTGCTCGATGTAGTTTCCTCCTCGAGAGCATGCCACATGATGTATGCTCTTTTTGATTTGAAGTCTCGAGTAGTGCTCTTTTCAGATTCAACCTTCTTGAGATAGGTTGGACATTTTAGCCTCATATATCCAACCTTCCCGCATTCATGGCAAGTGAAGCGCTCCTTTGAGTTCTTGCCCTTCTTGGTTGAGTATCATGCTTCTTTCTTCTAAAACCTCTTGAATCCCCCTCTTTTCTTTAGGAATTTGCCAAATTTTCAAACTAGGAGATTCATGGTTTCCTCATACAGGTCGGAATCAGAATCGTCATCATCTTCTTGATCTTGCAAACTGGTTGCCTTGGGAGAGATGCCTTTCTTCTTCTGGACTGAATCTTCATTCATGGTCAAACGCCCTAACTCCATCTCGCGTTCCTAGAATTTTCCAAACAGAGTCGCTAAAGGCATGGAATCTAAATCTTTTGACTCCATGATTGCAGTTACTTTCGGCTGTCATTTCCTGTCAAGGCAATGCAAAACTTTGTTAGTTAACTCTCCTTTAGCAAACGTTTTACCTAGGGCAACTAAATGGTTAACAATGTGAGTAAATTGATTTTGCATTTCACTAATTGATTCATTTGATATCATGCGAAATAGCTCATATTCATGTGTTAACGCATTAGTCTAGCGCGAAATAGCTCATATTCGTGAGTCACTTGTAAAGTGTCCCACATTTATTTAGCATTTTGGCACTGCGATACTCTAAAGAACTCATCGTAAGATAGGATCGATGTGATAATGTTTTTAACATGAAGGTTATGCTGAACCTTTCTACACTCATCATCGGTCCATAAACTTTTTTACTTTTCTTTAGGTTCATCCTCCATCAAGTGAAGTGGAACGAAAGGACCATTGACCATGGATTCCCAAATAATCCGTGTCAATCGCCTCAATGAATATTTTCATGCGCACCTTCTAGTAGGCGTACCCCTTGCCACTAAAAATCGGAGGGTGGTTGATGGATGCGCCATCACTGCCAAAAGGATTTGTGGAAACCATCATAGTATGCTCTAGGATTGAACAAATATGCAGTGAAGCTAGCACTTTCGTACTAACTTTAATACCACTTGTCAGGTATCAACTGGTCAGAATACACTTAGAAATGGTTTGAATAGGTGTTGCATATTTAAAAATGTTTTTTTATGGATCGGTCTCTATACTAGAGCATCATTATTTTTTTTCTCCTTTTGTTTTTTTGTTTACATTGTAGCATTATTTTGTTACTATACATAAATAAGGTACATAGCCTGCAGCCGACAATGTTGTCCTTTTGAGTTGCATTTAGTGGCACTATTCAACAACAGCACGTGCCTATCATTAGCTTCCTTCTGCAGACACGTCCCCACTCCCCACCCTCCCAATAGCAATATTTTTTACAACCTCGTCACTTTCAAACAAACATTTGCCTGTTGATCGAGGCAGTGAAGCACCATGACCGTTGCCAAATTCCTAACCCTTCTACATACCTCTTCACAATCCTCCTTGCTCAAGCCTACTACACCGTTTTTCTACAACACCATCAAGGTACCTTATTCACCTTTATCTTGTACTCTCTTGGTGTTTTTTTTCTTCTTATTTTCTTTAATTTTTATACCAAGAATTCTAGGACTATTTGTGAGTTCTTTTTTAAGAATGGTCCAAGTAAGAATGAATTTTGACTGTTTTGAATTTCAAGTTATCTATCCTTGGTTACAATTAAGTGTTAGTTTGGTTGGTTGATCTAGAAGTTGCAATCTCAGATTAAAAAATTGTAATTTGTGTTTGTTGATTGTTATTAGAATTATGGGGAAGCAAATAAGGGCAACGGTAGCCGTGTGATTGAAGAGAGGGCACCATCGACGGCTGAAGAGTTCCTGAGAGTTGCAGAGGAGAAGGCGAAGGAAGCGGAGCAAGGGGTGGCAAGCCAGACTGTTGATAAGACATATGATGGTGCTGAAGAAGCTGTTGGTAACTCTAATGTTAAATCTGTGAAGGACAGGTACAAAGAGCATGAACCTGAGGCTGATTACCACAAAAGGGGTGATTAAGGAACCTGCTATGCTCATGTTTATATTATCCTACCAGAATAAGGTTTGTGTTATGTATTTCTTAAAAAGATTGTTTAATTGTTAGTGCTTTAAAGAGACCAAACAATTAAAGGTTTTGTCTTTATTTAGTACAATATCATGGGAAGTATTATGAATACAATGTTTAGTCATCAATATGGAATTAAAAATTATTTGAAATTCTGAGGGTGGGGGCTGGGGGTGTTAAACTTGATGTTTTTGTTCATTGCTAGAGTTCATGAATTATTAGGATACTGTTAGATGCAAACTTGAAATCAAAATTTTAAATGTGTGAGAAGCAACAAAGGATGTGCGTGAGAGAGCATAGAAAGATGGTTTCAGGATAATATTTGTCGCTTCATGTGTCATGAATTGTGATTGGTCAGAAAAATATTTAATATTTAATAATTGTATATTTAATTAAAATACATTTTTTAATCAATTATAACTCATGATATATGAAGTGATAAATATTATGGGATAGAAAATTGGTCTATTGATGACACATGACACCACATGACACCATTATGGCAGCTATGGTAGATAAGTTTTTATTGTGAAAGAGGGTCCCCAATAAAGCTATGTTCTTCTTATCCAAATCATTGCGGTTGGGATATCATCTATTCTGAATTAGATTCAAAAGAGAGCATAGCCCCACATGACATTTACACCACGAAAGTAAAACAGTGGACCATAACACTGGTCTGACACTCATATTTGATTGAAATACACACCATATTATTCATACCTTTAGATACCATGTGGACCATAAGAGTAGAAAACCATTTTGTAAAACTAGCATAGTCTGTTAGGTCTATTCTATAGCAATTGGTTTTGGCTGCAGTTATGGAATGAATTTATTGGTCATTTAATTGATTTTTTTATAATAAAAATATGAATTAATATTTTATATTATTTAGTGAAATTCTATTGGACAAGACATAAAGATAAAATAGGGATATATAACCGTCGTTGTGATAAAAGGGTTTCCAAATTTGCTGGGAGGTACCTGACCTGGTTTTATTGCCATTAATATTGTGTATTGTGGTTGGGGGCTGGAGGAGGGAGATATCTATAATAAAAATGAAGTGATGAGATAGTAACAGATCTACAATAAAAATGAAGTGGAGAGATAATAACTCTTTTTAGGCGAAAATACGTCATATATTATTGAAATAAATCAGCTGTAGGTGGAGATTGCTATTAAATTATGACACCTTACGGGGGTCATTTTCCGCATTTTGTGTTTATCAAAGTAATTTTATAATGAATGTAAAATTAATTAAAAATGGAGTTACTTCAAGTAATACATATTTCATTATCTTTAAGTAAAATTTTGAGTTTGAATTTTTTGTACTAGAAAAATATTCCTTAACAAAGTTAGCACCACTAGGGGTGTTCAAATCCAGATCGTTCCAAAACAAAAACCGCAAACCGATACAAAATAGATCGAAACCGCAAAAATCAAATGTATTTGGATCGTATTGGATTTATTTTTTAAGGACAGATTGGTCCGGTCCGGTCTTTGGTTTCACGTCTGGGATCCAGATCGGTCTAGACCAGACCGATATTGTTAAGTGTATCTCCTAATTTTTACTAAAGTATTCGAGATAGACAGTGGCACTACATAATCCCTAATTCCTCATTCCTAAATCCCTAATTCCTCATTCCTAAATCCCTAATTCCTCATTCCTCAATTCTCTCTCCGCACCCTCCTCCACACCCTCCTTCGCGCCTCTGTCCATGCTCTCCTCCACCACTCCCCTGTCCACGCCCTCCTTCACCGCGCCTCTGTCTACACCCTAAATCCCTATTGTTGTTTACTTTTTGTTGTTGCGTTGCTATTTTTTTTGTTTTTTGATTGATTGGATCATGGAATTGTTAAAAATGATTGGATCATTAGACTATATTGATGTTTCTAATCTTACTACTAAAAGAATCAAACTTTTCTTCATTATTCTGGTTGCTGCCTTGTTGGTGTTGTAGGCTGAAATTGAAAGGATTTATATGTTAATGTCTAAAAAAAGACCGATCCAAACCGGACCGAAACTGCATATAATATTTGGACCGAATTGGATCGAACATCTTAATATAAATGGATCGGACCGGACCGCATACTAATTATGCGTTTGGATCGGATGATTTTTTGCTTAAAAACCGATCTAAATGAACCGCGAACACCCCTAAGCACCACCATGATATGGAGTGCACAACTAAAACAAGATTGTTACTAGTTTGAGATATATGTGACGAAGACCAAAATAAATTGTCATTTGTGACTAATCATATGTCTATCATTCAAGTATATTTACAAGTTGTGTCACTGCATATATTAGTACATTCAAGTTTTTTACATTCAATCAGTTTTGCTCTGTCAAAATTAGAGAAGAAATTAGTTAGACTCAAACAATATATTCAAAGAAACAAATAAACATTTGTCTTAGAGAAATGATCATGAAGTTCCTTAAGTTACATATCCATATTATTATAAAATAATTCAACCCAATGATATTATTTTTTTCACAAAACAAAACGTACAAAAAAAAGTAGGTTTATTGAATTACAAGTAATACATATACATACTTTTTAAAAAAAAAATGTAGGGTGTGCATCTCCACACCCTGAAATACACACAGTATCGCCACTGACTTGATAGGTCATAAAAATATTTAATTAATAATTTTTTAACTTTGATATTTTTCAACCAATCATAGACTAATAGTACATGTAGTAATATAAAATGTGAGATAGCACATATGATGTCTAATGCTACAAAGTGCCTCACAAAGTTCATTTAACTCTAAAATTTTGTTATAGTTTTGTCCACAATTTTGACAAAAACCAACATGATGGTTCTAAGGATCACATCCACAAACTTCAACATCAATGATCAAACTTTCAATCTTGAAGAGTCTATTGCAAAGAAAATGGAGAATTGATCGGATTGAGACAAAGAAACTTATCTGCTTAGCCACGAAAGGTTTAAAAAAAGATGATAAATAAGGGTAAATTCAAGGATTTTATAGCAATCAACAAATTAGCCACTACTCAGAAAAGTATAAGGTATAACTTATTTGGGAAAAACACAAGAAATAAAGACTTCATTCATATGTATAGAGAGTTTGAGATAAGATTCAATGGTAATCAATTAAATTTTTAACAATGGTTTTGGTCTTCTTCACAACTGTATTGGATTTTGTCCCACTTGCTACAATAAGTGGATCAGATTATGTCAGTCTAAGTCACAACTATACCACAATTGAAACATAGTAAAAGTATATTTGCAAGAGATTAAAGTATCTTATCATATCAAAAGAAAATATTTATTATTTAACATATATCTTATTCCTTTTCTCAAAGTTTTGTTTTTGCAATTGGACATTATATGTTGCACAAATATGATGAGGACCATTTGAATGAGCCTAATAATGCCATAAAAAGGTAACATTTTTGTTTAGATCACCTTGACATCAAACTTTCTTTGACAAGAATAATTATCATCAGCGTGCAAAATAATAAGGGCGTTGAAAAAAAATTGTAATATCGATGGACTATCAGTAGAAAAATTTATATATAGTTATTATATCATTTATTATTTATTTGAATTACTTTTTTAAAGAATCAATGATAACTAATGTAAATGATAAATATATAGTAACAATATATAGAATTCTTACAATGTGAATGCATACATTGTTTCTCATTAAAAAAATGCAGCTATAGATACAAGTTTGAATTGTTTTAATTTGTGCAATATATATAACGTAAGACATAGTTTACTTTATATATACAGTGATCTATACAAATATATAAAATTTATAATTTATAACTTGGGGTCAACTCCGGTATAACAAAATTATTTATTAAGTCATGATGAGATCAAGTCCAAGTTCAAAATTTGACCAAATTAAAATATCAGTGCTAGGTAGTAGGTAGAATGAATCCATCCACCAACAAATCAATATATATGTTTCCACTAGCTCTATCTTTTTTATAGATTCTATCAAGTTACTTATACTTGTTCAGAATTCGGAAATTAAAAGAATAAATTTTTGAATAAAATAGGAAATTATTTATATCTTGAGAATATAACAAATAGTATTTGAATCCTTTAGTAATAAAAGAAATTAGGCTGAAATGCAAGGAGGAACTAAAAAATTTAAATCTTTACAAAAACAACTAAACGTATTTAATAAATCATTTTCTATGTTGGAGAAATTCCTTCTCCATCCGAAATCCATAGAGTGAATGCGGAAGTCCTTATGACCATGGCTTTGTTCCCACAACCTAATGTGTATGCCCATACATACACCCGAATGGAACATCCATGGTCCAGACCGAAGAAACCCCAAATGAGTTCATGGTGAAGATGAAGAACATACCTTGTTGAGCCATTTCCGGAATCTCGAATGTATGAGGGTGCGCTGATCTTCCAGATGATAGAGCGCCTTACGGTTTTCCTTATGCTTCTCTAGAGGGGAATGAGAGAGCTTTCTTGAGTGTGCCTTAGGGAGAAGATCTGTTGCCTTAATCTTAGGTTATGAGGCAAAACCTCATCCTTATACCTAATGAGCCTTATGGATGGGTGGATAGTGTTATCCTATCCTGGATAACACTATTCTCATCCTACCTTATTCTCCTTAACCTTTACACCTGAAAACCTGTTGCTCTACAAATGGGGACCATAACCCATAAAAGTAACCTCGTAGTGGTTACTACTTTAGTTGCAATAATTCTGATTCAGTCCCTTCATCAAATCAGAAATTGTCTGAAGGTATCTACACTTATTATTATTTCATGACACATATGCCCTTAGCCACCAAATTAATTACTTAAGATCATTTTATATTTTGGCTAATTACATAATGGCCATAACACAATTATAGAATTATATTTGTGACCCATAAATTTTCAGAAATTCCAACATTCTATACATCTTTCCTAATTTCTCCCATCTTATATTATGTTCAGCACGTTCCATGTATTCAAGAGGCAATTAAAAGGAACCAGACTAGTAATTGGGTATTATGGAGTGGTTAAGTAAAGTTAGACTTTAAGTATTATATAAGGTTAAAGGTCGAGGTTTGATCCATGTGCATTGTGGATAACACTTGTTGGAAAGAGCGTTAGGAATAGAGCATTATGCAAGTTTCAATGAACTTTAATGTGTGTCAATTTTAGTGTTTCTGACTTCCCATAAAGCAAAGACAAAAGAAATGGTGATAGTCAATGGAGAGATCTGGTTAGGGATTGAGGAATGAAAGAGAGAGAAAGAAATAAAGAGAATACAAGGTATGTTTGTCATTTTTCATGAATTTATTTATTTAGAAATATATAATATTATATTTTAAAATCCCGACCATTAAAAACTAACATTGCCACATGTCATAATCATAGCTATGTACTAACCTATCTAGTAATGTAGAGGATCTAAACTCATGTAGAAGCAGATGACCAGATCAATCAGGACTATGGAAAAACAACTGAAGTAGCAAGAGAAAGTAACACATAAGATTTATGACTGTGAATACTCAATTTTGTCCGGCCCAAAATACATTTTTTCAAAGAAATAACAATAAGATAAACATTTTGGGTTTATATAAAAAATAACATTTTGATGTATTCCAAAATAAAAATGATTTAAGTTTGAATTTATGAATTTTATTAAATTTGAATTTTAAACATCATAATAGCATAAATCAAATTTTTGAATTTTAATTAAAAGAAAAAATCAAAATCTACTTAACTTTCTCTTTGAAGTTAATAGGGGATTTGATTTGATTTTCAAGCATGTGTCAAAATTCAACTTTCAATAGACATATGAGACATGAAATCAAAATCCTGGAAACAAATCACCATCCTCTAAAAAATCATTCATCTAAAAAACTCCTCTATCAAATTTCATCTAAAAAAATCTTTCATTCATCACTTATTCCTAAGAATCCTCAACCAAAAGATAACCAGAACCATCCAAAAAGTATAATATACTACATCACAACAATCCTCTCAATCAAAAAAAAAATCGCTTTTCAATCATTTCTTGGAGTTCTTTATCCTTAACATATGATGGGCGACAAAGGAAAGTTCTTTATCCTTACTCCAAGGGACAAAGGCTACGTCACATATGGTGACAACAATAAGAGAAGAATTCTTGGAGTTGGTAGAGTCGAGAAGCCACCTTCTACTACAATAGAAAGAGTACTATATGTTGACGGAATCAAGCACAAGTTATTCAGTATAAATCAACTTTGTGACAAAGGATTCCATGTGGTGTTCTACCCCGACAAATGCATCATTGATAGTAAGGTATTTGAAAACTCTAAACTTTTTGGTAAGAGAATAAATAATATTTATATGATAGCTTTAAATGATTTTTCTCTTCCCATTAAATGTTTACATATTAATGATCATGATGCATGGTTATGGCATAGGAGAATTGCTCATATACATATGGATCATTTGAATAAACTGATCAAGAAAGACCTAGTTGGTTTACCCAATATAAAGTTTGTTAAAGATAAAATATGCAGTGCTTGTAAAAAGGGTAAACACACAAAAACTTTTTTCAAACCAAAGCATATGGCTTCTTCTGATAGACCATTGCAATTACTACACATGGACTTATTTGGCCTTTCTCGGACCAAAAGTTTTGGCGGTAACTACTATGCTCTTGTGATAGTAGAAGACTTTTCATGATACAGTTGGATTTTATTCTTGGTACACAAGAATGAGGTGTTTAATGCCTTTAGCAAATATGCTAAGAGAGTTCAAAATGAAAAATATTTGAAAATAGCTACTATAAGCAGTGATCAAGGAGGAGAATTTCAAAATGGTGTTGTAGAGATAATGAATAGATCTTTGGAAGAATTAACACGTACAATGTTGAATCAAACTAATCTCTCAAAATATTTTGGGGCTAATGTAGTTAGTATGGCATGCTATGTTTCCAACCGAGTCTTATTAAGACCTATCCTAAAGAAAACCGCCTATGAACTCTTCAAAGGTAGAAAATCAAATATTTCTCACTTGCATGTGTTTGGCTGCAAATGTTATGTGCTAAATAATAGTAAGGAAAATTTAGGAAAGTTTGATGCAAAAGCTGATGAAGGAATCTTTCTTGGCTATTCTCTTATAAGCAAATCTTTTCGAAGTTTTAATAAGAAAACCATGGTCATGGAAGAATCTATTCATGTAACTTTTGATGAATCTAATCCAACCTTGGGTTTCATTCCAAATTCAAATGAACAACTTTCGTCCAAAGTGAATGGGTTTTATTCCAATCGTGTGTCCTCTTCATGGAAGGTTGCTTTGGCTGATTGGAAGCCTTTTAAAGGCATTAAGACATTCAATTCAATACACAATCCACATGAAGTTTTCAATACTTAATGAAACAATTTTCTGCACTCTTTTGCAACTTTGTTCTCAAACTTTCAGATTTGCTTAAGTTGCTTTAAGTGCTTATGTTCTAAACATTCAAATATATAAGAGCATTGTTTACTAAGTATATATTGTGAACAAAAATGATTGTAAGTTATAGCATTATCAAAACTTGTAAAGGCAATCCTACCAATAATATATTCTTCATCTTGTTGTAAACTTTTCATAACAAGGGTGTGTTATGAAGGGGAAAAGATTTCACTTGGAAAGGTTGATTTCAAAGGGTAGATAGTGTTGAGTGTGTAAGGTACAAGGGTCTCGGGGAGAGATTTTGTAGTCACAACTCAAATTATCTTGTGGAAAAATCTCTTGTGTGGCAAGAGTACAGGATGTAACCTTCGGTGGACAAGAAGGCAGACCAAGATAAATTTTGTTTGTGTACTCCTCTTCTTCTACTCTATTCTTGTGTTTTTATTATTACTTTACTTGGTTGATTTCTCCATTAATAATTCGATGCACATACACTTTGATAACTTAGCAAAAAATCGGTCATTTCTCCCAACAACAAACTCACCCCCCCCCCTCTTAGTTGTCACCTAATACTTTCAAGGCCAACTTGACATTAAACAATAAAACTATAAGCTTATTAATAGGGTATCGAACCCATCGACAAGTATGTGATGACTTGAAATTAATTTTATCCTGGAATTAAATGTTATAACCCCAAGTTCACTAACATGAGAAAAAGAGTTAATCCCCACAGCGTTTAGGCCCATCGGAGGGTGTGCATAGATAAAACTTATCAATAGGGCGTCGATCCCAACGAAGTATGTGCTAAGTGTGAGGACTAGCTTCAGCTTGGAACTAAATGATATAACCCCAAGCAAGCTTTAATGATAAAAAAATATGTCCCTAGAGCATTGAACCCTTTTATGGGTATTGAATGAGGATTAGCTATCCCCATGACACAATAGAGCATAGTGCAATGATGCCCTTATGTTACTCATGCATGGATGATAGACTAAAACTAACTTAGGGGTGGTAACTTCCATGATATGTATCGATGTAAAAAGGGGTGAGGATGATATGCTTCTTGTGCCTTATATGAGGTATGATAAGTGCCAAAAATACCTAATTTTCATACACTTTTCATGGCACTTATCCTATGTAAATAATTCAAAACCAACTTAATTCGATACTTTTTAGATAAATTTTGTGTGTTTAAATAATATAATTTTTGAAGCTTACTTCATCTTTAAGAAATCAAGCCAAAATATATGACACATGTATGCTTAAAACTAAGCATGGTAAGGTGTATGCTTAATCCTAAGCAATTTGGTCTTGGTTGGAAGCAATTAGAGTCAAAGAAAAGCTGCTCATAAAGTTGTCCAGCCAAGCACGAAGTTGTCCAGCCAAGTACCAAGCATCAGGCCAGGTCAACCAGGCTGCTCAAGCAGACAGTTGGGCATGCATCAAGTCAGGAAGGCTACTCAAGTAGGTAGCTGAGCCTGCACCAGGTTAGCTAGGCTACTCAAGTAGGCAGTTAAGCGTGCACCAGGTTAGGCAAGCTGCTCAAGCAGGCAGTTGAGCATGGACCGGATCAGCCAAGCGCATGGCCCACCAGAAAAATAGTTACATGGCCTAGAAGAATGGTTATGTCATGAATGATGTCACAATCAAAGCAATCAGCCAAAGCTAGCTTATGGTCCAAGTTTATGACCTCATGCATGAAACAAGCAATAGGAGGTGTTACCTTGCATGTGAACGTCGGGGCCGAAATGACACAAGGCGAACATGGGAAGGGTTGTGTGCTGAAAGTTCGATGATCGTGATCATGGAGCCAGACAGCACAAACATCCTAATTGCCACTCACGAGCCCTCCCGTTGGACAGACTCCACGGTACCATACGAACCACTCCCCGCAATGCCAATAGCAAGCAAGCAAATGGAAACGGCCTAGCCCACAATAGGTTGTTCAAGCTAGCTGCCATGGGTCAGACAAACGGACCAAGCGGCCTAGAAAGGGGGCCAGGCGGCCCTCCCATTGTCTATAAAAGGCACACCCATTTTTTAAATTTTAGAACATTGTACATACCACTTTTCTTCTCATTTTAGGTTGATCTTAGGATGTTTTTAGGTGTTTAGTTCATTGAAATTCAGAAGGAATGGAGTTGGGAAATGAGGTGCAAAAACATGATTTTGTAACTTCATTTGGAACCAAAAGCATCTAACTTTGGATGGATGGCTAATGCTCCAAAAAGTTGGATTATGGTGTAACTTTCTTGAACTCTTCATCTTCTTTATTTATGATAGTTATTTCTTTGGTTATTTTGATTCTTTAAGAATTTCTTAATTAGGTTTTAGCTTGATCACCTAAAGCTTGATTTAAAGATCCAAAAGAATGTTTCTTCTTAAAGTATTGACAAGTGAACTAAAAAGTATAACATACACCTTAGTTCACTTTCCATATCAAATCATATAATTTAAGAAACTTATGTTCAAGGCTAAATAATGATAACAGAGCCTCGAGTAGGTGTGACAACCTACTCCGACGAGTGGCAGTTAATTATTATTTATTGTATTACATAAGGTTTGAAAATCATCTTATCATACTAGGAAACTAGATGGGGGATTTAGACATGGTATAGGGAATGAACCAATGGGTAACGCATAACTAGTATAATTTTCATATTGATGTTGTTCAAGAAATTATTCTACCATTCCCACCATATTCTCCTATTGAATTTGTAAATAGTTAGTTTCTTTACTTTTTCTTGTTTCATATTGATGTTGATAAAATCGCCAAAACAACGTTATGTGTTACTTTCTTACTTTTGATAAAATATACAAAGTATGAGTACATTTTTATTAGGCAATTCCTTGTAGTTCGACATTACCATATATTATACTACAATTGAATCTTGAAAGAGATGCAAGTGTAAAATAGTAAAGTGTTAAATTTATAAATTTTAATTCTTGATTAAGGATTCCTAAAAACATAAGTTCAAACCAATTCATGGTTTGTAACTTTGTACATAGGATTAATATGCAAAAAGTGCAATCTAATCATTGGATTGTTACTTAACCATAAAAGAGTGATGAATAATAAATCTAACCGTTAACATTTACCTTCAGTCATTTACTTTCCGGAACTAACATTTACTTTCTATCATTTACATTTCCGCAACTAACATTTATTTATTGCCTTATTCTTTTATTCTTTATACCAACCCTTCGAAAGAAGTGGTACGGTTAATGCTAACTTTATTCTTTTATTCATTTTATTATTCTTTGATACCAACCTTTGGTAAGAGATGGTATGGTTAACTTAATAAAATGAGACCGACATTTATGGTATGGTTAAACGAAACGAAAATGGAGTAAATAAATAAAGTCATCAAATAAATAAATTGTTCATCACTCATCACTCTTAATTTAATAAATAACTTGCATACTAGGAAAGCCCTTTCAACAAGTGACACATATGTTGTTGAGGGGGGAGTTTGTGGTGGTGAAATCCACTTTCAACATGGTACCCCCTATAAGGTTTTTTTAAGATGTCTAAAGATCACAACTCTACAGTGAGGTGATAGGTCTTCTTTAGAGTGGACTTGATAAAAGATCTAGAGTTATAGGTTATCATACTACATCCAATCTCAAAAGAAAAGAAAACTAAATATCATGGATAAGAAAAGAAAGGAGGCTTGCCCCTCATGCAGTTAACTCATAATACAGGGAACAGACTGATGGTCCGTCATGCTAATATTAGGTTTGACACTAGGCTAATACCAATAAAGCAGATGTCCATTCTATCTGAAATCATCATATCTAATATCTAGGTCTAGGACATATGTGTGTGTAAACTCGAGTATATTATGTAAGTGTGTGGAAGCATACAATCTTTTAAAATAAATTTTCACCCCCTAAAAGTTGCACAAAAGATGGATGAGTATATTCAAACAATTAATATAATTAGAAAATAAAAGAAGATATTAGCACTCTGTTTGCCGGTAATAAAACGATGACCTATGTGATTGCATGAATTAAATATAACTTTGACTTATTTTATTAAAAACTAAATTGTTAAAACAAATTTTTATTTTTTTATTTTTGTGTCTGACAAAAGTAAATTTAATCATACCTATCCCTATATGTATTAGGAAATCAAGACTACGTAGTTGGGAGTTTAAAATTGATCAATTTGATTGGGTTTGACAAATTATTTTTGTAATTTTTGTAAAAATGGAATTAATAGTGAATTAGATGATTAGAAAATATTTAATTATTTGAAATAAATAGAATCAATAGCAAAGAGACAGTAGTGATCACATATCGACATTCCGCTTGAGGCGGAAAAGAAGAGACAACATGGGTTACAATCAGACTATTCAAATTCCATTAATTAATTAAAGAGGTGAAAATATTTATTATTATTATTATTTTAAATGGAATCAATAGCAAATAGACAGTACTAGTCATAGACTAATTTGCCACTTGACGCAGAAAGTAATAGACAATGCGGGCCATGATCTGGCTATTCAAATTTTATTAACTAACGTGGTTGAAAAAACATTACTCTTATTATTATTTGAAAATTTATAATAATAATTGTTATTTCTAATAATAATAAAATATTTGTAATTTAAGAGAAATATTATTTGCCTAATGTGTATATATATTATATGTTAATTGTTGTAATCAAAGAGAGTTAGGTATAGTAGTTAGAGGAGTTTCCAATTATAGAAAGTAGTTAAGTTGGTTAAGTTGTTTTAGGAAAGGTGTATAAATCATGTAATGAGTGATGGAACACACAAGTCTAATGCATTGAATATTCATTGAATCTCTTCTTGCACTACTCTCTTCCTCACGCACCCGAATTCCTCTCATTCTGTTTTTCATCTTCTTTTCTTCTGCAACATCCTTTCTGCAATTCTTTTCTTTTCTCTTCTATCACAATTCTAACAATTGGTATCAGAGCTAACAAAAAGATCACCAATCTTTCCGCTGCAAAATGGCACAATCAACTGGAAATTTTGCTACAACACTACCTGTTTTAGATGGCAAGAATTGGACAAGGTGGTGCATACAAATGAGAGCAATACTTGGATACCAAGATGTGGCAGAAATAGTAGAAGAAGGAATACCAGTTCTAGAGGAAGAAGCAACAGAAGCACAGAGGCTCACACACAAGCAAAACAAGAAAAGGGATTGCAAAGCAATTTGTCTCCTTCATCAAGCAGTGGACAATGCACATTTCGAATTGATTGCAGGATCTGCAACAGCTAAAGAAGCTTGGGATGTGCTAGAAAAGCACTATGCTGGTGCTGCACAGCTGAAGAAAATTCGTCTACAAACCATGAGAAGGCAATATGAACTCATGCAGATGGAGGAAGGTGAAAAAGTAGCAGAATTCTTCACAAGGTTGATCACACACACAAACTCTATGAAGGCTTGTGGTGAAAAGATGACAGATGCAACCATAGTTGAGAAAATTCTCAGAACAGTGTCCCCTAAGTTTGATTATGTGGTGGTGGCCATTGAGGAATCTGGAAGGGTTGAAAATATGAAGATTGAAGAGCTTCAAGGGTCACTTGAAGCTCATGAACAAAGACTCAATGAGAGGATCACAGATAGATCCTCACACCAAGCTCTTCAAATGCAGACAGCAAAGAGAGGAGGTTTCTGTGCAAAGAATTCAAGTAGAATTCAAGGAAGATACTCTGATATGAAAGGAAGGAAGAGTTATCTCAACAATTCAGATCAACCAGAACAATCCAGTAGGAAGTTTGGACAAAAACAAGTCAAAGGGATGAGGAGAAAAGTGGATAAGAAGAAAGTCAGGTGTTTCAATTGTGACAAGTTTGGACACTACTCAACTGAATGTCTAGCACCTACCAAGAATCAACAAAACAGAAAGCAAGATTCAGAAGCAAATCTTGTTAAGGAAGAAAATGAAGACTTTGAAGAAGAAGTT
>NC_032012.1:12350090-12422923 GCF_001865875.1 Lupinus angustifolius
TGAATTGATGATTTTTGTTGGCTACAACCCAACAGGATCATATAGACTTCTAAATCCTACAACAAATCAGGTGGTATTCAGCAGAGATGTGTATTTTGATGAGATGAGCTTATGGAAGGACTCAGTTGTGAAGCCTGAAAACAACAAAACAGTAGTTGTAATCCCTATAGAGGAGAATAGTGATAATTCAGAAAACTTGAATCCTGTTCCAAGAATTAGACACCAAGAAAACAGAACAGAAAACAGAACTACTGATGCAAGACCTTCAAGGACAAGGCATCTACCACTAAGGCTAAGTGAGTGTGAAATGTTTGCAGATGATGTAATAACTGATGAGGGTGACTTAATTCACCTAGCTCTCCTAGGTGAAATTGAACCTATCACTTTCAAAGAAGCACTCAAGGAGGATGTATGGCTTGAAGCAATGAAGGAAGAACTCAAAGCAATCAACAAAAATGATACTTGGGAAGAAGCTGAACTACCAAGCAATAAGAAGCCTATAGCAGTCAAATGGGTGTACAAAGTTAAGCTGAGACCTGATGGAAGTATTTCCAAACACAAGGCAAGACTTGTGGCCAAAGGATTCATGCAAAAAGAAGGGTATGACTATGATGAAGTATTTGCACCAGTGGCCAGATTTGAGACAGTCAGATTGATTGTTGCACTTGCTAGTTGGAATGGCTGGAAATTGTGGCAATTGGATGTCAAGAGTGCCTTCCTAAATGGACCTCTTGAAGAAGAAGTGTATATAACACACCCTCCTGGTTTTGAGATAGCAATAGCAGGGGAAAGCAAAGTTCTAAGGCTAAAGAAGGCACTATATGGCTTGAAACAAGCTCCAAGAGCTTGGAACAAAAGAATTGACTCCTTCCTATCATCCATTGGCTTCACCAAGTGCAAAGTAGAACATGGTGTGTATGTAAATCTAACTAGCACTGGAGATCTAATTCTGGTCTGTCTCTATGTGGATGACTTGGTCATCACAGGAAGTAGTGAATGTGAAATTCTGGCATTAAAAGGAAAGCTCAAATCCGAGTTTGAGATGACAGATCTTGGTGAATTAGCTTATTTCCTTGGGATAGAGTTCCTCAAAACAGAAAAGGGAATAATGATGCATCAGAGGAAGTATACAAATGATGTACTTGAGAGATTTCAAATGCAGAATTGCAAGCCTGCTTCAACTCCAGTTGAATCAAACATGAAGATGATTGAAGCTAGCCCTGAAAATGATGCAGATTCAACACTCTATAGACAAATAGTGGGGTGCCTCAGATTTATCTGTCATAGCAGGCCAGAAATAACATATGCAGTGGGAGTAGTAAGCAAATACATGGCAAAACCCACTCAAGCTCATATGATTGCAGCAAAAAGGATCCTGAGATACCTTAAAGGAACCTTGTGCTATGGTGTGCTCTTTCCAAATCAAATGCAGAATTGTGAATCAAAGTTTGTAGGCTACTCAGATTCAGATTGGTGTGGAGACAAGGAGGACAGAAGGAGCACCTCAGGCTACCTATTCACCATCTTTGGTGCACCTATATCTTGGAGCTCAAGGAAGCAAGATGTAGTGGCTTTATCAACTTGTGAAGCTGAATACATTTCAGCATGTAATGCAACTTGCCAAGGCTTATGGCTGATACATTTAATGACAGAATTGGAGTATGGAGAGTTTGAGAATTTTGAACTCAGGGTTGACAACAAGTCAGCTATAAGTTTGGCAAAGAATCCTGTTAGCCATGGAAGAAGCAAACACATTGAAACTAGATTTCATTTCCTAAGAGATCAAGTTGGTAAGGGTAGAGTCAAGATGATCCATTGCTCAACAGAAATTCAGAAGGCTGATGTCTTAACAAAACCTCTCAAGGTTGATAGGTTCAAGAAGTTAAGAGAGATGATGAATGTATTGATGTTCTAAAACAACTCTGTTTTTTTCCATGTAAAGCTGTTTTGCTATGAAAAGTGTATTGTCATGGATTACAAACTCTCTTGATTAAGAGGGCATGTTAATTGTTGTAATCAAAGAGAGTTAGGTATAGTAGTTAGAGGAGTTTCCAATTATAGAAAGTAGTTAAGTTGGTTAAGTTGTTTTAGGAAAGTTGTATAAAGCATGTAATGATTGATGGATCAAATAACTCTAATGCACTGAATATTCATTGAATCTCTTCTTGCATCACTCTCTTCCTTGCTCACCCGAATTCCTCACCAGTTCTGTTTTCATCTCCTTTCTTCTGCAACATTCATTCTGCATTTCTTTTCTTTTCTCTTCTATCACAATTTCTAACATTATAAACGATATAAATTAGAAAAAAATAGAAAAATAAAAAAGGAAGTGCAACAAAAAGGCCTACCCGATTGTAACTGGAGGGTTGAACCGTAGTGCAGGTCAATAGACAACAGAGAAATAAGAGTGGTGTTAGCGTCACAAAAGAGAAGGCAAAAATCTCTCCCTTTTATGTGTGTTTATGGTTTTTTCTGGTGGTTTATTTGGTAACTTTGTGATATATTTTTCAATGTGTCCAATTCCTTTATTTATAATAGGAATTGACTCATATTTATTTTAAATCCTATCTCTTATTTAATCATATTAAGGGAAAATATATTTTCTCACCAAATCAAATCAAATTAGATTTTTATTATTGTATTATTATTGCCATTTCTTAAAATTTAACATTAGATTTTGACTTTCCCTCTTAAAATAAAAATCCAAATTGGATATTTTGGGTTCCAATACACTTTAGAAAATGCTTTTTTTTCTCTAAAAATGGTCCAATAATTTTTGTAAAACCAAAAAGTTATGATAATATCCCTCATTTATTAAAATAATTATTTCCACTCTATAAAATTTAAGAATATCATGAAACTCCTTTTGAGCACAAATTCCTTATTGATTATATAAAACTCCCGAAAATTATCATATTTCCTCACATGAGTCCAAATAATTGTATTATTTTATATGAGTCGCAAAAAATCTATTTTATAAGTCATCTTTATTTTTATTAAGGGAAACTTGGATATGTGATTTTTAAAATTGATTCCTTCCCTTAAATGCTAATAAGTGACTATTAAATCACTTAAAATTCAATTTTATTTTTATTTTGAAAATAAAATGAAAATTGGTGGATAGACACTATTTTGAAATAGTATTTCATCATTATTGGTCCAATTAGGTGATCTTTAAATATTCTTTTTTATTTTTATTTGTAGAGAAAATTAGAATTTGAGAGGGAGGTAGATTTTAAGGTTGTATTTGTCCACTTAAGTTATACAAATCATCTTTTCCTATGAGTCAGAAATATGAGATTACTTCCTCCTCAAATTTTTTCCTCAAAATAAAATCCTAAGCTAATTTAAAAATTCTATCACATTTATTTGTTTTTATTATGTTTTTTTTAATCATATTAAAAAAAAATTGACAAAAACAATTTTTGTTAAGTTTTTTTGCTGGATAAAATTGAGTATTTAAATATGAATTTTGGTTGTGTGTTTTATCTCCCACCATAAAATTTGGTAGTATTGGAGCACACCCCATGAGTACAATAAATATTTATAAACACTATAGAAATATTGAGACTTTGATTTTTAAGAGCTTGCTCATTTGTTCCGACAACTCATAATCTCATCCATACATTTTAATTAAATCTAATGCTCATTTTTATTTATTGTACAAACCATGCGAAAATTATTTGAGTCTTTATCCACCACTATCTTCTGATCTTCCCTACTTCCTAACATTGAATGCACTTTTTTTTAACTTTTTAACATACTTAAACATAACATAATATTAGCTTTGGACTTTTCACATTTGACAATCATTATATATATATATATATAAAAGGTTTGTTAACATGAGGACCTCAATTTTTAGGTAGGAGTATATTAGTATTGTATACCATAAAAGTTGGACAAAAAATACTCTTAATATTATGTTGAAATGAGTTTTGGTGACCAGAATATTTTGGTAAATTTCTATTCTAAAAATTAAAAATTTATTATTTTCTCTCTCCTCTCACTCCTAAATCTCAAGTCTTCAAATGTAACTCATCAAGCC
Source organism: Lupinus angustifolius (assembly GCF_001865875.1). Taxonomy (NCBI): domain Eukaryota; kingdom Viridiplantae; phylum Streptophyta; class Magnoliopsida; order Fabales; family Fabaceae; genus Lupinus; species Lupinus angustifolius. Next base: position 12,354,139 of record NC_032012.1, read on the forward strand.
AAATATATAGCAATAACACCTAACAATTTTAATTCCAAAATTTTCAATCTCAATCTTCTATCTTCCAATCTATTTTATTAAATTTCAACACTCCTCCTTTTTGCTTTTTTGTTGAATACCTTGTTGTTTTTTATTAATTTAAAATCTCCTACTTTTATGGTACACACAATGATAACATACTCTTAACTAAAAAAAGAGGTTTCCCATGTTAGCAAACCCCTAGGTATATATAGCGACTCATATGAGAACAATACGCTATTGCGAGAAATGAGAAGATTTGATATGACTATTAAATCTTATTTTAACGGTCAAGATTAAAAGATACATGCAAATAACTATCATGTGATCAATAACTAACTTTTAATCTTAATCATCCACGATTCATTGTAAGGTATAGATTTATTATTCTCATAGTTTTTATATCATCATAGATTATTACATGATCAATATATCATCTACTCTTCATGCATATTACTTTTAATTAAGAATTAATAATAATTAAGTCATGAGTGGTTGATGATACATTGATAATGTATCAAATTCTTATATTATTAGTGTATAAATATTAAACTCTTTAACTATATGTTTAGTTTAGTTTTCGTTGTGCCTAACAATATACACATACCTTAAAATCAGGATATGTTTTGGTATGGTAAAATGAAAACCTACGAGGAAAAGTTATTTTAGACTAACTTGGACCTATCTATCCTCAAGTGAGTATGAAGAAATCAAAGTTGTGTTGCTCCATCCAAAGAAGGGAGTGTGAGAAAGTATGTATTTGGATATGAGTATTTATAACCTATGGAGTATTATGCATTCAATAGAATACTTAGTGTTTTTTAGTCTTTTCCTTCATTAATATCCCTCTATCTTTATCAAACTCTTGTAACTTTATCCTCATAATATGAGAATCTATCTTATTGTAGATTTCTCCTATAATCACGGTTTATATGAGATTCTCATGAATTTGCATATACTATCACAAGACTATTGAAATTTGTTGAAAATGATGAGTTTTTGAAGTGATTTAATGCACATTAATGAGACCATTTAAGGTGACTTTTGAGTTTGGAAAATGAAAAACCTCATTAGTCCCACATTCCTTGGAGGAGGGAAGTTTAAATGCTTTATAAGCCTTAAGTTTCATAATTAGGGTGTGCCCCAAGGGATACAATGAGTTTTATGAGTGGGTGAGGACTCGCACAAACAAAACCACTCCACACACATGCGCATTCTTGCACCACCACCTCCTCTGCCGTTTGCTCGGCTCGAGTTCGAGCTTGGGCCCAACATTCTTTTTAAATAATTTTTTTATTTTATTTTGGGTCCCTTTTTGGGCTTGGACCGTGTGTTGACCAAGTCAACGCACGCATGCCACATATGTGAGACTTAGTCCACACGGTTGAAGAGTGGGAGGAGAAGATCTCGGGTGATCCGCGTGGAGAACGTTTCCAGCCGTCGAATCATGTGACCATTTGAGATTGGGCCACGTTTTGGGTCGTCGGATGGAGGATCCGTTGGAGGCCTCATGCTATAAATAGAGGCTTCCTCCACTCATTATTAATCGCACCAAGTTGAAGGCATTTCCTCTCAACTTTTCTTTCTCCCCCATAATAATTCGCCGATGCATTTCCGACAACCTTCTCACCCTTTCTTTCCGTGACACTTGAGAATTGGCACATGCAGCCAAAGTAGGATTTCGAGAACTTACATTGGTAGTCAGTATTATGGGTAAAGAATTGGCACGGGTAGTCATACTGTGGGAATTCGAGAACTGACACTGGTAGTTAGTATTGTGGGTGTATTCGAGAGCGATTCTTATAGTGTAGTAAGATATCGTATAACAGAGAACTGTGTTGTTTTATCCTAGGGATTGCGTGGTTGATAGTCTGCTTGCACAATTTTAGCAGTACCACGAAACGTCTTAGAGAGCGACCTGGTCGTCACTCAGCCAGTAAAGACTATCTCGTGCTATTCAAAATTGTTGTGAGCTATGCAAACATTAATTTTAAGACGTTTCGACTGCAATGACATTCGTAGATAAAATTACTAGACCAAACAACTATGACCTGAACAAGCCAATTCGGTTTCACGGGACAAATTTCAAACGTTGGCAACATAAGATGGATTTTTTCCTCAATATGAGAAAGGTTGCCCACTTTCTGAAAATCGACATCCCATTGGTGTTGGATGACGATGAAAAAGAGAAAAGGGATAAACTTGCTATTGAAATAGCTCTCTAGAATGAAAGTAATTACTTATGTAAGAACTTCATTCTGAATGGGTTGTCTGATGATCTTTATGATTACTACATCCCATACAAATCTGCCAAATTAATTTTGTATGCGCTTGAGAAAAAATATGACACCGAGGAAGCTGGGACTACAACATATGATGTTAGCCGCTACCTCAAGTATCAGATGACTGATGATAAATCAGTAGAGTCTTAGTCCTAGGAGATTCAGAAAATTGCTCATGAGATCATTTCTGAGGGTATGCCCCTAGATGAGCAATTTCAAGTAGCAGTCATAATTGACAAGTTGCCTCATAGTTGGAAGGACTTCAAAAACCTTCTAAGGAATAAGACCAAAAAAATCTTTTTGGAATCTCTGATCACTTGTCTTCGTATTGAAGAAGAGGCTCGTAAGCAAGATTAGAAAGATGGGGTGTTGATTATCTCCAACAATAGCACTAAGAAGAAATTCTCAGGTGTGGTTCTAAAGCCTTCTGGCACTAACTTCAAGAATCAGAACCGCAGTGGGAATAAGGCTAAGAACATCAGTCGGAACAAGAATTGGAACCTCCAAAAGTTCCAATATGTAAAGCTACCCACTAAGCATGACTCTGGCAACCTGTTCATCTGCTTCAAATGTGGGAAGCCAGGTCATATGGCACGCAAGTGCATAAATAAACATTTGGATCGTCCTCCACAGGCCAACATGGTTGAAGAACCATTTGTGGTTGTATTATCTGAGGTCACTATGGTTGGAGCACCTGATGGGTGGTGGGTAGATACTGGCGCATCCCGCCATGTCTACTATGATCGTGCTATGTTCAAAACATACACGGATGCTGATGATAAGAAGGTGTTGTTGTGTGAATCCTACACCACTATTATTGTGGGAACTGGTGATGTGGAGCTGAAGTTTACATCTGGGAAGACTCTGATTCTCAAAGATGTGATACACACTCCAGAGATGAGGAAGAATCTAGTTTCTGGTTTTCTTCTTAATAAGGCTGGTTTCACTCGGACTATAGGAGCAAACTTGTATACTATTAGTAGGAATAGGGTATTTGTTAGGAAAGGGTACACCACGCATGTTTAAATTAAATGTTGATGTTTCTATTAATAAAATTTCTGATTATGTTTACATGTTGTGTGATTTTAATATTTGGAATTCTAGACTTTATCATATTAATAAACGTGCAATTTCAAATTTGAGTAGCTTAGGTTTAATTCCAAAGTTATCTAAAAATGATTTTGAAATTTGTGAATCATGCAATCAAGCAAAAATTTCGAAAAAACCGCATAAATTAGTTATGCGAGAATCTGGGTCTTTAGATTTAATACACTCACATATGTGTGAATTAGATGAAACGTTAACTAAAAATGGTAAATGTTATTTTATCACTTTTATTGATGATTGTTCTGATTTTACCTATGTATATCTTATCAAAAATAAAAGTGAAGCACTTGATATGTTTAAGTTATATGTAACTGAAATTAAAAATCAACTCAACTAGAAAATAAAGAAACTCAAAAGCGATAGAGGCAATGAGTATGACTCTAACATGTTTAATGATTTTTATAAATTAAATGGCATTATTCATGAAACCACTGCACCATATTCACCTGAAATGAATGGTAAAGCTGAAAGAAAGAATAGAACTTTAACTGAATTAGTTGTAGCTATTATGTTAAGTTCTGGTGCAGCATCCTCTTGGTGGGGTGAAATTTTATTAACTGTTTGTTATGTGCTAAATAGAGTCCCCAAGAGTAAAAACAAAATTTCCGCATATGAAATTATTAAGAATAGACAACCAAACCTGTCTTATTTGAGAACTTGGGGTTGTCTGGCTTATGTCCGGATACCAGACCCCAAGAGAGTTAAACTCGCAAGTAGAGCCTATGAATGCGTATTCATTGGGTATGTTGTAAACAACAAGGCATACAGGTTTTATGACCTTAACGCCAAAGTGATCATTGAGTCTAACGATGTTGAATTCAATGAGATGAAACTTTTAAATTGAGGAATAGTGGGGGCACAACAACTAGTCACATACCTAGGATTAGTAATAATGATATTAACGATGAGTTAGAAATAGAACCTAGAAGAAGTAAGACAGCAAGGACTACTAGAGAGTATGGACATGATAATATGGTTTATGCATTGGAAGAGGGTCCATCAACACTCCAAAAAGCTTTGACTTCTTTGGATGATGATTTGTGGCAAGAAGCCATAAATGATGAGATGAATTCTATAGAATCTAACAAGACCTGACATTTAGTTGACTTGCCTCATGGCTACAAACCTATTGGTTGTAAGTGGGTATTGAGAAAGAAACTGAAATCTGATGGCACAATGGATAAATACAAGGCTCGCCTTATAGCTAAGGGTTTCATGCAAAGAGAAAATGTAGATTTCTTCGACACATTTTCACCTGTTACTAGAATAACATCCATTAGAGTACTAATATCGATCGATGCGATATATAATTTATTAGTACATCAAATGGATGTTAAGAATGCTTTTTTAAATGGTGATTTGGAAGAAGAAATCTATATGGAACAACCTGAAGGTTTTGTAATACATAGGCAAGAAAATAAGGTCTGCAAGTTAGATAAGTCGTTGTATCGTCTTAAGCAAGCACCTAAATAGTGGCACGAAAAGTTGAATGACTTAATGGTCTCAATTAACTTTAAGGTGAATGAAAGTGACAAATGCATTTTTATAAATCAGAAAATGACATTTACACTATCATATGTGTCTATGTAGACGACCTACTCATATTTGGTTCCAACATTCATGTTGTGAATAAGTGAAATCATTTTTGAGTAACAACTTTGATATGAAAGACCTTGGAGAGGCAAGTGTAATCCTTGGAATAAAAATTACTAGGTCAAAAGAAGAATTTCTTTGGATGAATCTCACTATGTGGAAAAGATCCTAAAAAAATATAAATACTTTGACTGTAAACCTGCTAGCACACCATATGATCGAAGTGTACAACTTTTTAAGAACATTGGTGAATGTGTAAGACAATCTGAGTATGCTAGCATCATTGGCAGCCTTTGGTATGCCACTGAATGCACTAGACCCGACATTGCCTATGTTGTGGGATTATTATGCAGGTTTACTAGTATACCTAGTATGGAGCATTAGAATGATATATAAAGGGTAATGAGATACCTTAAGAAAACAATGAACCTTGGATTACATTACTGAATGTTTCCAGCTGTCCTAGAAGGATTCAGCGATGCTGATTGGATAACTCTTTCATATGATTCCAAAGCAACCAGTGGCTATATATTTAGCATAGTTGGTGGGGCTCTTTCTTGGAAGACAAAGAAATAGATTATTTTGGCTCAATCCAATATGGAAGCTGAGATGACAGCACTAGCAACAGCTACTAAAGAAGCAAGTTGGCTGAGAAGCTTGCTTGCAGAGATTCCCCTATGGAAATAACCGATTCCAGCTGTGTTGATCCATTGTGATAGAACCGCGACTATTTCAAAAATTGAGAACCGCTTTTATAACGGTAAGAAGCAACAAATTCGTCTTAAGCACCACACTATTAGAGAGTTACTCTCTATAGGAGCTGTTAGAGTAGATCATGTACGCATTGAGAATAACTTACCAGATCCTTTGACGAAATGACTAGCTAGAGAGAAAATCCAAAATACTTCTAAGAGTATGGGACAATTTCCTTTAGAACGAGGATCACTCATGACGGTAACCCGACCTAACTAACTAGAGATCCCAAGAAATAGGTTCAATGGGTAATAATAAGTTGTGAAGTGATATGAGAATGAACATGCTATAAAATTTTGAGAAGCATGATTCCTACAAATATGTAAGGATGAGTTAAATACTTAATGAAATCTATACTCCAATTAGAGTGGAGTACCTAGGCTACAAGAGTACTCTTGATAGACTCACCTATGTGAATGTGGAAGTGGGGCCCGCTTCCTATGAAATTTTGGGGCATAAATTTCTAGAGCATTCACTATACTAGGATATATGTGGCCTTTAACGCACTGGCTTTACAGAATACACCTTTGAAAAGGTTGTGTGTGGTTTGATGCCGGAGATAGAGTTCAAGACTACGAGTCACTCTAGTAAAATATGGATTTTATTCACTATGCAAAGATTCAAGTCGTATGACACATTTGTTTATGCACAATGTTATTGATACCATAGAAAATCCCAGAAATCATTTTTTAATTTCAAGTGGGGGATTGTTGAAATTTGTTGAAAATGATGAGTTTTTGAAGTGGTTTAATGCACATTAATGAGGACATTTATGGTGACTTTTGAGTTTGTTAAATGAAAAACTCACTAGTCCCACATTCCTTAGAGGAGGGAAGTCTGAAGGCTTTATAAGCCTTAAGTTTCATCATTAGGGTGTGCCCTAAGGGGTAAAATGGATTTTGTGAGTGGGTGAGGACTCACACAAACAAAACCCCACCACAAACACGCGCGCGCGCACCACTACCACCACCTCATCCGCTGCCCTTCGGCCGACTCAGCTCGGTTCGTGTTGGGTCGGGCTTGGGCCCAACATTCTATTTAAATAATTTTTTATTTTATTTTGGGTCCCTTTTTGGGCTAGGGCCGTGTATTGATGTGTGAGGCTTAGTCCACACGGTTGAAGAGTGGGAGGAGAAGATCTCGGGAGATCCACGTGGACAACGTTTCTAGTCGTCGGATTATGTGACCGTTTGAGATTGGGCCACGTTTTGGGCCATCACATGGAGGATCTGTTGGAGGTCTCACACTATAAATAGAGGTCTTTTCCCCTCATTATTACTCGCTCCAAGTTGAAGGCGTTTCCTCTCTACTTTTATTTCTCCCCCCGAATACTCCGCCGACACATTTTCGACAATCTTCTCCCTCTTTCTTTCTGTGGCCCTTGAGAATTGGCATAGGCAGCCAAAGTGGGATTTCGAGAAATAACACTGATAGTTAGCATTGTGGGTAAAGAATTGGCATGGTTAGTCATATTGTGGGAATTCGAGAACTGACAGTAGTAGTTAGTATTGTGGGTGTATTCGAGAGCGATTCTTATAGTGCAGTAACATATCATATAATAGAGAACTGGGTTGTTTTATTCTGGGGATGGTGTGGTTGATAGTCTGCTTGACAATTTTAGTAGTACCATGAAACTTCTTAAAGAGAGCGACCTGATCATGACTCAGCCAGTACAGATTATCTCGTGCTATTCAAAATTGTTTTGAGCTATGCAAACTACAATTTTAAGACGTTTCGATTGCAATGGCATTCGTACATAATATTAGTGGACCGAATAGATATGACCAGAACAAGCCATTTCGGTTTCACGTGAAAAATTTCAAACGTTGGCAACATAAGATGGAATTTTTCCACACTATGAAAAAGGTTGCCCACGTTCTGAAAACCGACATCCCATTGGTGTTGGATGAGGCTGAAAAAGAGGAAAGGAATCAACCGGCTATTGAAATAGCTCTCTAGAATGAAAGTGATTACTTATTTAAGAACTTCATTCTGGATGGGTTGTCTTATGATCTCTATAATTACTACAGCCCATACAAGTCTGCCAAATTAATTTTATATGCGCTTGAGAAAAAATATGTTACTAAGGAAGTTGGGACTAAGAAATATGATGTTAGACGCTACCTCAAGTATCAAATGACTAATGATAAATCAATAGAGTATCAGTCCCACGAGATTCATAAAATTGCTCATGAGATCATTTCTGAGGGTATGCCTCTAGATGAGCAATTTCAAGTGGTTGTCATAATTGACAAGTTGCCTCCTAGTTGGAAGGACTTCGAAAACCTTTTAAGGCTTAAGACCAAAGAAATATCTTTGGAATCTCTGATCACTCATCTTCGTATTGAAGAAGAGGCTCATAAGCAAGATCAGAAAGAATGGGTGTTGATTGTCTGCAAGAATAGCACTAAGAAGAAATTCTCAGGTGTGGTTCTAAAGCCTTCTGGCACTAACTTCAACAATCAGAACCACAGTGAGAGTAAGGCTAAGAACATCATAAGGAACAAGAATCGGAACCCCTAAAAGGTCCAATATGCTAAGCCACCCCGCTAAGAATGACTCTAGCAACCTGTTCATCTGCTTCAAGTGTGGGTAGCTAGGTCATATGGCACACAAGTGCATAAATAAACCTATGGATCGTCCTCCACAAGCCAACATGGTTTATGAACAATTTGTTACTGTATTATCTAAGGTCACTATGGTTGGAGGAACTGATGGGTGGTGGGAAGATGCTTGCGCATCCCGCCATGTTTGCTATGATCGTGCTATGTTCAAAACATACACGGATGCTGATGATAAGAAGGTGTTGTTGGGTGACTCTCACACCATTATTATTGTTGGAACTAGTGATGTGGAGCTGAACTTTACATCTGGGAAGACTCTGATTCTCAAAGATATGATGCACACTCCAGAGATGAGGAAGAATCTAGTTTCTGGTTTTCTTCTTAATAAGGCTGGTTTCACCCGGACTATAGGAGCAAACTTGTATACTTTTAGTAGGAATATGGTATTTGTTAGGAAAGGGTACACCATTGATGGCGTGTTTAAATTAAATGATGATGTTTCTATTAATAAAATTTATGATTCTGTTTACATGTTGTGTGATTTTAATATTTGGAATTCTAGACTTTATCATATTAATAAACGTGCAATTTCAAATTTGAGTAGCTTAGGTTTAATTCCAAAGTTATCTAAAAATAATTTTGAAATTTGTGAATCATGCAGTCAAGCAAAAATTTCAAAAAAATCACATAAATCAGTTAAGCGAGAATCTGAGCCTTTAGATTTAATACACTCAGATATATGTGAATTAGATGGAACGTTAACTAGAAATGGTAAACGTTATTTTATCACTTTTATTGATGATTGTTCTGATTTTACCTATGTATATCTTATCAAAAATAAAAGTGAAGCACTTGATATGTTTAAGTTATATGTAACTGAAATTAAAAATCAACTCAACTAGAAAATAAAGAAACTCAAAAGCGATAGAGGCAATGAGTATGACTCTAACATGTTTAATGATTTTTATAAATTAAATGGCATTATTCATGAAACAAATGCACCATATTCACCTGAAATGAATGGTAAAGCTGAAAGAAAGAATAGAACTTTAACTGAATTAGTTGTAGCTATTATGTTAAGTTCTGGTGCAACACCCTCTTGGTGGGGTGAAATTTTATTAACTGTTTGTTATGTGCTAAATAGATTCCCCAAGAATAAAAACAAAATTTCCCCATATGAAATTATTAAGAATAGATAACCAAACCTGTCTTATTTGAGAACCTAGGGTTGTATGGCTTATATCCGGATACCTGACCCGAAGAGAGTTAAACTCGCAAGTAGAGCTTGTGAATGTGTATTCATTGGGTATGTTGTAAACAACAAAGCGTACAGGTTTTATGACCTTAACGCAAAAGTGATCATTGAGTCTAACGATGTTGAATTCAATGAGATGAAATTCCCTTTTTAATTGAGGAATAGTGGGGGCACAACAACTAGTCACCTACATGCGATTTGAAATAATGATATTAACGATGAGTTAGAAATAGAACCTAGAAGAAGTAAGACAGCAAGGACTACTAGAGAGTATGGACATGATAATATGGTTTATGCATTGGAAGAGGGTCCATCAACACTCCAAAAAGCTTTGACTTCTTTGGATGATGATTTGTGGCAAGAAGCCATAAATGATGAGATGAATTCTCTATAGTCTAATAAGACCTGACATTTAGCTTACTTGCCTCATGGCTACAAACCTATTGGTTGTAAGTGGGTATTGAGAAAGAATTTGAAATCTGATGGCACAATGGATAAATACAAGGCTCGCCTTGTAGCTAAGGGTTTCAAGCAAAGAGAAAATGTAGATTTCTTCGACACATTTCACCTGTTACGGGAATAACATCCATTAGAGTACTAATATCGATCGCTGCGATACATAATTTATTAGTACATCAAATGGACGTTAAGACTGCCTTTTTAAATGGCGATTTGGAAGAAGAAATCTATATGGAACAACCTGAAGGTTTTGTAATACATGGGAAAGAAAATAAGGTCTGCAAGTTAGATAAGTCGATGTATGGTCTTCAGCAAGCACCTAAATAGTGGCATGGAAAGTTTAACGACTAAATGGTCTCGAATGAGTTTAAGGTGAATGAAAGTGACAAATGCATTTAAGATAAATCTGAAAATGACATTTACACTATCATATATGTCTATATAGACGACCTACTCATATTTGGTTCCAACATTCATGTTGTGAATAATGTGAAATCATTATTGAGTAACAACTTTGTTATGAAAGACCTTCGAGAGGCAAGTGTAATCCTTGGTATAAAAATTACTAGGTCAAAAGAAGGAATTTCTTTGGATCAATCTCACTATATGGAAAAGATCCTAAACAAATATAAATACTTTGACTGTAAACCTGCTAGCATACCATATGATCCAAGTTTACAACGTTGTAAGAACACTAGTGAAGGTGTAAGACAAGCTGAGTATGCTGCATCATTGGCAGCCTTCGGTATGCCACTGAATGCACTAGACCCGACATTGCCTACGTTGTGGGATTATTATGCAGGTTTCCTAGTAGACCTAGTATGGAGCATTGGTATGCTATAAAAAGGGTAATGAGATACCTTAAGAAAACAATGAACCTTAGATTACGTTAACGAAGGTTTCCAGCTGTCGTAGAAGGATTCAACGATGCTGATTTGAACACTTTTTCAGATGATTCCAAAGCAACCAGTGGCTATATATTTAGCATAGTTGGTGGGGTTGTTTCTTGTAAGTCAAAGAAAAAGACTATTTTGGCTCAATCCACTATGGAAGCTGACATGATAACACTAGCAACAGCTAGTGAAGAAGCAAGTTGGCCGAGAAGCTTGCTTGCAGAGATTCCCCTCTGGGAAAAACCGATTCTAACTGTGTTGATCCATTGTGATAGTACCGTGGCTATTTCAAAAATTGAGAACCACTTTTATAAGGTAAGAAGCGACAAAATCTTCGTAAGCACAACACTATTAGAGAGTTACTCTCTACAAGAGCTGTTAGAGTGGATCATGTACGCACTGAGAATAACTTAGCAGATCCTTTGACGAAAGGACTAGCTAGAGAGAAAATTCAAAATACTTCTAAGAGTATGGGACTATTTCCCTTAGAACGAGGATCACTCATGATGGTAACCCGACCTAACTGACTAGAGATCCCAAGAAATAGGTTCAATGAGTAATAACAAGTTGTGAAGTGATATGAGAGTGAACATGCTATAAAATTATGAGAAGCATGATTCCTACAAATATGTAAGGATGAGTTAAACTCTTAATGAGATCTATACTCCAATTAGAGTGGAGTACCTAGGCTACAAGAGTACTCTTGATAGACTCCCCTATGTGAATGTGGAAGTGGGGGCCGCTTCCAATGAAATTTTGGGACATAAATTTTTAGAGTGGTCACTATATTAGGATAGACGTCCATGGCCTTTAACGCACGGGCTTTACATAATACACCTTTGAAAAGGTTGTGTGTGGTTTGATGTCGGAGATAGAGTTCAAGACTACGAGTCACTCTAGTGAATTATGGATCTTATTCACTATGCAAAGGTTCAAGTTGTATGACACATTTGTTTATGCACAATCTTATTGATACCACAGAAAATCCCATAAATCGTTTTTAATTTCAACTGGGGGATTGTTGAAATTTGTTGAAAATGATGAGTTTTTGAAGTGGTTTAATGCATATTAATGAGGCCATTTATGGTGACTTTTGAGTTTGTTAGATGAAAAAACTCATTAGTCACACATTCGTTGGAGGAGGGAAGTCTGAAGGCTTTGTAAGCCTTAAGTTTCATCATTGGGGTGTGCCCCAAGGGGTACAATGTGTTTTGTGAGTGGGTGAGGACTCACACAAACAAAACCCTTTCATACACATGTGCGCACGCACCAACATAATCATGTTGCTCACCATTTTGAACGCTATTCTCAATTATATCCAAATCATGTATAGGCGTCCAAAATGGATCAATATCAGACAATCTACTATCTTCCTCGGGTGTAGTCTTCTTCATCTTACCAATGTCTTCAATAGTTTGATCTTCCATGAATTTCACATCACGGCTTCTAACAACCTTTTTCTCAACAGGATCATATAACCTATAGCCAAATTCATCTTCACTATAACCGATAAAGATGCATTGCCTTGTCTTCGCATCCAACTTGAACATTTCATCCTTTAGAACATGCACAAATGTCTTGCAACCTTAGACTCGCAAATGATCATACCTGATATTCTTGCCAAACCAAATCTTGTCTGGCACCTCAACATTCAGAGGAACTGCAGGACTAAGATTAATAACATGCACTGCCGTGTACAAAGCCTCACTCCAGAAATGTTTAGATAATTTTGCTTCAGAAAGCATGCACCTAACTCTTTCAACCAGTCATCCTCTCCGCTAAGTCATTAAGCTGAGGAGTCTTAGGAGGAGTCTTTTCATGTCTAATACATTGCTGCTTGCAGTAAATATCAAATAGTCCACAATACTCATCACTGTTGTCAGTACGAATGCATTTCAGCTTCTTGCCAGAATGTCCCTCAACCAAAACATTCAATTGTTTAAACTTTTCAAGCACTTAGTCCTTTATCTTCAAAGCATAGACCCAAAGCTTCCTTGAACAATCATCAATAAAAGTAACAAAGTAAAGTGCACCACCAAATGACTTTACCTTCAATGGACCACAAACATCAGAATGCACCAATTCAAGCAACTCTGACTTCCTTGAAGGGGGATGCTTCTTAAAGGATACTCTGGTCTACTTACCAGTCATGCAATGAGAACATTTCTCCAACTCTGCACTCTTAAATCCTGGAAGTACATCATTTTTGGCTAAAAAATTCAACCATTTTTCACTAATATGACTAAGTTCGCGGTGCCACAAAGAAGCCTCCATATCCATAGCATTCACACTTTCTTTAACAACCAAAGTTTTATTCCAATACAGTTTAGAAATTTTCTCCCCTGTGGCCACAACCAAGTTACCTCTAGTGAGTTTCCATTTTCCAGAACCAAAGTGATTATCATAACCACCATCATCAAGCATATGCACAGAGATCAAATAGAAACGAACATCTAGAGAATGTTTAACTCCTCTCAGCAACAACTGCACTCCCATGTTGGTATGCAAACAAATATCACCAATACCAACTACCTTTGACACACCATCATTACCCATCTTCAACACTCCAAAATCACCAAAAGTGTAAGATGTAAAGAACTCCTTCCTTGGTGTAACATGCAGTGTAGTACCACTATCAATTATCCACATACTCTCATCTAATACAAGATTAAACAAATCACGGTCACGAAGAATTATAAGATCATCACAAGTAGTAGTAGTAGTAACACGATTATCATCACCATGATTCTTCTCGTTTTGTTTCCCTTCTTGTCTTTGTTCTCCCTTTTCCATTGAAAATAATTCTTCTGTATATGACCTACTTTGTGACAATAGTGACATTCCACATTCTTGTATCTAGACTTGGACTTACTTCTGTCCTTTTCTCTATCACCTTTCGGTTCATTTCTATGACTTCTCCCCATGTTTTCAATGACAAACACCTCAGAATGAGATGAAGTATCATGTTCCTTCCTTCTCATCTTCTCATTAAGAATACTTCCTTTTATACTCTCCAAAGAGACAATACCATCGAGGACTGAATTTGTAATTGAAACTCGAAATGTTTCCCAAGAATCTGGTAGAGTATTCAGTAGCCATAATCCCAACACTTCATCATCAAACTTGATACCCATTCCTAATAATTGATCAAGAACCCTTTGAAAATCATTCAAATTATCTGAAATAGAAGCTCCCTCCTTGTACCTCAAATTCATCAAGGAATTCAACAAGTATAATTTATTATTCCTTGATTTAGAAGCATACAATGATTCAATTTTCTTCCATAAAGATTTTGCATTTTCCTCATTAGCAATGTGATTGTAGACATTGTCTTCTACATATTGTCGAATGAAACCACAAACTTGTTGATGCTGAAAACTCCAATCTTCATCAGACTTGGACTTTGGCTTCTCAGTAGCAAACACAGGAATATGCAAATTCTTCACAAATAATAAATCTTTCATTTTTCCTTTCCACAAGTGATAGTTAGTTCATTCAAACATATCATTTATGTGTATTTGCCTCCATCATTCAAGCAAGTCAAATAACCTCAAACCCCAAAGAGCTCTGATGCCACTATGATGGAAAATTCAACACAATAACAATGTAAAATCTAACAGAGTATATGCAGCGGATAATAATTTCCCCAACTTGCTAGAATCTATGAGGAGCAATATCAAATAATGCAGTAACACACAAGGAACATCAGAATTTTAACGTGAAAAACCTTCCCAAAGTGAAAACTAAAAACCACGGGCACAAGCCAGTCAATCAAGCTCTAATATAATCAAAATAGGAATATAAGAGTGTCTCCAAAATAAAGCACAAAACATGCTCAACAATACGGCATATAATAGAGCAACAAGCTTAAAAATGAGAACAAGAAAAACCAGGAAAAAAAACCAGAAACACAGCTGCTGTAATAGCTCGGTTTATACCACCTCGGACGTTGTCTCACTATCCAACCGTTCAGAATGAAGTACTATAAGTTGTGAACCTGCTGTCCAAATTTTAGCCCGATCCAACGGTGAACGAAGGCGCAGTCGCGAGTTTCCCATGGCTGCTCGGAGTTCCTGCGGGTTGAGTTTTCTTATCTTCTCTCACACTTTTCAATTGCCTCTTTTTGTATAAATTGTCTTCACCCTCTTGCCACATATGACCCCTATCTATTAGATTAAGTGAGACAAATGAGCTTTGCCCAACTAGGTCTTTCTCCATATTGGAAGTGAGCCCAAACCCAACACATTTCTCAGTCACACTTTATGCACAAGTAGGGCACAAAAAAATAGTTTCAACTGGTAAAAGTAGTGGTTGTTGAAAGGGTAACAGAGGAGAACTTGGTGTTTCACAAGCGTATTTTATGGCTCCCAAGTATTCTCTTTCACTTCATTCTCTTACAAAATCAAACTCTCAAACTAACCCTTAATAAACTAATATAAACATATGAATGTTTTTTAATTGAACTGATAATATTAACTAATTTAGTAAAGTCAGGCTTAGACTTAGAGTAACTTGATCCTTTGATATTTCACATCAACCATTTGAAAATATAGGTTAACAAATCAAACTAAGTTAATTCTTTTGAAACTTTACTCATATTTAATTCAATAAACTTAGTTTATAAACTACACGAGTTAAAAATAAATTAAAAATTGAATTTCTTAAATAAATGAGTCAAACTCAAGTCAAATACAATTCAACTCATTAGTTTGATGTATTGACTTGATTAAATATATGCATGAAGAAATTTTTAAAATTTGAAGTGTTGAATTAATAACCATTTTGGTTCTTTAAAATTTGAAGTGTATAAATTTAGTGTGTGAAAAATGAAAATTTTCTAATGTTCCTTAAAAATATCAAATATTGATCAAATTATTTAGCATGTTTTATGAACTCCGGTAGATAAAGTTTTTGAGTATTATTTTAAATTTTTATTTTCTCCATAATTTTAAGAGAAAAAGATAAATGACTCACATTGTATAAGTTTTATACACTGTCATTCTATCATTCAATATTGATTTTTAATCATCGTTGACCCTTCCTCAAAAAAAGTAATAACAATGAAAGGTAGATGATTTATTAACAGTGTATAAAACTTTACATTGACAGTGTATAGATCAATGTTGTGAAATCCGAGTCGGATGTCAAACATGAAGAGATCTCGTATTATGTTTAACTAGTTTAAACAGTTATATTATCCGGTCTGACCGAATGATTTTATACACAATTAATAATTTTTATCAAGAAATATATGATCATATGTAAATATAAAGTTTTATATAATTAATAATTATGTATAATTATATTGAATTAACATATGTTCATCTTTTTTAGACCAGAGTAAAACAAAATATTTGAGTGATGTTTATTTTTTTTAATTTTTAATTGAACCGTCTGATTTACTTCTCGGGTTAATACGGTTGAACCAAGTTTAACACGGTCAGACCAGAATTTCTCCAGTTCAACCCTGATTCGGTTAAGACTACAATACCAATAAGTCTATCGAATTTTTGTTCAAGAATAAAATCTTATTGGAACAGGACAGTTCATCCTTCATAACCATATCACGTCTTGGATATGATGAAATAGGATGAATTGAGACAATATTTTGTAAATACATAATTATCTATATAAACGGCTACCTAGAATTCCTATTAATAAAAAAATAGAACCCTTGCGGTGTATAAAAGAAATAGAATTCCTATTGAATTGAGCCTTGGTATGGAAACTAACCAAGTGATAACTTTCAAATTCAGAGAAACCCTAAAATTGACAATGGGCAATCCTGAGCCCTGGTGTACCAGTTATCATGCCCACAGTAAATGTTGGGTAGCCAAGTGTGGTCCCTCTAATACCAATAAGTCTATCGGATTTTTGTTGAAGAATAAAATCTTATTGAATTGGGACACTTCATCCTTCGGAACCATATCACATCTCGGATATGATGAAATAGGATGAATTGAAACAGTATTTTGTAAATACATAATTATCTATATAAACTGATACCTAGAATTCTTGTGAATAAAAAATAGAACCCCCATAGTGTATAAAAGAAACTTTGTAGCCGAATACAAACGTCCCCCCTACCCCCACATGGATAAAAGTAGATAAATGAGAATTAATTCTAATTCCCACAGGAATCCAAATCTCTCGAATCACTCATGTTATAATCTTCTACATTCTAGGTCTTCTTGTTCCTTTATGTGACTTATGTTTTTTATGTAGCATTCAGACTGAATGACTCTATGAAATTATGTCGTTACTTCCACAAAAGGGGGACATATCTTTTATAACCTTTACGGGCTTCTAACATATCTTTTATACCATGACCAATACCCTAGTTGGCCCTATACATGTGACCCACTATTAGGGCAATCGTGAAGACCATATCAACGAGCCTTCCATCTTGCAAATAAGACATATCCTGTCTATACAAAATTATTGAAACGATACCTTTATTTTCATGTTGCCCGACCACTTTATCACCTACTTTAAAAATCCTATAGAGCGTGATTCCATTCTTATTAGATCCAGACAAAACGACAGAGACTACGAGTATAATAGGAGCATCCATCGACCAATTTTTCCGATTTGACAGTTTGATCTATGCTGTGATTTATCATTCATGGACATTAATCAGATCCTTCCATCTAGCTGCACCTTAAGATGACATAACTTTCAAGTTCAAGTTAAGGGCGAGGTTCAAACGAGGAAAGCATCAGTGATTAGACCGGTGGATTTGTCCAGTCTATTTCTCATAATACTCATATAGATATTACACTCTATTTTTAAATGTTTTCAAAGTGGGTGAGACTAATGTGGTAGTATATTTAAAAGAAGAGAAAAAGATGCATATACAAATACCATAAATATTCTATATTATCGTTATATTATTAACCATTTATCAATCTTCATTGACTCTTTAAAAAAAATAATTCAAATATATAGTAGATAATATATTTAGGTTATGGGTGCATTCCGGCCAGAACCATGTAAGGTTGTTATAATACGCGCGATAACCTATATTCGTGACAACACCCCCACGGCGTAATATTCAACACATCCGCGTGAATCTCACGCGCCTAAGTATTCGTCCTCCAAACCATAGGAGGACAATCTCTCTCTCTCTCCGCTTCGCTGAGATTCCCGTACGCTATTTCGGATCTTGTTTCGTTTCGATCGCTTCGAGTTTCAATCAAATCTGTAAGCCTAGCGAAAAATTCTTGATGCTCAATTGTATATCTATGTTGAATTGAACTCCTGTTTTGATGATCTGAATGATCCTCCATCCCTTTTTATTTATTTTTCAAGTTTTTTATTTAGATTAAAAATTAGACTCTTGGTGTTTGCAAATTGCCCTGTTGATTGGACTTTTTTATCTGCTCAATTTTGTTATTCTTTCTGATTGATAGGCAAAATTTCTGTAACGAGGAATGTCATTGATTTGATGTTTTATATGTTGTGAATAAATAAATTTAAATGATCAGTGTAATCTTTTTTTTTTTTTACCAATAAGTTGTTGTCTAAGTGGTTAGTGATGTAAGGTGGACACTGAATAGGTTAAAATGTTAACGATTCAATTTCTATTACATACATTGTATATTTGTTGCAAGGGACAATATGTATCCCAAAAAAATTATTTCATTATCCAATGAGGGATACCTCGGTTATACAAAAAAATATATATTCTTTTGTTTTGTACTGATAACTAAATTAATGTTCCAGTTTGGGGCATGGTGTTGGGGATTTTAACTACTTCTCAATGTACTCATAAGGAAGATATTTTTTCCTTAAGAATTAATGATGGTCTTAATTATCTAAGGCTTAGCTTACTGAGAAAAATAATTTCAGAGATATAAGCTAATTTTTGTTAGCTTTTGATTTTGATTTTTTAAATTGTATTGTTTCAATGTTTTGTAGGTCTTCATTGTTATTGCCATGAGGGTTGGTTCAATGTCTTCACCTAAGTTGCCATCCTTGGTTGATCTTTGTGTTCAAAAAGTGATTGATAATATAAGGTACCTAGGAAATGTTGGTTCTGTTGAACTGTATCTGCTCGAGCGAATCTTGCCGCACTGCACACTTGACCAGTTGATGCATGTGGAGAAGGCCAGCGAAGTAAGATTGGTTGTATTTTTTAAACTATGAATGAAGTTACTAGTTATAACAAGGCTCAAACAGTTATTTAATCTGCTTGATGTGCTTAGCAGGGAAGTGATCTGAGTCCTGTGACCGATAAGCTGTGGAAAAGGTTCTTTGAAAAGCAGTTCGGCACAAATTGCACAAATGAAGTAATTAGAAGGATGCAAGCAAAAAGAGTGTCATTTAAATGGATGCAGTTGTATGAGGTAATTTTATTATTTGTTTTGTTGCTATGACTTTTGTTTTTGATGTTTCTTTTTCAGACAGTTACATTTTATAGATAAAAGGGTGAATTGAATGTAGCTATTCTTTCTTTCTTATCCTGCCGCAACTACCAAAAAATCAATCACCAATTGTCAACTGGAAGGGGCAGCTACGCACCCCGAAAAAGATTAGTTGCTTACCCTATAAGGGTGAGGGAATACCCTTGGTAGTACCAAAAAAAACACCAATTGTCAGCTGAACTAATTTGATAACATCCTTACAGGCGAAGTTAAAGGAAGTGGCTGAGGCTGAGAATGAAGCTGTTGATCGAATCAAGCAACGATACAAAAAAGAAGATGCAAGTATGAGTTTGGCCTATCTTTTTTCCTTTTCAGTTTTCTTACCTTTTCTCTGTTTAATCTGAATATATTTTCCTATATTCTGGTATTTCTCCTTTCCATGTAATCTACATGCTTGTTTTATTCAGAAAAATGTTAATTACTAATTAAATTTGATGAACCTTACATTTTTTTAATTTGATTCTCCAATGAGCTTTACATTATACACTGTAGGCCAATGTACCAATTCTCGCATAGTTATATTTCATGCTAACTGTTTATTTTAAAATAACTAACATGAATTGTAATTCTATAGAAAAACAAAGTAGGCAAGTAAGGCTATGCACCAAAGTTCCACCTTCAAGCAAAAAAAGATATTGGGGAGGTAACTCTCTTATTTTATTATGTTCATCTCCTTCTACATCTAATACTGTTATTTAGTTATGTACATCTTAGATGTGATGCTTTTCTGTTATTTCATCTTTGTGGACCTGTTGTAGATAATGGACCTGGATACAATGTCTCAAATGTGAAGAGCAATATAATGAAGAAGGCGAAGATAGAATTCCTGAAGAGGTAATTTTTCTTTTATAATTGTATGATTATTTGACATGGATCGCAAGTCCAACCAAGACTTCCATCCAGATAATAGAATGAACTTTAGCTACCAGTAAGCAGGGTCTTAGGCTCAGGAAATAAAATGGAGTAAGAGGGAATAATCCGAAGTTCACTTCGTTGGAAGGAACATACGTTCGCAAGATATTATTTCTGAGCCGTGAAAACCAGCAACTTCTGGAATCATAGCAGGGAAGATAACTCTGGGAAAACATTGTAATATTTTATAGAGGATGCAGACAATTTATCTGTAACATGTTGGTCCTCTAAGTCACTGAAGCGCAGATTTTTGCCATGCTAAACTCTTTCTCTGCCACGATTATTCATAAGGTTTTCTTTTTGTCCATATCAATATTCTTAAGTTGAGGATCTGTACCCAAAAAAATATTCTAAGTTGAGGATGAGCCTTGGCCCAACGGAAAGTTTGCTGCTGCCTTGTGATCTGAAAAAGTTGAGGATAAGACTTCTTCACAGAAAAAATTGTGCTCGGATTGGAGACTGCTATAACAGTCCCGCACACATTAAAATAGGATTTTTTTGTCTTCATTGTAATTAACATGATTATCATTGTAATTAACATGATTACCGGGGCTTATTATAAGTTGCTGTAGATTTAGTGCTACTTGAGGCAAGTAGTTTTTCTATATTAAAATGAAGCCATGTACAGTTTGATTCATGAAGAAATGATAGTCAGTATTTTTTCAATGTCAAATGAGACATTTGGTTAGGATTTTGCAAAATACTACTTAAAAACTTCCTCTGCTTCCTAATAATATTGAGTGGTATAAGTATTAATTATAAAACATACCAGAACTCAATTTATCCTCAACCATACTTAAATTATGTATGGTATAATTCTGTGTTTTGATCATGCATCTTGAACCTTGTACACTCAACTGAAATTGACTTCAATTTTTTCCATACAGCCCTGAGGTAAAAAATCTTGCAGCAATGAAGAGAAATTCAATCCAGAGGAATGTTAGGTACATATCACATCATTATTGTTTTTGTATAAACTATTTCAAATCATTCTCCCATTAACTTTTCTAATTACTAGGCCTTGGGTTTTGGGTTTATATAGAGAGAGAGAGGTCCTCGGTGCAACGATAAGGTTGTTTGCCTTGTGATATATATATATATGGAGAGAGAGAGGGTGATCCTCGATGCAACAGTAAGGTTGTTTGCCTTGCGACCTATCATAGATTCAAATCTTGGAAATAGCTTCATCGTTTGTGAGTGTAAGATTGTGTACATCTAATATTCGCTGACCTCTATGGGAGTCTCATCCATTTATATGTATGTATATGTATGTGTGTGTAATTTTTTCTTCCCTATTTGTAGGGTTTATAAATACATTTAAGGGGGAGCTTAACAATTAAACATTGCTTCCAAATTATTTTCTATTCCTCTTCCTTCTGTGCTCTCTCTTTTGCTCAACAATTCTCATGTTGTTGATTCATTGTCATGCAGTTCATCAAGCATCATGAAGACTGGAAGTATTTCTAGAATTGCTTCAACTTCTAAAGATCCCAAATCTACAAAAAGGATAATCTAAGAGCATACTATGTGAAAGATGGCAATGCCTGTGTATCATGATTTGCTTTAAATTTTAATGATAGTTGTAGTTTTCTCCATGCGAAGAAAAAATGCTTTTATTTCCGCTGCTTAGCAATTTCACTTGTTTATGTTTTATTCATCATACAAATTGCATTGAAGTATGCATGGTAATTGTTATAATAATGTTAGATTTCCATTTATGAATGAGATTACAGTTCATTTTCATATGAATGTGATGCTTCAAGAACTTCAATTCTATATAATACTCAGTTCATATGGTTTTTTTCACAAAGCAATCTACAAGCTGGCTGAATAAAGAGTAGTAGGAGCTTCTTCCTTTGCATGTGGGTGGCATGAAAATTCTGAAAATCAGCTTTAGTGAGGTGAGTTCCCTAGCAGGTTATTGTGCTTAAGCACCTTGAATGTAAATGATTTTAGCTTTTCTCTTCTCTTTATAAAAATGATTAATTTTCTGATTTTCTTGGAAAGTACATGACTAAAATGATGGACATAAAGAATAATCAAATAGAACAGAATAAACTAGTGGAGCAGCACACGCTTCTACCAACTACTAGTTTATAGCTGTGTTTACATACCTTGCATAAACCAACAAGATATTGTTCTAGTGATGTAATGCCCTATTGAATCTTCAGATTGGCTGAAAGGTCAAAAAATTGATTTCTAGGAACGACAATTATTAGGAGAGGAAACACCATTTGGTGACAGAATTTTTTTGGTGATACCAAAAAAAATATACCTTGCATCACAAGTGCGATTTTTTAACTTCATAAAAAATCTTATACTTAATGCAGGACTGCTTTTCAAGGCAAACATCAAAGAAAAGAAAATGCAAGTTGAAATGTCAACCATGCCCTTTAAGTTTCAAGGGCTTCAAATTTTCTCCGGAAATCGAGTTGGGGTTATAATACTGATCCTCTAAAGTGAGCATACCTTTAAACTGACAAATTAATGGTGTAAAAATACACAATTTTTCTTTTCAATAGTTTTCTCTTACCCTAGTCAATATGCAATTTATCGTTTTTTAATATACAATACGAGGTCAAGCCCAACAAGTGAAACTACACACGCATCCCTTACAATTTGAGGCAGAAATAAGGCATGACAGAAACAATATCCAAATAATTTTGTTCATATCCGATGCGCTTAAATCTCACACACTAACTATATTGTTAAGATAATTAACAGATTTAGACAACAAAATAGCACACAATCCTTACAGATCAAGTATTCCAATATTAACTTTTTCCTTCTGTATTAAAACGAAGTTCGTTCCCTTTCTCATATTAAAAAATTAGTTTCCCATTCATCTTTAAGATTGAGTTTCTGGCTAGTTCATGTGATCCTGGACCTCTCTTCTGCTGTAATAACTTTCATATCCGCTGGTTAATACATTAGAAATTTAGAATTTCTAATTAATATGTACTATTGACAACTTGTCGGAATTCTAAGATTGATAACTTATATGAACTCAATCAATGAATATCTAAATGATTGGCCTAAAGGATAATATGAACCATATATGCTAACACATCATGAGTGATTATGATCCCAACACATCATATCACAATTAGTTTCTCTTCTCTACATCAAAGAGAAAACGAATGTCCATTTGAGGAATTCAGGATTTGGTTGAGGTCACTATACCAAAATTCTCTTAAGGCATACAAAAAGAAGTAGACCTAAGAACATGAATTCAAATATGTGTGTATATCTTTTTTTTATTATATGTTTGAGAATCATGAAATTCAAGATTCATAGAAAATTGATTATTCACCAATCAGAAGAAAATTCTAACAAGTGATATCAAAGCATAGGTTCTGAAATTTGTGATTCTCCATGAAAAGTGTTTCCTTCAATTTTATATGAACCCTAATGTTCAATTTGAAGATTTTATTCTTTCATTATCATGTTATGTTTTTAATGAATTGTATCATGATATATATATATATATATATATATATATATAAATAAATAAATAAGGATATGTTTATACTCAAGTTAAGCTATACTAGTTACACTCAATCTAAGTCATTCATTTTCTTAAATTCAATGGACCAAACGACTAAGTGAAATAATTAAAGAGAGAGAAAAAGGGAAATCTTAAATAATTTTTAAATTTCACCCATTTGGTCTATTGAATTTAAGGAAATGAATGACTGAGATTGAGTGTAACTACTGTAACTTAAGTTAGGTGTCAACGGATCTATCCTCTAAGGATGAGGAGGGATTTGTTTACACTCAAGTTAAGTTACACTAGTTACACTCAATCTCAGTCATTCATTTTCTTAAATTCAACGGACCAAACGAATGAGTAAAATAAATGATGAGAGAGGGAAAAAAAGAAATCTTAAATAATTTTTAAATTTCACTCATTTGATATGTTGGATTTAAGGAAATGAATGAGATTAAGTGTAACTATTGTAACTTAACTTGGATTCACATTACACTATGGTCTCCATTGACATGTCATGAGTTCAAGTGCTTAGTAGCACTACCATATTTGAGAATTGTGTCCCATATAGTTGAAAATATAGTTAAATCATGTTGACAAATTTATGTTAGAAACATCATTTTGTTATAAATTGACTAATTGTAAAGTCATCTTACATGTAAAGTTATATGAAATAACTTAACTATATGAAAAGTCATATGATATTATATGAAAGGTTATGTGAAATGGGTTAACCGCTTGGAAAGTTATGTTCCATGAAGAAAGTTGTGTGATGGATGTACTTCATCATGTCCTATAAATTAAGGATATGTTCTTCACTTTATCTAACCAAGAAGTGCATTATCTCCATTACTAATATACTATTAAGAAATGAGTTAAGAGAGAGAAACTAACATTATGTAGATTATGGAGAAATCAACATGATAAAAAGAGTATATTCATCAAGAAACAAGACTTCTCCATCAAATCAAGTATATTATATGAGAATCACACACATCCTCTAAGTTGTTTTATTGCAAAAACATAAGTTTTGTTAGGTATCACTGGACATAATACACTTAGAAGGGGGAGGGGGTTAAATAGGTGTCGCAGTTATCAATGACCGTTTTTTACATCGAAGCCATATTTTGGAAAAAGCCTAGTTAATCAATTAACACTCTGTCTTAATCAATTAACTCACAGAAAGCAGCAAGTTGTGAAGTGGCTTATTGCTCAGCCACTCACCGATAATTAGATACAGATAAAGCAAATATTCTTGAACATAATTAAACTCAATATGGCAATTTTACAGTATCCAAAATTATCAGCTAAAATAAGGCAATTATTACAACTTGAAATTAAAGAGATTAAGGATAGAAAGAGCCTACAACAAGGAATTTTATCATGGTTCGTTTGCGGGTCCACTTGCAAACTACATTCAGGTCACCCCTTCTGACCACAGGAGATTTTCTTCACTAATATTGAAATGAATGTATTTTTACATGCACACTTCCAATACACAAACTTAGATGCTCCCTTCTTGAATCCAAGAACCCAATTTCTTGGTTTGACTCACCTAATCACGTAAGAAAACCTTTCTTACGATCTAGTCCCAACCAATAAACGTTCTAAACTCAATACCTCTAAGTCTTGGTGAAGACTCACTGAGTCTCTTTGGTGGTACGACACAAAGAGACGATTTTCCTTATTACAACACTAAAAACAGTACAAAAAACAGAGTATTATCAAGCACAATGTAGCTCAAAATATCACAATTAAATCTCAGCTAAAAACCTATACAAGACGCACAATTAAGCATGAATATGTATGAGTTAATTGATGTGCGAAAATAGAGAATTTCTATCCTAAAATTCTTCTAAAGAAATGCAAGAATCATGTAAAAGAAGATAGCAAATGTTAACACATTAATCACATGCAATTAGATCACAATTAAAACCTAAACATGATACTATCCCTCACTATCTCACTATGCATTTCTCTTTGCCTAAAATGACACAAATGAGCACGAAAAATATGCAACTTAGCAATTCTAAAGTGAATGATATGATGTATGGTGCAAGACCTAAAAACACACTTTATATAGACCTAGTTAATTGATTAAGTGCCCTTTTAATCGATTAACGGGTTGTTGAGAACTGTTGAGAATAACTGAATTCAGTTTTTCAGTTATCTGTTAAAACTGATTTCACTTTAATCGATTAACTCATTACTTAATCGATTAACTGTCATATTTTTCAGTTTAATGATAAAATGGAAAACTACCTATATGTTATGCTTATCACCTATACATGTTTTACCAATATATTATGCCTATGATGCACAAATAACATGTATGATTAATGCATGAACATATAATAATCTAGATGACATGTCTCATGTAAATGATTTGATTATTTTTAAGACTTGTGAGAATTGCACCTAGGTTTATCTAACCTAGACTCAATATCTAAGACACATATCTATGACTCTAAAAGTGACTCATGTAAGACTTAGTCTAGATATGAGATCCTTGAGTCCATGACATGTTGATTTGTTGAGTCATCTTCAAGCTATCAATAAATCCTTGTCTTCATCAAAATGTAGGCAATTTAATAGTGCAACACTTTGACACTTGCACTTTCAATCTCTCCCTTTTTGATGATGACAAACTCCACACTAAACCTTGTTTTGATGCATAACTTGATGATGGTTATAGAATGAATGCATGGTTTTTAATTTCAAAGTTAAAGCGCATAGCTGGACAACGAAAGCTGAATATTTATTTAGAACCTGCAAATCACATCAAACAACAAAGCAATCTTTCTCTCCCTTTTGACATTATCAAAAAGATAAACGAGTTAATCTAGTCAAAAGTAAGAAGAGTTATAAAATAAATCAAAACTGTAATCAATCAATTAAATTTGGGGATTAAATTAATTAACCAGTTGAAGGAAACTTGAACAAGTGCACATGTTTACACGCATTTAATCGATTAAGAGTATGAGTTAATCGATTAAAATTACAGAATACAGTAAATGAAAAAGGTTAATGGCATGAAAGGTTATACAATTACACACTAAGCATGGAATGATCAAACATTATTATTATGACATGTTTACAACAGGCTCAATCAAACAGAATTGATGCGAATAACCAGTCACGGTCAAGTACCATTAAACATAATTCATACTATATATGACATAGATATGCATATGATATAGACAATATAATACAAAAATCAGCAAAGATTAAAGCGCAATCTGATATCATGCATATCAAGTGATAAGTGCTCAGCAAAAGTATATGGAAACTATTACAATCCAAACAAAAGCAAAGAAACAAAATGTCTCAAGAGTGCAAACCAACAAAATACATGAAAATTAGCCAATAGAAGAACTAAACCAAAGGCAACCTAGGGTCTAAGGTCGTCTAATCTAAGGATGCGGAGGAAGGTCTCTGTCATCAGGAATGGTCAGACTACTATCTCCCTGAATGAGGACTCTCAGCTTCTCAAATTCTGCACAAAACCTATCATTCTATGTGTCAACAGTGTTTTGAACAAAGCTCCTCATAGACTGATAGTGGTTATCAATGTAGGCGACCTGTCGTTCCTCAAATTGCTTCAAATCTGTATGATACGAGTCCTTCAAAGTCTGAAAATGTAAATCCATTCTATTATTCAACTTTTGTTCCATTGCATCTAACTGAGGTAATCCAAAGGGTGGTACCCACAGTGCTGTTATAGACGACTCCCCCTGAGTTCCTGCATTAGGCTGATCTGTTCCTGCCTGATCCTCAACTCCAGATAAGTCCAAGTCCACAGTAGTGTTATAATCCTCTTGGTATTGTCAAGTATTTCCATACTTGTAAATACCCATCTTGTGGATCAGACTTTCACCAACCAGGTGATCTTTATCAGAAGACTCCATGATTATGGTATCAGACACAACAATATGCAGATAATCGATGATCCTCGAAATGAATATGCTATAGGGAAGCAACTTGGATTGTGATGTTGACACACTATACACGACCTTCAGAATCTCCTCAGACCAATTAATCATAACATTTTCCTTATCAGCATACGTAAACCTTAAATAATTCACAATGGGTTGTCCATGATTCGTGTTTCTCTGAACTAAGATGTACGCTATCAGATAGTGCAATAGTCTATTTTCCACAGATAATGAGCCATCTTTTGTTAATTCTCATTGGATATACAGATGGGGACCTCTCAAATAAGACTTTTAAATCTCAACAACATCGAATGAATTCTTGACCCAGTCACAATTACCAATGCTAGCATCATTGGTGGATAAACCTCCCACATTCATGAAAATATCCTCACTCAGCTCAAATAACTTTCCAGAAACCATAGATCAATACTTGCCATTCTTGTATCTGAAGTTGGCACAAAGTTCTCTAACTAAGGCAGGTTAAATATTTCCCTTCAATTCCAAAAAAGTGACAGCTCCTTGAGCTTGCATACCTTACGGAAACTCAAAATTTTGTTCTGCCATCCAGGTTAAATCGACATACCTGATGTAAGTTGGTTTCTTCTCCTGAAACTTTGACAACTGAGTTTCCTACAATATGATAGAGTAGTAAGGATCTCCACAGTCGTGCCTCATATTTGGATTCAGTGACACAATCGAATTCGGTGGTGTAGGAATGGGAGTCATTTGTGGGCGTTGAGCAATTGTCTTAATCCTTTTTACTGTCCTCTTTCTATTTTGAGTGCAAAACCGAGTTAAAGAAGGAATTTTTTTTGGGGAACCTAACCTTAGGGTTTTGGAATTGGGAAAGTGGGGTTTTTTGACTAATTGTGTTTAGAGGAAATGGGATGAATTGAAGTGCAATGTGGGTGAAGGGTGAGGTTTATTCTTCTTTTTGGCTAAGAACTCAGATTATGTTGTTGCCTCTGAGATTTTGAGAGAAAGGGGATTGAAAGAATTTGAAAAAAAATGGCAAAAATGCTTTTGGTTCTGCTATATCTACTGCCATTAATCGATTAAAAGCAGCATTTAATCGATTAATCATAGTTGAAATTCCAGATTTTCAGAAAAATGAGCCCAGGTAATCGATTAAGATGAGACATTAATCGATTAAATTTCGTGAAAAATAAGTGTTGGCTACTGGAACTCATTTCAATCGATTAAGACTTATGGTTAATCGATTAACAGGCATCAAATTTGGAGAAACAAGAAGGTTTTTGAGTTTTAGAAGTATGCAAAGATTTCTAACATATATCAAGCAATTTTTAAGCAGCCACATATACATATAGAGCATATTATACTAGATCATTAATCATATTAGGAATGAAATGCATTCAACAAGTATTTATTTTGAAGCATATTAGACATTTAGTATGCGAGGCATATAATAAAGAGTTAGGCGATTTTAATCAAGATATTTTTCATCAAGGATTCCAAGTTCTCTTCGAAGAACATAGAAAGTATCTCGTGAGAGGGGCTTGGTGAAAATATCAGCTAATTGCTTAGTAGTTTCAACAAATTCAAGCACACAATCGCCTTTTTGAACATGATCACACAAGAAATGATGTCTAATTTCTATATGATTGGTTCTCGAATGAAAAACAAGATTCTTGGATAGGTTTATGGCACTTGTATTATCATATTTAATGGGTATCTTTTCTAGCTTAAAACCAATGTCCTTAAGTTGCTGCTTCATCCATAGGATTTGAGCACAACACACAATGATGACAATGTATTCTGCTTCGGTGGTGGACAAAACAACACATGCTTGCTTTTTACTATGTCATGCAACTAAGGAACGACCTAGTAAGTGACAAGTCCCACTAGTGCTCTTCTGATTCAGCTTGCATCCAGCAAAGTCGGAATCAGAATACCCTACCAAGGATAATGAGGCATCCTTAGGATACCATAATCCCATATTTATTGTTCCTTTTAAATATCTCATGATGTATTTAACAGCACTATAATGTTAATCTTTAGGAGATGCTTGAAATCTACCACACATGCAAACACTAAACATAATATCGGGGCGACTTGCAGTCAAATATAATAAAGAGTCGATTATCCCTCGATACTTTGTTACCTTAATCGCTTTTCCCTTTTCGTCTTTGTCTAGATAGCAAGCGGACGCCATAGGTGTAGAAGCTTCTTTACATTTTTCCATGTCGAACTTTTTGAGTAACTCCTTGCAATACTTTGATTGATGAATGAAGATGCCATTTTCCATTTGTTTAATTTGTAGTCCAAGGAAGAAAGTTAGCTCACCCATCATCGACATCTCAAATTCTCCTTGCCTCATCTCAGAATAGAAAATTCTTTACAAAAAATGTCATTAGTAGATCCGAAAATTATATCATCAACGTATATTTGAACTAATAATACATGATCATATAATCTACGAATAAAGAGGGTAGTATCAACCATACCCCTCATGAACCCTTTTTCCAAGAGGAAAGAGCTCAATCTGTCATACCAAGCTTTGGGAGCTTGTTTCAGGCTATAGAGAGCCTTCTTGAGCTTAAATACATGGTTCGATTATTTAAAATTTTCAAAGTCGGGAGGTTTATGAACATATACCTCCTCTTGAATGTAACCATTCAGAAAGGCGATCTTAACACCCGTTTGAAAGAGTTTAAAGTTCATAATTGTGATAAAAGCAACCTAATGGCCTCTAATCTGGCTACAGGAGCGTATGTCTCATCATAATCGATGCCTTCCTCCTGGTTGTAGCCTTTGGCCACTAAGCGTGCCTTATTTCTAATGATCAAGCCAAATTCATCTAGTTTATTTCGGAAGACCCATCTAGTACCAATCACTGGATGTTCTTTTGGCTTAGGGACCAAGTCTCGTACATTATTGCGCTCGAACTGGTTTAGCTCTTCTTGCATAGCTATACCCCAGTGCACATCCTCAATGGCCTCATTGATGGTCTTTGGCTTGATTTAAGATACGAAGGCAACAAAGTTACAAAAATGGCATAAAGAACTACGGGTTACCACCCATGTAGAGATATCACCTATAACTTTGTCAAGTGGATGATCTTTCTTAGTCTTCCACGCGATTGGCATGTCCTGATGCTCATCTTGGTCAATTTGCTTTGCTTGTGCTTCTTTGTCTTGGTCCATGTCCTTAGAGTATACTTCTTCTATAGCACCTGCAACATCATCAGAAAATACCTTTCTCTTCTCTTTTGGACAAGATTCATCAAAATGAACATGTACAGACTCTTCTACTTGCATGAAATATTTATTAAACACTCGATAAGCTTTACTATGCAATGAATACCCTAGAAATAAACCCCCATCAACTTTTGAATAAAATCTTCCTAGTGCTCTTTTTCCATTATTTAAAATAAAGCATTTACATCCAAAAGCATGAAAATGAGCAATATTAGGTTTTCCGCCTCTCAAAAGTTCATAAGGAGTTTTCAAACAAGTAGGCCTCAAGAGTATACGATTTATCACACAGCAAACAATAGGCACTACATCAGCCCAAAAATACTTAGGAACCTTGCTCTCGTTTAGCATGGTTCTAGCAAGCTCCTCTAGAACTCAATTCTTCCTCTCAACAACTCCATTTTGCTGAGGGGTACGAGGAGCCGAGAACTGATACATGATACCATATTTATTACAAAATCATCAAATTGATCGTTTTCAAACTCGCCACCATGATCTGATCGAATGAACACAATTTTAAGATTAAACTGATTTTGAATATGTTTGGCAAGGTTTTTGAAAGATTTAAATGCATCACTCTTAGAAGATAAAAATAATGTCCATGTGAATCTAGAGAAATCATCAACAATTACCAAAGCATATAAACTACCACCAAAACTCATTATTTGAGAGGGTCCAAACAAGT
The DNA here is from genome assembly GCF_001865875.1 of Lupinus angustifolius. Classification (NCBI taxonomy): domain Eukaryota; kingdom Viridiplantae; phylum Streptophyta; class Magnoliopsida; order Fabales; family Fabaceae; genus Lupinus; species Lupinus angustifolius. The sequence goes on from NC_032012.1 coordinate 12,385,726, forward strand.
CCATATAGAGAAGCTCTAGAGGTCTTGTTGTGGATATTACATTCTTTTTACTAAAAGAGTTTTTAACTTGTTTACATTTTTGACAAGTTTCATGAGTTTTGAAATCATGTTTTGGTAGACCCTCAACCAAATTATTTTTAGATAGTTTATCTAAATGTTTTACATGAATGTGAGCGACGCGCCTATGCCAAAGCCAGATATCATTTTCTTTAGACACAAAACATTTTGAAAATAACGTCGTGACATCTTCTAGGTTAACCATATAGATGTTGTTAATACGATGTCCGAAAAATTTGACTTTATTAGATAAATTGCCACAAATTAGACAACAATTAGAGTCAAAAGATACACGATTACCTTTGTCGCAAAGTTGGCTGATACTCAATAGGTTGTGCTACAGGCCTTCAACATATAGTACATTATCAATCACTACTAGGGTTGAGTTGCCAATTGTCCCAATACTAAGTATCTTTCCTTTGTTGTTGTCTCCATACGTGACAAACCCTTTTTCTTTCAAGGATAGATCTAGGAATTTTGATCTATCTCCTGTCATATGTCTCGAGCATCCACTATCAAGATATCAATGATATTCCCATGTGCTCGTAGACGTACCTGCAAAATAGATCACTTGCCTTTTTCAGGTACATAATTTATATTGGGTCATTTTCTGTTAGTAACCAGGGAGTTATCTTCCTTTTTCATTCAAGCATATATACCACTAGGTATACCATACTTCCTAATATAACAAGAGTAGGAAGTGTGGCCATGTGTGCCACAATAAAAATATGTAGGAATCTTCTTATTATGAAATTTCTTATTAGGCTGCGTTACATGTCTCCTATATGGTCTTCTCCTACGCATAGGGGGAATATATCTTAGTCCAGTATGGTCACCAACATTTCTAGTTTGACTAAGCATAGTGTCTAATAGATTTTGACTCTCTGTGAGTTTTGCGAGTTTTTCATTAAGCTTCAAATTTTCATTTTTCAAAGTCTCGCAAGAATCATAGACAGTTGATTGACATAAATTATCATTAGAGCAATTGCATATATTACAGGAAAATATAGATATAAAGTTTCATTTTCAAGTTTTAGCTCATCTAATTCTTTTTGTAATAGAACTATTTTTTTACTCATTTAGAAGGATTACCCACTTTCTATCAGAACTAATCCTAGCTAATTTTTTTAATTCTTCATGCAATTCGACATAAGCATTATATAAGTCATCATAAGGAGGTGAATCATCAGAAGAAGAGGATAAGGTGTTAGAGTATACCTTATTGTTTACCTCCTTTGAATCTGAGTCGCAAGCTTCAGTTGTTCTGGTCATTAAGCATAGTTTGGCGGTCTCCTCTTCATCTAAGGTGATTGATGTCGTATCCTCCTCTGGTACATCCCAGACTATGTAGGCTTTCTTTGACTTGAAGTCCCGATGAGTGCTCTTTTCCAAATCAACTTTCTTGAGGTAAGTAGGACATTGAAACCTCATGTGTCTTGGCTTACCACATTCGTGGCAGGTGAAGCGCTCTTTGTTACCTTTGCCTTTTCTAGTTGACTCACGCGCTTCTTTCTTCTGAAACCGTTTAAAGCCTCCTTTCTTTAAGAATTTCCCGAATATTTGCACGAGAAGGCTCAACGTTTCATCGTCAATGTCTGAATCAGACTCAGCATCTTCTTTCTCTTCAATAGGTTGAGTCGTTGTTGCTTTAAGAGATATGCTTTTATTTTTGCGATCTGATTCCTCATGCATCGTCAAGCGACCAAGCTCCATCTCGTGCTCTTGAAGCTTTCCAAATAATGTTGCCAAAGGCATGGAGTCAAGATCCTTGGATTCCATGATAGTTGTTACTTTAGGTTGTCATCTCTTGTCAAGACAGTGCAAAACTTTATTAGTCAATTCTCATTTGGTAAAATATTTTTCTAGAGCAACTAAATGGTTTACTATGTTTGTGAATCGCTTTTGCATGTCACCGATAGATTCACTTGGCAACATACAAAAAAGCTCGTACTCATGTGTCAGAGCATTCATCCTGGCATGCTTGACTTCACTAGTGCCTTCGTGAGTCACTTGTAAAGTGTCCCACATTTCTTTGGCACTTTGACATTGCAAAACCCGAAAGAACTCATCATATGCTAGGACCGATGTGATGATGTTTTTAGCACGTAGGTTGTATTGAACCTTTTTACGTTCATCATCGGTCCATAGACTCTTAGGCTTTTCTTTCGGTTCATCGTCCACTAAATGCATTGGGACGAAAGGTCCGCTGACTACAGATTCCCAAATATCCAAGTCAATGGCTTCAATGAATATCTTCATCCAAACTTTCCAGTAGGCGTATCCCTCGCCACTGAATACGGGAGGGCGGTTAATGGATGCACCATCACCTTCAAAGGGGATGGTGGAATCCATTTAATTTCCCTTAAGGATCACATGCATGCGGTTGAGCTAACACACCGTACTAGCTCTGATATCACTTGTTAGGTATCAGTGGACAGAACACACCTAGGGGGGTTGAATAGGTGTTGCTGTTACCAATTACCATTTTTTGCACTGAAGCCCTATTCTGGAAAAAGCCCTAATTAATCGGTTAACACTCTGTCTTAATCGATTAACTCACAGAAAATAACAAGTTATGAAGTGGCTTATTGCTCAACCACTCACCAATAATCAGATATAGATAAAGCAAATATACTTGAACAAAATTAAACTCAATATGGCAATTAGACAGTATCCAAAATTATCGGCTAAAATTAGGCAATTATTACAACTTGAAATTAAAGAGATTAAGGATAGAAAGAGCCTGCAACAAGGAATTTTATCCTGGTTCGTTTGTGGGTCCACTTGCAAACTACATTCAGGCCTCCCCTTCTAATCTCGGGAGATTTTTTTCACTAATATGGAAAGGAATGTATTTTTACATGCACACTTCCAATACACAAACTTAGATGCTCCCTTCATGAATCCAAGAACCCAATTTCTTGGTTTGACTCACCTAATCGCCTAAGAAAACCTTTCTTACGATCTAGCCTCAACCAAGAAACGTTCTAAACTCAAGACCACTAAGTTTTGGTGAAAACTCATTGAGTCTCTTTGGTGGTACAACACCAAGAGACGATTTCCCTTATTACAACACTAAAAATGTACAAAACATTTAGTATTATCAAGCACAATGTAGCTCAAAATATCACAATTAAATCTCAGCTAAAAACCATATACAAGACGCACAATTAAGCATGAATATGTATGAGTTAATTGATGTGCAAAAACAGAGAATTTATTTCCTAGAATTCTTCTAAAGAAATGCAAGAATCATGTAAAAGAAGATAGCAAATGTTAACATATTAATCATATGCAATTAGATCACAATTAAACCCTAAATATGATACTATCTCTCACTATCTCACTATGCATTTCTCTCTGCCTAAAATGACACAAATGAACATGAAAAATATGCAACTTAGCAATTCTAAAATAAATGATATGATGTATGGTGCAAGACCTAAAAACTCAGTTTATATAGAAAAGCTTTCTGAGACCCAGTTAATCGATTATGTGCCCTTTTAATCGATTAACGGGCTGTTGAGAATAACTGAATTCACATTTTCAGTTATCTGTTAAAACTGATTTCACATTAATTGATTAACTCATTACTTAATCAATTAACTGACATATTTTTCAGTTAAATGATAAAATGGTAAACTACCTATATGTTATACAAATATATTATGCATATGTTGCACAAATAACATGTATGATTAATGCATGAACATATAATAATCTAGTTGACATGTCTCATGTCAATGATTTGATTATTTTTAAGACTTGTGAGAATTGCACCTAAGTTTACCTAACCTAGACTCAATATCTAAGACACATATCTATGTCTTTAAAAATGACTCTTGTAAGACTTGGTCTAGATATGGGATCCTTGAGTCCATGACACGTTGATTTGTTGAGTCATCTTCAAGCTTTCAATGAATCCTTGTCTTAATCAAACATAGGCAATTTAATAGTGCAACACTTTGACACTTGCACTTTCAAGTTTTAGATGTTTGACATTAAAATTTTAGGATATTTTTTGCATATATATAAACTAGTAAAGTTTACATGTAGTATCAAAAACATCTTTTAAAAACTCATCTTTATCATTTTAAACATAAGTATGCTTTAAAAATTCATTATTTATGATTGATGATATTTATTGTTTTTTATTCATAAATATTGATTCTATAATTGTTATTGAGTATTTGAATATTGAGTTCAAGTATATAGGAAATTTTATGCACAATTAATGTAAAGATTTATAGTCAATTAGTATATAAACCATCATTCTTTTGAATTACTTTTTTCCCACAGATTTAATGATCATAAATCATGAATAATGGATTGCAGTGACAATTTATAAAATTTGTACACTATTTGTGCATACACGAGCGGAACTTCTTGGAGACAAGTGGGGGCAACTACCCCTGAATTTTTTATTTCAATTTTTTTAAAATATTTTTTATACTTTTTTTAAATTGCAAATTGTATAATTCTTCTAAAAATTATAGATAATAGATAAATTTCTTTTATATATGTAGATGTTGATACTACTTATAATACTATTACTTTGTTTAATTTCATAATGATTTTATACTTATAAAATATATTATACGATAAATATTATCTTTGTCAAATTTGCATCAAAAGTCTTAAGATTCTATACATTTTTATAAAACATTTAATATTGATAACATATGTATTTTTGTGCAAAAAGTCTATCATATGAATTTCAATGCGAGTAAAAGGCGAACTATTGTTAATATCAACGTTTTATTGTTAATGTTGTTAGTCATTCATGGTTGAAAAAATAAAAACTTTCAACCATCTCTAAATTAATTTGAACATTGACGATACAGAAAAGTAAATATATATTATTTTTTGATCAAGTTATTCTCTTATCTCAACTATTGTGGTTCAACTATTAGAGAGAGATCATTTCTAGCAATGAAGACAACAAATTAAAACAAAACTATGTTGTAAAATAGAAGGTGAATTTTTTGTAGACAACATGGTGGTTTATATTGAAAAATAAGTAGTTGGAATTTTTATCCTTAATTTAATCATCGATGAGTCGAAGTCTTTAACGAAGAGCGGAACTTTAAATTAATGTACATTTTCCTTTAACATCTTTAATTGTTAATTATTATTATTTAGAATTGAAATGTTATTTTGAAATTTTTAAACAATTATAAATATTTTTTGTTGGATTTAATATATATACACTAACAGTCTAACTATTTTTTTATACTGTCAACACATCATCCACCATTTATATCAACGATAGATGATGTATTATCAATAGAAAAACTTTACACTGATAATATACATATATTAAACTCTTTTTTGTTACTTAATTAATCTTATATTTTTGCCCCTCCTAAACATTTCTTCTAGATCTGCCACTGTGTGCATATATATATTTTTTAACTTAATTTCTCTTACCTCTTGAAATATTTCCCAAGAAGTATTTGCATAAAAAACACGCCCTCTATTTGGTTGTTAATAATGCAAACTGCAGCATATATTAATAAAAGAAAGAATGTAAGGCATTGTCACTATTTTGAAAGAAAACATAAAATGGGATGACATGTGGGATTCAAACACAACTCTTCCAAGAAAACAACTGAACGACTTATATGATTATGCACTTCCGTAACATAATTGTTGAATTAGCGGCATCATCTCATTTTAAAATGTCATGTGAGACTTTGACCATTTTTATAAAATGGTATAATAAAATTTGAGAATCCAATAATGAAAACACTATGCCAACGTGTGGGATATATAACTAGTTTGCTTTAATTGATTATTATATACCTTCAAGTTTATTTATTTATACTTATTGTGACACCTTATTAATTCTTTAAAATTTATATTATGAATGATTTGTTAGTCATAAAGTGATCAAATCAGAAGGAAAGTAAATTTTAATTGTATAATTATTTTCAATTTATCCATAAAATTTGATACTTAATATGTTATTATGTTTGTATAAATTGAAATTCTTTGTTATTAGACCATCCCATGGTTGATTAATTGTTGTCATAATTAATAAAAAATGATTGTCAGTTATTAATATGCCTACTAATCTTATTTAGCATATAAATCTGTTTAGAATCATTATGTTTTTAGTGTTGTGTTAATGCATCACTTAAAGGAGGTCTCTAGTATAACCATTTGTAAAATCATCTTGCTCTATAAATTAATAATATGATATTCACAATATCCAACCAAAAACTATATTATCTTCATCACTAATGTACTATTAAGAAATGAGTCTTAGGGAGAAACCAATATTTTATAAACTATAAAGAAATCAACATTATAAGAAAAATATATTCATCTAGAAGCAAGACTTCTCCCTCAAATTAAGTATACCAGAAGAGTTCACATCCTCTTATTTTACTGTGAATAACGTGAAATTATAGGTCTTAACATTAGTATTTTTATGATAGTTTATGCATACAAACTACTAAAGTTTACACCATAAGGCGACACTAACTTTTGGACTTCAATTTGAAGACATATTGGAATGGTTTACCCCTTTGACTGAGAAGAAACTAGTACAGTACATTTGGGACCCTGATCTGAGGAAATATAAGAGAACTGCAAAAGTCCAACTTATTCGAATTCCCCTACTTTGTACTTCCAATTGAGAATAAACATTCTATTTGGCTGAAATTTATACAGTTGGAATGTTCCAATTCGAAAATGAAAAAAAGAACAAAAATAGTATAAGAAAAACAATGCCCCCAGTAAAACAATATAAAGCCAGAACTGTAGAAGACAAATTCAAATCTTTTTAAAGTATGCACAATTAACATGATCCTCAAGCATATCTAAATGATAGTAACCCATATTCACCTAAACCTTCTACTATAATTCCTCATGAAAAAAGGGAAGGAAAAACTAGCAGGACCTATACTGTTAGTGGCTTTGATGCCAAAACTGATGCAATTGCTTGGATGCCAAATCTCGAAAACCATCTGGCTGCTGAACTTCATCCACAACGGGTGCCTGAGAAAGATAAAGGTCAGAATATCTGGGATTTACATACTGTGACAAGGCAGCACTTGACTGCCCCAGGAAGTCATATTGGGTTCGCGCAGGGAGAGATGAAGATCTTGACTCAGCCCCATAGTCCCATTGAGAAAAGTAACCTTGCTGGTTAGAATAATTAAAACAAAATATATTAGGCAAAGTGACAACTAAAAACAGGATTAATAGTGAAGAGTATGTCAAGGATGATGGTCATTCAGACTTGGGGATAACACATACATTAGATGATTAAGAACAATTGGATGGTCTTCCCTTTTTAGTAGAATACAAAAAAAATAGATGAGAAAAAGTGCAAAGGAAAAGGATAAGGCATGCTTATATACAAAAGGAAATTCTAAAGCCTGTGTTGCTAAGCCGTGTAACAAAGTGTATCAGAACCCCTCGTCATATCTAACAAATAAACACAGCAAAAAGCAAATGGGCCGAACACCAAGAATGCCAAAAGAGTAACTTGAGATCCCAAACAAAATCTAGGCTATAAAAGGAGCCATTGAATATTTTACCACTTTATTCACAGCAAAGAACAATTAAGTAGAGAGCATTACCATAAAACTTTTGTTTAATACTCCACACTTTGTCAAGAATATGGTCATTTGAACATGGGAATAACACATACAACAACCAAGCCTTTTCCCACTGGAGTTCATTACATGGATTAAGCATTGTCATAATATAATGTTATATCACAAATTATGTACATAGACTAACCGTTGACCTCTAAATTCTTAATAGTTTTACCTATAGTTTTCTTAGTTTCTTTTCCTCTAGCAATTGTGCTACCATCTATCTAATCTACTCTCCTTATTGGGGTTTTCTTTATGTCTTTTCTGCACAGGTCTAAACCACCAACCGTGAAATTCTCTCATTTTTGATACATGTACTACCCTGTAAGAGAGAAGAAAAGAGAGGAAGGGAAGGAGAAACGGAGAGAGAAACAGAGTGAATGAGAGAGTTTTTTAATTTCTGAGAAGAATAAACTTAGTGTTGCAGAAATCTGAGGGAATATGCTTGACTGCCAGAGTATTATTCATTATCTTGTCTCTAACAAAAGAGAAGTCTATCTCAATATGTTTGGTCCTGTTGTGTAGAACAGGATTATGTGACAGCAATTGTATTAAGATTGTTACAAAATATAGTGGGAGAATTATGAGAACTTTCACTTAACAGAGATTCTATCCACATCAGTTCCTGAGAAGCTAGAGATAGACTTCCGTATTTTGCTTCAGTACTAGACCTTGAGATTATGTGTTGTTTCTTGGATCACCATATTAGGGAATAATACTTAAAGATAGGTTATTAGGCTAGCTGTTGGTTTTGTAAAAGTCATCTAGTCAAGCTAACAGAATGAATTAGCTTGCTAATGACCTTTCCTTATAGTCTGCCTATAAATAGAGCTAGGCACTCTTGTAATAGATAAGAGTTTTCATTCTCATTAATAAAGATTAGATTTCGGTTCCTCTCTTCCTTATCTTCTTCCTTCTCTATCTCTCTTGGCAGTTACCTTTACATACCAAGTGACAAGATTAGGTCATAGAAATAGGTAAGCACCAAATGTTGATTATTTGTCATCTATGTCACAAGCCCAATCAGCATCACGGAATGTTGTTAGGACTAGGGAAGATGTTTGATTAGCTGAGTCTATGGTCAAACAAAAAACAATTTGACCTGTAAGTATGAAAATCCTTTAACAACAGACCAATCCCCTTTAACAACAGACCAATCCTTTTAACAACAGACCAGTGAGTTGAGGATTCTCAAGAAAGTGACACACTTTAGTAACACCATAGGCAATATCAGATCAGTTGCAGTAGCATATTGTAATGCTCCTACAACTGACCTGTAGAAAGTAGGTTCCTAGTAAAGATAAGTTCCATGTTTGGTAAGTGAACAATTGCTTGCCATAGGATCAGACATAGGTTTGGCTGAAGACATATGAGCTCTCTCTAAAAGATCTCCGATGTACTTAGACTGAGACAAGAATAAAGAACAAGCAGTTTGATGTTTGACCTCTACACCTAGAAAGTAATCGAGTGAGCCAAGTTGTTTTAGAACAAAAGTGAAACTGAGATCTTAAATAACTTGCTTACATGAGAGGGTGAGGACCCTCTGACTATTATATCATCAACATATACTAACACATAGAGTCTATAGGTTTGAGATGTGTGAATAAAGAGTGAATTATCATCACACATTCACAAAAATGTGGGAGTCTTGCTTATTTCGTGAATTATCTATATCACCCCCTGATATCAAGCAGGACTGACACAAGTTGCCAATAGATAGAATCAGCTTTAACTCCATGATATTGCATAACAGATTGTCTCCTTAACTCTATTACACTTCACAATACTACTTACCCTCAAACATTTCATCAAAGATCTTCATTAGTTAACTTACCCACTCGCTTATCAATCATGTAAGCATACCTTAGGATTGACCACCTTGATCCCCAACTTCTGAATTAAAGGGTGAGAACTCATTATATTATTCTTATTACCTTAATCTCCAACCTTAGATTTGACGATTTTCTCAAACTTATCCATGGCCTTTTGACATCGGAATGGGAAGAAGTTCATTACTTCTAAAGAACTTCTCAATTTTGTCAACTAAGGATATCACAGAAGGTTGAGCACAAAAAGGTGGAAAAGCATAAATATGATCAACCAGAGAAAAGTTTGAAAAATGGCAAATTAAATTCAAATGAACACAACTCAAATTAAACAAAACTTGAATCTAATACATTCAACCTTGCCAAGACTAGTACGAAATCCAAGACAAAAAGGGTCCCAATTCTCTGCTCCATCCGCCTGTTCTAAGTTCCTAAAAAGTCAACCTCAGGTTTGGATTCATGACGATCACTACTACTGAAATTTTGGAAATATCCTTTGCAGATCTTCTCTTCTCTATTTTTTGGGAGCAGGCTCATAGAATAGGCATATAGATCAACAATAGCTAACTTTACAGGGCAGTTTCTATTAATATGCACTATGGTCAATAGCATTCAATCATGCAACATTCATCATTGAAGTACACTATGATTATCAACAACTAACAGCTTTATATGGAAAAGATCATTCTTTCTCAAACAAAAAAGAAAACTTACATGTTGAGTAGAGCTTAAGTTACGCCCACCACTATACTGAGGAGGCAAAATCTCATTGAAGTTACTTGAAGCCATAGAATAACCAAGAGATGAATTAGAGGGAAAGCTTCCAGAACTACAGAAGGAAGAGCCTCGAATTCCATAACTAAATGCATCTCTGGCAGTAGCAACAGCCAATCTATTCATAAGGATTTCTTTTCTATTTTGTGGAAGGTTGTACTTCATGTCTGCCTGAGATTGATTATATGCAGTACTTCCTGAAAATGCTTGTTGTGAATTGATGGTTGCCATATATGACTGATTTTGAGGTAAGGAGCAATGTCCTTTCCTGTCAAGCAATTGTTGAAACTGTATTGCGGATTGCAATGAAATATCTTGGAGACTTGCAGATCTATTTGGTAAAGCACAGGTGCCTGGCTCCATGACCTGCACGGTTCAACAACAGTCAAGAATATCACTGGCACTAACTATTAGGTCCAGTTTATCAAACTTAGTAGAGGATCCTAATCCCTCATCACCTTTTAAGCATTAAACCACTGACACAATGATGAAGGGATGATTGTTAAATCAGATAATTCATATTCACGTTCAGAGAAGTTGAAACAATGATGAAGGGATGATTGTTAAATCAGATAATTTTACCATCAGAAGGAAATCAATGCCAGATTTTATGTCCTAATTTCTAAACATATACCAATTAGCGTGGTCCTAGAAGACCCAAATCATGAGTTCGTCTATGATCCAGAAAGCTTTATAATCCATCATACAAGTCCCTGCACCTCAAAGCACAGCTGCTCCTGGCTATGTCTGGCCAAACCAATTCAGGTTCCATTTTACTTGTAGATCCAAATAAAGGTAACTGATCCTAACAGTTTCTAGAGAGAGAATGAGAGAGACAAACTAAAATCTGAACATCTATTATTACAAAGATTACGGTTACAAAGAGAGGGCAGCTCTATTTATAGAGCTCGAGCACAACTAACACAGTTGGCTTAAGATTATAAACTAATCACTAACAGTATTCTCTAATATCGCCCACTGAAACCCAGAGGGTGGATAGCCAAGGTGCTAAAGTAAAAAACACTGAGTTTATTTCTAAGATAACAAAATGTTGTAGGAGGAAGAGACATGGTCAGGACATCAGCATTTTGAAAATTAGTTGAGAAATTCTTCACTTGAAGGGTCTTGTTTTGAAGATTGTCTCTGACAAAGAATAAGTCCAATTCAATATGCTTTGTCCTTTGATGAAACACTGGATTATGATCCAAAGCCACTGTTGAGATTATCGCAGTGGATAAGTGGTGCAGTAAAGGAATACTAAAGCTCAGTTAATAAAGATTGCACCTACAAAAGCTCGTGAGCCAGTAAATAGTAAATCAAGGCTTCTGTATTTAGTTCCAGTGCTAGACCTAGAAATAGTAGTTTGCTTCTCCACCAAGTTACCAAGTTTGGACCTACGAATAGGCAAGCTCCTGAAGTAGACTTTCTATCATCACATTTAGAGTAACTATAGCATATTGGAGAGCTCTTACTAGGACGTATACAAGGAAGGATTTTCAACATAGTTAGTCATCCATAGGAGAATTAACGGACTTTGATGTTATCATATTAGCTCTTTCCAGTAAATCTGACATGTTTTGATTTAGATAGCAGTAAGGCGCCTTTAGGCAAGGTTTTAACTTTTATGGCAAGAAAATATTCAAGAGAACCAAGTTACTTCAGAGCAAAGGCAGCACTAAGTTTGGAAATATTTCCTTAATTTTGGTTGTAGAAGACCAAATGACTATGATATCATCCACATATACCAATATAAAAAGTTTATTGTTAGAGGAGATTTGAATGAAGATGGAAAATAGAGTTTCCCTATGTTTTTTCAAACCACTGCCTTAGTGGCCGCTTCAAACCACTGCATTATTCACATCCAGTTGCTACAAAGGCCAACAATGTTATTAGGATAGCTTCATGAAGTTTACACACAGAACATTATTAGGATGATGGAGACCAAGTGGTTGTTGCATATAGACCTCCTTAATTAGAGCCACATTTAAGATGACATTATTCACATGTAGTTGCTCCAAAGGCCAACATATGTCAATGCTAGAGTATAATTGATTTGAACACATGACTAAATGTTTCATTACAATCTATGTTGTGTTGTTGATGAAACGTCTTCGCCTCAAACTTTGTACCTACTAACTGAACCATCTGGATTTTGTTACAAAGAGAGGGCAGATCTAATTATGTAGCTCGAGCACAGCTAACACAGTTGGCTTCTTTTACAAGCTATCTAAGCACAACTAACACAATTGGCTTGCATTATAAACTAATAATTAACATTTATCCCTCATACTCCATGAGAAAGAATTCATGAACATGTGATACATGTCCTATAGGAAGCTGAACATGTATTTCCCTTTATCCATTTCTTATTGATACTGGGCAAGTGAGCATTCTGACAAAATAGAGTAATTGGATCTATAAGAAATATTGAAATCAGATTTTCATAAAACCCAATTATATAAAGAAATCAAAGAGTTGAAACATCTCAATACTCAAGTATATATCATCAATCTCAGCATTGAATATTTGAACTATCTCTTTATATTCTTCTAGCAACAAATTTCTAGTGATTTAAACATCAGTAGTTGATTATTCCAACCAAAAAACATCAGTCAGTTCTACAAGTTTACTATTAGTATAGGAAAAATTACAATGAAACTACAGAAAGAATTAATGGGACAGTGAATATAGAAGAATACTCCTACAGACCTCAGAGAGAGTGGTGGCAGGATTGCTTATTGATGACACTGCATTGCTGAATCTTGCAGGTTGTGATTGTGATATAAGGAATGCCAACACATCACTAGATATTAAATCTGAATCAGCATGCTGTTTCAAGATAAATAGATGCAGATCTCAAAATTATATAGCATTTAGAAACTTAAAAGAAACAAGAAAAAGCAAACAGCCATTAAAGAAAGAATCATACTTTTACTGTTAAGCTATTACTAGAAAAGTGTGAGCATTTGACATTCATACCCAACACTATTATCAAATGCATATTTAAATCACACATCGCATAATTTTCAAACTAAAAACCTGCAAATCAGAACAGCATACAAAACCAACTTACTATTGATCATGTATTAACTAAAGAAGCTTGAACCACAAAACCAACATATGATCCAGGCAAACCAACAGAGTTAATATTTTTGCAAAAACAAAAGGAGTCATTCTTTATTATTTTAAGCCATTAGCCATGTGCATGAACATCATAGTGTGGGAAGCCCAGCAATGTCAATGAAAAGTGTCAGAGCTCATGAAGTAAAGTATCAGAGCTAAAGAAGTATCAGAGCAATGTCAATGAAAAGTGTCACCTTTTCTCTTGGAAAAGTAGAATAGTTTTCCCACTGAGATGCTGGCTGCTTCAAAGGCAATGAAGGAGTTGCCCGGTGAGATTTTTGCAAACTACGATCCAATACAGATGCCATTGTGTTGCATTCATACCCAAGAGTTTCCACAGGAACAATATTCTTCACAAGCTCTTGGTGAGGAGAAGAAAGGAAGTCCTGGTTTTTACCATCTGTGGTTCCTCTCTGAGTTTGATCAAATCCAAGCTGTTTATCTCCATGGTATACAGAACTAATTAAAAAAGAAAACAGTAAGAAAATGAGAAGCAATAAATAAAGCTGATATATCAGAATTTGGAAAAGGAAAAGTGCCTGGCATCCAAGAACTCGGCAGAAGAACCACTAGCTGCTGCAGACTTCTCTTCTATGCCACTTCTAGAAATATTAGATGCAAGAATCATAGATGTCAAATTACAGCCACTATTATATGTACCAAAACTCAAATGTGAGCACTCAGCAGCCAAGGCTTGCAAATGATTTGGAAGAACCACAATTGGGTTATCTTCTGAAGATGACACTTCTTGCTTGGTTTCACTTATACTTAGCTGCTGAATATCTGAAGTAGCTGATGACACATCTACAAAAGCATCAGTAGTCAATTTCTTTATATTTTTTGATAAAAAACAAAAGAAAATATACAAGATGAAAAGGTAGACGATTACATAGAGGATAAAATCTTCAAGAAAACAAAAGGGAACACCTAAAACTAATATAATATATAGGTTAGCTGGCTCTCTCCCAATGCTCTCAGTGCATGTTAGCATGACCTCTAAGATGAGAAGAGAAGGGGGGGGAGAGATAGGAAGCTAAAACAATTTTCTGTTATTGAATTATATGAGAATTATGACATCACCAGAGATTGATATATATATATATATATAGTGCATACACATGTAGTACACTGTACTGCACTGTTAACTAACTCTATGTTGAAATTATCGGGTTTTGATATAGAAGGAGAAAAAATAATGCTCAAAATAGTAAATTGTATTGATAATATTGTAAATAATGATGTGGTGATATTGTGATTATGTTATAGAAAAGAGTGAAAGGCATAACATTAACCCATATTTATATTAATACAAGACTCCTGATTAACTAAGAAAACAAAAATCATAAAATAAAGTAATCTCAATCCCAAGAGATCTTCTAAGATACTCTCTAAACAAATCAAAGATACAATCATTATAATATGAGGTATTATCTCAATATCTATCTCTAAACATTCTTTATAAGATAAACTAAGATATTCTAATATACTTTCATATATTCTAACACTCTACAACTAACAGGTGAGCTATCCTATACTACATCTCTAATATACCCCCCCTGAAGGTGTGGGTGCTTCCTAAACATGTGTCAACATGTGTCTGGTGCAGATCAAGTAGCAGACATTCTTACAAAAGCCTTATCCATGGTTATGAAAATGCGCTCCAAGGTGTTGAATCACACAATGCAACGCTTTTCATAATAGTGTGTTGACATGGGCAGAAAAGTGGACTAGAGGCAATGCGAGGTGAAGCGACATGCGGAGGGTCGGATCGCTAAATCACCACGCGTTTTTGCTTTGAGGAGGAGAGCAATTGTTTCAACCTTTCTACTACAATTTCGGGTTTGTTTTGATCCAAGTTCTGGCCCAACCCATTTTTAACCTGATTTTAGCCCAACATGTTTTTAAAAAAGAAATAATTGTTAACCCATACATGTTCAGAAACCATTCATCTCTTCTCTACAGTTGATGCCAAATGTGGGAAACCGAGCAGTTTATCAGAAACCCATTCACCTCTTCTATAAAACTCATGTTGCATTGTTTCTCCATTCATTTCTTCTATTCAAATTGTGCTACAGGGTTGCTTATTCATCCCAAAACCTTTCTGCTTCATGACCCCAATACCTTGTCCACTAGTAGGTTTTCTATCCTACGAGAGAAGTACAAGGTTGTTGCCTAACGCCCTAACCCTCACCACCATCAGCTTCTGGGGGGGGGGGATATGAGAGTAATATAGCTATGATAGGTTAGTTACTGACTCAATATATCAATTTATGCAATGGTTGAATAACAGTTTTCAGTTACTCCCTCCTCTCTCTCTGTCTTTGTTCACTCTTTCTATGATTTAGAACTTCTAATACAAGTCAATTCTTGGAATTAAAATTTTCTGCTTCCTCTTTCATTTCTCTGTTTTTCCAACATAATTTATGTTTTCCTGATATGAATAAACGAAGAAATAGAATAAGTTCTCTGTGCTCTGTCATTACTTATGCATACTAAGTAAAAATTAACTCATCATTTTCCATAAAGACTTCATTCAATGTTAAAATCAAGGTTATGCTTATCGAGAAATATGTTATCTAAATCTCATTTCAGCACAGCTCAGACATAAGACTATGCAATGTCATACATCATTTCTTTGATAGCACGATAAACTAGGTTATACTGAATCTAAAACAACAATAATAGGTACCTTCGTGATGCTTATAAGAATTACAAAAATCAGACGATCGAGTACTCTTGATGTTGGAGTTGGAAAGAGATCCTAGTCCAGCATTGCTGCTCATACTAGTATGTTTGCTAGATGTAGAACCAGATTCAATTTTTTCAGAAATAATTTGTTGGGTGGCATCTAATTCAAAGTTCCTGTGTAAACTAACTGCAGTATCATGCCTGCTAGGATGTTCCGGTGACCCATTCACATTCGATGAGGAAGACAAGTTTAGTTCTTGTAAATTGTCAGTAATTGGTTGTTCAATTACAGGCCATTTTTCATGAAAAAATTGCTTCTCAGAATTATTTTGACATTGTAGACTTAGGCTTGACTCTGGATTTCCAGATGCAGAAACTGCTGAGGCATTATAATGGTTATGTGAAACGACATCTTCAGATGCTCGACCCATTCTTACAATGTCTGCCATTGAAAGATGTCCATTTCTCACTCCTAGCAGTGAGGGTTGAAGTCTTGGAGAAACTTGGGTAGAAGCTGATATGGAGTCACCTGTTCCTAATGACCTTCTTCCATTATCAGCAACAAAAGATTCACTGCATCCAAAAAATTATAAAAGAGAGTGATGTGAATACTTAATAATTTTTTTTTTTTTTAGAAAGATAATTATACATTGCACCATTCTAATGCCCATGATTTCAACATGACATGATAAGTCATGCAAACTAAGAGTAAATATTGCCACCTTCTTATGTATTGAGAGGAAGCAAGAATGCAAATCAACTCGAGAGATATTAATAATCATTGATGACTATTTTTAAGTCGTACAAATACACCTGATAAATACAATATAAAACTCACGAAGAGAACAGTTTGGTGTCACTCACATCTAATACCAGTGAGAGTTACCTCCTTTAACCGATGTCAAATGGAAAACAAAGATATCAGCAGCAGCACCAGCTGGCCGAACGCATAGCCTTGAGTAATTTCAAATTGAACAAAATAGCAAGAGTGCAAGAAAGTGCCCAGGAAGGCAGGAAGAGAGTTTCTAAATTAGGAGAATTGCTAAGCTGTCAATTAAGGCTTCAATTGCCTCCAGTCATCGACTACCAGGTCCTTGATAGTTCATGATGGGGGTACTGAATTTCAATGACAAAAACAATAACAGACTTATGGAGCAGTGACATTCACTAATGTAGCCTTTGCACGGCACCAATTTGGACACATTGTAAGAAAAAATAACATAAACAGAAAACAATTTTGAGAGAGAAAAATCATATTGAAGGACAAATCATAAACAAAAACATTGCTAAAGCATTCTTAAATCTAATATCTACACAGAAAATATTGTGAAATGTCTCAAGGAATAACTGATTTCAAGCTTCAAGCCAGACAATGTCAAAGCTAACATTTTGAATTCACATAAAACACCAGATTGCATTAAAAAATCACCTTCTTGTAATTTTTCCCAAGACATCCGTTGTGTAAGACGTAACGGAAGGAAAAACTGACCCAACATCTCCATTGGAAGCAGCTTTACCAAGTTCTGACAGAAGTTAGACATATTCAACAATGTAAGGCAATGCAATAGTAAAACCTATGTCAACATGCTAGCCACATCTACCATAAAACTTCATCATGTTACGCAATCAAAGAAGATACCATTATATGTCACATGTGTTAATCCACTTTGCACAACATTACGATCATTGCCAGCACCAATTTTCCTTCCACAACACAACCCAACATTATTACTCCTTGTCCTTGAATCCAAGGCCTCCTTCATCTGAATTTAAACAAAAAAAATACATTATTCATCTCACAGAAGTTTCATCTTCACCCCAATCAACAAACAATATCATTAGGAATACCTCTTTTCGTCTTTCACGTTTGCTTCTCACCTCATGAAAAGTATCTACAATTAAAAAATAAAAACTAATAATTATAATTGCACAATTAACACCAATGACTAGGGTATTAAATTGTGGTCTGCAGTCATATTTGAGGCCGCAATACTGCAATCTTGCTGCATCACAATCGTAATTGTAGTTGCATACACCACATTTCCCGGCAACACAAAATTGCGCCAATGATTCATGAATCGTGACATCATGTGAAATAGATAAACAAGTAAATAAGCAAAATACAAATAAATCACAACAGAGGTTACTCTGGAACAGTATTTACTATATTCTTTGAAAAATGAAAACATCAAACACCTAACTTCATTCACCTTCTAAACTAAACTCACAAACATACCCTAATTATCCGCAAACGACTCAATCACTTAAAACTCTAAACCCTAATCGAGATTTTAAGAACAATATCGTGGATCATTACTCGGTTCAAAGTTGAAATTACAATATATCAATCTAAAATCATTATATCTATCTGAACATGATATATTAGTGAAAGATCAAAACCTTGAGAGAGAAGCTTCTCTACTGCACGGTTAGGATCCATATCACAATCCTTGAGTACAGCATAAATCTCTTGTTCTGTTCCATTCACAATCTCCTTCAAGTTCCGAACTACCTTCTCCGCTATCTCTGGTACACTATTCTTCTTGCTCTCACTCCCCATTGCTCTCTCTCTCTCTCTCTCTGCGCGCGAAAACTTTCTCGCACTTGCGGCTGAAGTTTCTGATTAACCAAACAGAAAGCTTTATTTCTCTGCTCGCGCTTTGGGTTTATTATATATAGTGGCTTTTTGTTTTCGCTTGTGGACTGGAATAGAGTATATTTTAGGAATCGCTAATGGCTAGGATAAGCTGTTATGGCTGTCCTTAGTTTTTGAATTGTTACGGGCCCACTAGTTTTTTAAAATTAAGTTGTTTATTATTATTTCATATGAGTTTTATATATTATTACCATATTTTTTTATCTCACACTTCATAAGATGATTTATATGACCAACTTTATAAGGTGATTAAGATAAGTAATAAATGGGGGTGTTTGTGGTCTATTTGGATCGGTTTTTAGACAAAAAATGATCCGATCCAAACACGCAATTAACATGCGGTTTGGATCGGCCTGATTTGTTTATATTAAGATGTCTGATCCAATCCGATCCAAATATAATATGCTATTTCAGTTCGGTTTGGATCAGTTTTTTATAAAATATTAAAATTGTAGTTATATTCAAAACTCATAAAAATGACTAAATGTTAAGCATAAAACAACAATAAAAATAGTATTCAACAACACTAAAATGTATGCAACAATAATATAAGTAAACAACATCATAAAATAGTAATAAACAATAAGAATAATAATAAAAGTAAAAAATAGTAACAACAACAAGATATCAATAATAACAAGACAACAAGATATCACTAATAACAAGACAACAAAATAATAAGATATCAATAACAATAATATGAGCACCGGTAACGTAATTTTAACAATTAGTTCCACCGATGATTAATAACAATAATATTTTCACAACAATAAAATTGATAATAAAACACCTAATCAGAATAACACTTGAATCCTCTTTATTTGGTTGTGGGATTGGTTTCAGTTCTAAAAAAGTGTATCAAATATAATCAATATGATTTAAAACATAACAACATATATATAAGTGTGTTATAGAATATAAAAAATAAAATAGAGGTACAATTTTGGAGTTGGGACTTACGATTAAGTTTAGAAGACACTTAAAAATATTACACACTTAAACTTTACATACTATTTCGGCCGGTCTGGATCCAAGAGGTGAAACCAAAATCCGGACCCGACCAATCGGTCTTTAAAAAATAAGTCTAACATGATCCAAATGCATTCGGTTTTTGTGATTTTGATCTATTTTGGATCGATTTTCGGTTTTATTGTTGGACCGGTCTGGATTTGAACACCCTCTAATAATAAGTATCACTTTAAAGTTATTATTTAAATATAAGATGATTTATATAAGGTGATCAGTTACTTTTCGTGAATAATAATTATAGGTGAAGGCTAAGTACGACAAGTCACTATTGGATATTAAAAAACTAGTACACATGCTGCTATATATTATATAGATTAGAATGGTTTAAGGCAAAACTTAATTAGATACATCAAACTTATACAAAAGGTCATATTATTTTCCATTCAACTCAAGTATCTAAGATTTTTCATCCACAAAAGTATTGAAAGTTATCTTTAAACTAATTTTCTTATGCTAATTTTAGTTTCAAAGTTGATAAAACGAAAATCCTCATTTCTTGTTATGGCTACAAATCAGTCTATCAGGATTGGGGCATTGGTGATGCATTTGAAGGGTCGGATTTGATGTTGGGCTAAGGTATAAGTGTTAGAATTTTTTTATGGGCTAATGTGTTTAAAATGTCAATTCTAGTACCTTAAATCTCATAATTTTTATATAATAATATAAAATAAGGATACAAAATCATATTTAAATTCATGTTTCTCATATTTATTCATTTTGTATGTTTTTGAAGAGAGTTTTGTATGATGGTATTTTTCAACCAAATCTTGAATCATTTTAGGACCTTCATTTTCTCTCTCACAAAGATAGGTGAAAACTATTTTTGATTTGATATTTTGGGGACCATAATTATTTCTTATGTGTTAATTTATATGATTCACATTATCCCCTATAGGCCAACTGTTTGAGTATCCCCTCATTAAGCTCATATCTATTATTAGTTTAAGAAGTCTCATGAGTTGTTAGAATTAGATCATTTGTTTTGTAACCCAAAATAAACATATGATGTAATTATATTAAATATATGATGTTAATCTTAATTAGTAATTATGAATTTCTAACAATCTCCCACTTGGGCTTCATTTTTTTTCGAAACAATTATATCACATATTCTTTAGGCGCACATATGTATGTTATTTACATTTAGACTTCACTTTAATACAATCTAGTTCATATTCTATATCAACTATGGAACCATCGCAACCTTCATTGCATTCAAGCGTGATTCGACCACGATGATCACCATAGTAATAAACTTAATGACATAGATCAAGTAGTATATCATTGCTAACAAGTAGTATATCATCGATATACAATATTAGGAATATAAATTTACTCCCTTTGAACTTGTGGTACAAACAATCATCAACTTTATTTGCCTCAAAACCATTCGAGGTTATAACTTGATGAAACTTGTCATACCATTGACGAGAAACTTGTTTAAGGTCATAGATTGATTTCTTTAATTTATATACCATAGATTTTGAGCCAATTGACAGAAGGTTTCTTTATAGTCAATGTCGTCTTTCTGAGTGTAGCCTTTAGAAACTAGACGGACTTTATATATGTGAATATTACCATTTGAGTCATTTTTGGTTTTAAGTATCCATTTGCAACCAATATGTTTCACACCTTCAGGTAATTCAACAATATGACAAACATCATTATCATGCATAAACTTTATCTCATCTTTCATGATATCAATCCACTTTTGAGAGTTATAACTTTTCATAGCTTGACAGAAGTTGAATGGATCGTCCTTTGTTAACCCAATACATTCCTCATGTTCTTGAAGAAATACAATATAATCATGAGAAATTACACTTCTCTTCTCCCTAGTGGATCTCCTTAATATCACTTATACTTCTTGAGATTGTTGAATTTGCTCTATAGGTACTTGAGGGAGAATTTCATTCTTGTCTTGTTTTGAAATATTGTGAGAAACAATATTCTGAATATTATCTTCTATTATCAGAGTTGTTCCTTGAATGGTAATAGGCATGAGTTCTTATTCACCATTAGTGACGAGTTCTTCCTCAAAGATAACATTTCTTATGTTCTCTTCCTTCCCAAACTCAAACTCCTCAAGAAATCTTGCATTTCCCATCTTAGAGAGAGATCTTGAGGTGGGATCATAAAATTTATAGGTCCGAGAACGTTCAATATATCCAACAAAATAACAGCTAAATGTCCTTAAGTCCAGTTTTCTATCATGTGGCCTATAAGGCCACACCTAAGCTAGACAACCTTAAATGTGCAAGTGTTTTAAGCTTGGTCTTTTACTAATCCAAAGCTCATACGAGGTTTTGTTAATTGCTTTACTTGATACCCTATTAAGGATATAAACTATGGTCTTTAAAGCTTCCCCCAAAAAGACTCTAGTAAGGAAGAATGACTAATCATACTTCTCACCATATCCTTAAGAGTTCAGTTTCGTCGCTCAGCAATACCATTCATGCTAAGTTTGCTTGGCATAGTGTATTGCTGAACAATTCCACATTCTCTGAGAAAAACGCAAATGCTCGGTCAGATTTGACAGCCTTAATTTTCTTTCCAAGTTGAACTTCAACCTTGAAAGACTTGAAAACATCCACGGATTGGAATTTCTTATGTATAAGATATAGGTAATTGTACCTAGAGTAATCGTCTATGAATGTAATAAAATAATATTTTCCATTCCAAGAAGCCATAGAGAAAAGATCACATATATATGTATGTATTAGTTCTAAGACATCTTTAGCTCTTTCGGTATCTAATTTTCTTTTGTTTGTTTGTTTTCCCTTTATGCACTCAACATAGACTTCAAAGTTTGGTAAATCTAAAGGGTTGAGAATTAAATCTAACACAAGTCTATGTATTATTTGTTTAGATATATGACCTAAACGCTTGTTCCATAAGGTGACCGGATACTCTTTTAATTTATGCTTTGTACCACATGAGTTTGTTTGCAGTATTTCATTATTGGAACTAAAAGCATCAAACATGTACATATCATCAATTAAAGAACCAAAACCTACAACTTTTAAATTTTGATAGAGACTAATTTTATTATTTCCAAAAGAACAGGAAAAATCAAACTTCTCCAAACTAGAATTACTAATTAAATTCCGCCTAAAAGATGGCACAACAAAAGTCTCAAATAAATCTAAAAGAAAACCAGTTCTTAAAGATAATTTAAATGTTCCAATAGCCTCAAATACAACTCTTTTGCCATCATCCACAAATTTGAGTCTTTCATCATCACTTGGTTGTTGGTTCCACATAGTAGCACTAGACTCCACCTACCAAGTATCATTTGATACAAAAGCTAACTTAACTTCACAACAAACTAGAGTGAGAAATTTACCCTTCTTAACTCGTCATATGGCATATTTAAGTCACTCTTTCTTCATGTGTCCTTGCTTCTTACGAAAGTGGTAGGTAACACCATTTTTGTTCTTTCTTTTCTTATTTTGAGATGTCATAGCCAAGTGATCACTTTTAGTTTTATCTCCCTACAATCTCTCTTCCTCTTGCACACAGTGCGATATAAGCTCATTGAGCGACCATTTGTCCTTATGAGTGTTATAGCTCACTTTGAATTGCCCAAAATGTGTAGGAAGCAAGACCAAAACCAAGTGCATGAGCAAGTCATCACCAAGCTCTAACTTAAGTGGCTTGAATTTTGATACAAGATTGGACATCTCCATAATGTACTCCCTTATGTTCTATTTGCCTCTATACTTCATGAAGATGAGTTTAGCCAAAAGGCTAATCATTTTCGCCTTTTCATTTTTGGCAAAATATTGTTCTATTTCTTCAGGGAATTTACTTGCACTTTGACCTTCAGAAAAAGAGTCTCAAAACACTTTTGGAATAGAACGTTTTATGATCATTAGACACGTTCGATTAGAGTATTCTCGTTTCTCAATTTTAATATCATGGATGTTTTCCATAGTATAAATGAATTTCGCCATACGAAGTGCCAGATCTAACTTCATACAATCGATAATAATTTCTACATCTTCCTTCTAGACCTTAAAGTTTATCTCATTCAACATTGAAATATTATTAATTTGAGCATAAACATTTACAACAGTAGTAAAAGATATTAAATGCATAAAAGGAAGAATCAATAACATGTTCACATTTAAACAAACAAGTCATGTGATATATAAAACAAGACATGTTCACATAATAGATTCATCATAAGATACCTAGCACAACATCAATTTCTAGTCATTAGACAAAGAAATTGATTTGTAAGTGGTATTCTCAATGTAATGATCAAATATTAACAATTAGTTCTGTCAAACAACATCTTTTTTGGACCGACTATTATTCATATGAAAATATAACTTTATAAATGTTACATATTTATCATTACAAATATGTCATTATTTGGCCAAATTATGTTTTCATTTGGGTCGAACACGATTCACATAAGTAATCTCATACTATCATCTCTATAATCAAATCAATTTCTATGATAGATGTTACTTTGACAACATATTGCATCAACTAATTTAAAAATAATTACTAGACAAAAGAAAACATTACGTGTCCATTATAAAAAATACAACATATAAAAAGTTGACCAACTAGAGTTAAAAGAGAAGAGTAACGTGAGAATAATAAAGGGAGTGCCAACATCAAATAAATTGTACTTTTGGTATTCCCAATCTCCAAAACCCCCCATTTACTTTGAATGGTGCAAATCAATAGTCATAATGAATGAAATGAAACTCTTGTAACAGTAGCACAAACGCATAGATAACCAAGAGGTGTTTCTGAAGGATATAAGTGGGAAGTAAGCAATATAAGGAGGGTAAAAAAAAGCAAAAGAGAGATAGAGAGTCACAGGTTCTCTCACAGCTTCTTTGTTATTCTTTGTGTCTATATATTCTTCAAACAACAAATCCACTTTATCTTCCTTTTCCATCTTCTTCTAAAAATACTTCACCCTTCATACCCAATTATTCCTCAAAACCTGTCACCTCATATTCATCATCTTAACCACCCTCTGATATATTTACCACTAATCCTACATACAATATAAAACTTGAATATTATTTGTAGCAACAAAAGTCTGTGACCAAATTACATTAAGCATTGCACCAATCTGCACTAGAGAATGATGTGGAACAGAAGAACACTTCTTCACTTGATTCATTTCCTCTTCCTTTATCTAAAACTCACGTCTTGATAACTTCTTTCATCATTACCATAGGAACCATTTCTCCCTTCCCCACTCTCTCTCCACACTTTTCAACATCAAAGCTTCATCCTCTAAAATCATAACCTCTCACATTCTATCAACTTCACTAATGGATAGTGCACAAACCATATCTCATGCTCTCACTTTCCTCTGATTTTGTATCATTGCTGAGCAAGGGTGTTGTCTTTCTTTGGTCAATCATAATTTGACTTTGGTCTCTAATCCTTCTACCTTGGATCTGGGTGATTCTGTTTTCTCTTCAATGGTTAGATTACACTAACAGCCATGCAACTTTCATAGCTACCTACACGTGATTGGAGAGGAGTGGAATTTATAGGAAGATGCGTATATTATTCAATGTGTGCATATATCTTCTATCATTAAAATGCAAGTGCAATATTTCCTTTTCAATCCATGTGCCATACAGGGTTAATATGTATATTTTTTTGTACAATAACAAAAATGCATCTTTAGTTAAATAAAATAGGTAAATACATGTTTAAATAATTCATTGGAGTTTATATAGTAAGGTCATGGTTCGAGTCGTCGCTAACTTATCTGAAATGGAAAGAAACTCTAAGACCAACACAATCTCTAAGTTATTAATTCCATATAAAATAATTAAAAATTATTTCATCACCTAAATGATTTTTATAGAATTTTTATAGTAATATCATGGTTCGAGTTGTCTCTAACTTTTATGAAAATGAGTAGAAGGTCTACGACCATCAAGACAACCTGATTAGGGTTGCCTTGCAAGTTTTATTTATTTAATTTAGAGGGATGAGTGATGAACAATTTATTTAATGAGTGACTTCATTTATTTACTCACTTTTCGGGTTCCTTTTTAACCATACCATAAAGGTTAGTCTCATTTTATCAAGTTAACCATACAATTTCTTACGAAAGGTTGGTATCAAAGAATAATAAAATGAAAAAAGAATAAAGTTAGCAGTTAACCGTATCATTTCTTTCGAAAGGTTGATATAAAGAATAAAATGAATAAAGTAATAAATATATGTTAATTGTGGAAAAGTAAATTACATAAAATAAATGTTAGTTGCGGAAAAGTAAATAATATAAAGTAAAAGTTAGTTGCAGGAAATAAATGACAGAAAGTAAATGTTAGCGGTTAGATTTATTATTCATCACTCTTTTACTATCTAAGTAATAATCCATTGATTAAATTGCACTTTTAGCATATTATTCCTATGTACAAAGTTACAAACCATGAATTGGTTTGAATTTATGTTTTTAGGAATCTTTAATCAACAAATAAAATTTATATGTTAACACTTTACTATTTCACACTTGCATCTCTTTCAAGATTCAATTGTAGTATAGTATAGGGTTATGTCGAACCACAAGGAATTTCCTAATAGAAATGTATTCACACTTTGTATTTTTTATCAAAAGTAAGAAACTAACACATAAAGTTGTTTTTGGTAATTTTATGAACTAAGAAACATGAAAAAGTAAAGAAACTAAGTATTTACAAATTCAATAAAGGAATATGGTTAGAATAATGGAATAATTTCTTGAACAATATTAATATAAAAATTTATGCAAGTTATGTGTTATACTTTGGTTAGACCATACACACATCATGTCTTACCTTCCATCTAGTGTCCTAGCATGGAAAAGATGATTTTCAAACCTTGCATGATACACTAAACAATAGTTAACTACCACTCGTCGGAGCAGGTTGTCACACCCTACTTCAGGCTCCATTAAGATTGTTTAGCCTTAAATAGAAGTTGCTTAAAATAGATGCTTTGATATGGCAAATAAACTAAGGTGTAAATTATACATTTTATTTCACTTGTCAACACTTTAAGAAGAAACATGTTTTGAATCTTTAAATCAATTTTTAGGTGATCGATCTAAAACCGTATTAAGAACTTCTTAAAGAATCAATATAACGAAAATAATAACTTCTATAAATGAAGGAGATGATAAAAGTACAAGAACTTACACCATAATCCAACTTTTTGGAGCATTAGCCATCCATCCAAAGATTAGATGCCAACTCCATTCCCTCTAAATTTATATGAATTATGAACTAAAACACTTAATAACAGCCTAAAATGTGAGAGAACCGAAATGGAAAGAAGAACAAGAATTTACAAAGTATGTACAGTGTGTTGAAGTGAGGAAATGAGTGTGCCTTTTATAGGCACCACGAGGGCCGCCTGGCCCCCTTTCAAGGCCGCCCAACGCCCTGGTCAGGTGGTTTGGCATACCCAAAGTTGGTGGGTCAGCAGCTTGTCACACCTTGGCCAGCTAGCTTAGACAGCCTATTGTGGGCTATGTTACATGCATGTTGACACCTCCTACTTTGCTGTTCAGAACATATGTCATGCATGAGGTCATGTGTTTGGCCTTCATGTAAAGAATAAGCAAGTTGCTTGATGAGTTGGCCAAGCTTTCTTCATGGCTAATTTTTCTAACCTGCTAGGGGGCCTGGCCCCTTATGCCCCACGTCTGGCTGCCTGGTTCATTCATGGTGAAGGAACCTACCTTTCTTCAAGCTGAAGCAACCTTTTTCCATGGTTTTTGAGTTGATTTTAGTTGTTTCTTGGCACATTGAGCGTAATTTCTTCAACTCTAGGTAAGCTTTTGAGTTGTGCTTTGCTTTGCCTACCTACCCGAGGTTTCTTCAAAAGAAATGTACTTTTCTTCAAGCTCAAGTCTTCATTTTTGGTTACAAGCTAAGCACATAGCATCCCATGCTTAGCTTGTTTGTTTTGAGCATTTATTTTTGAGCTTTTGGGTTGTGATTTGGCATGAATTCTTGGCTATCTTTTGGATTAATTCTTTTTAATCAATTTCCTACAAAATTCACGGAAAACTTGGACAAGAGGTGATCAAAAATATATTATTAACACACACAAAATTTGTCTAAAAAGTGTTGAATTAAGTTGGTTTTCACATTTTTGCATAGGATAAGTGCCATAAAAAATAGGTATTTTTGGCACTTATCAAGAATCATATATTACAAATATTCTCACATCAATGAAATCAAACTCAACCAAATCTATATTTTTTAAATTAACAAAAATCAACCAAACTAATCAAACGATTCTAGAACCAGAACTACGTAGTCTTGATTTCCTTATTGCACCCAGGGATACGTAGGAGGAAAATAATATCTTGTCAGGCACTAAAATAAAAAATAAAATATTTTGTTTTAGCAGTTTAAATTTTAAATAAATTATAAAGGGTATAGAAGTTCATGTGAATAGCAAGGGTACCGTTTTAATACGGGCTGATGAGGTGCTAATACCTTCCTTGATACATAATTAACTTTTGAGCTTAGATCTTTGTTAAAAGACCAAATTATCCTAATTGGGCATAAAATACAGTTTTCTACGTTTTAACCGCAAAAAACATAGTGGCGAATCCAAATCAATTGGGAGAGATAGAAATCGAGTTCGCCTCTTCCTAAGTCGTAGAATCGACCTTCCAACCGAAAATCGGATCGCGATACTAAGTTACATTATGATTCTAAAATTTTCAAACCATTCACAAATCAATGACTTGGAATTACAATTGATGTTTACCCTCAATAATTTTAAACCTGTGAATTGGACATTCATCCTTGTACAATATATGCATTATCTCAAGAATGAGAATGGTCCACTACCCTATGATATCATTTTGACTATGATACTAGAAAAGTTTGGTATATTGACTGTTGGAGACTCCAAAATGGAACTGGACGCTTAGTTTAGTAAGATAGACTTGGATGTAATCCTCAATATGGGTTTCGTTCAAGACCCATTCGATCAAAGCTTCAAGCATAGGAATGCTCATGCTGCTGAACCCTTTGAAACCCATGTGCCTCAACCAGAATCGTAAACCCCACAACCTCAGTTTATCCTTCGTTGTCTTCCAACAAACAAACTAATCACACGATTATGGACGAACTGGTTAGTCTTCGAGGATACATAACTACAAGGATTGATGCTCTAAAAATTCAGAACCAAAAAGTTTGTGATGACATAATGAAGATATATAATCGATTGCACTACAGAGACAAGTATGATGATGAGTCGGGTGAGTTTTAGATGTTTTAGGGTTTTGTTTGTAAATTTTTGTGTTTGACTATTTCAAATTTGGGTGTAACTTTGTTTAACATTATGTTTATTTTTTAGTTTGTAAGAACATCTTATAGTTTAAGTAACTTAATGCTTGGTTTGGAATTATATGCTTATGCTTAAATGATTAAAACTTAGTATGTACTTTGATTATACAAATTACCTTCGCACAATATATGTGTTGTGTATCCCTATATATCGTTAATGGAAAACTAGGTTTTTCCTTCCTTTTGATGAAGTCAAAAGGGGAATAAAATCTGGTGTTTGTTCTATCTAGATTAAATTTCCAAGAAATCAAATCTAACACAAAGGGGGAGTATACAATAGAGGGGAGCATATAGAAATGCAAATCAAGAAATTTAATGTAAAAAAGATATTGGTTTGTCATCATAAAAAATGGGGAGATTGTGAAGAAGATTTGCCTCCTTGACCTTTCCTGGGTTTTGATGACGACACCAATATCAACAAAAATAAGAAAAAAGATTGAAGACTTGATGCATGGGAAAAAAAGACTTCAAATAGTTAATATTTTATTGCTTTCTAGGTGAAGTTCTTCCTTCCTATGTCGTTTAATTCTTTATACGTCAATGCTCTTAGGAATGATTTTAAAAATGTTTTTATAAACTTAAACTAAGTTGAAAATGTGGTCCAAAATGTTTAAAATGAAATTTTAGAAAACTGAGTAATAGGTTACTCGAAACTATGTAACATGTTACTTGAAATAGAGTAATAAGAAACCCAAAACTAAGTAACAGATTACTATACAACAATTAAGGGAGAGTAATCGATTACCCAATTGAGTATAGGAGTAGAAACATTGAGTAATCGATTACCATGGGTGAGTAATCAATTACCCAATATTGTTGAAACAATTTTGGATTTCAAACTCAAATAACATCTTCTCAAATGAAACATTGCCACTCCAAACGACTCCTACCTCCTATAAAGGGTATAATGGCTATTTAAACAAGGTGAGTCGAGGTCAGGTTGTAAGGGTGAATTGCTCTTTGATATGTATCATCCTCTCTCGAGCTCCAACACATGTACTCGATTGAAGTCGCACCTACTCTTGTGGTACGATTATCAATTGAATCATTTACTTGGATCTTTCTATCCAATCACTTTTTAGCAACCCAAGGTGAATTTTAGATATCCCCGAGATTCCTAAGACTACTCTCATGAATTAGGATTCTAGTATGAATAAATGAATGCTTGGATAGTTGGGTTCACCTCTCGGTCCTTCCCCAATGTATCTAAGAGGTGTAATTTGTTGGCCAGATGATAAGTATGAAATTATACTACATTTGCATTGCATTTAACTTGTATTTTAGGACATAATTATGACTTTAGGATTGTTTTTAGCTTTTATTTCTCTTTGTTCAGGTTGAGCGGGTGTTTTTAGCTATGTTGTACAGTTTTGATGGATTAAAGCAAAAAAAGAGTAGAGATTGGGTGCAAGAAGATTGAATTTAGTGTTGAGGCTATGCGAAGAACAATTGAAGGACCAAAAGAAGTTATATTATATTCCTATTTTTTAGATTTGTTTTGTTAGGTTTAGCCCAATATTTTGTAATTAGGATAAATAAGGGTTCTCCCTCAAGGATTTACATAATTCTTTTACATTACAAATCTCTAATTTAGAATTTGAGATTCTCTTCTACATCAGGAGTGAGTAATTCCCTTTGTTTCTAGGATTGGGGCTATGCCCTTTTAAATTCAATAAATACTTGTTCTTACTTCTACTTTATTGAGTGTTGTGATTTGAATCATTAAACTGAGTTTTATTCGTGTACATTGTCTGGCCAACAAATTACACCTCTTAGATACATTGGAGAAGGACAGAGAGGTGAACCCAATTATCCGACCATTCAGTTATTCATGAGTAGTATTAGGATTCTCGGGGATTTTTGGAATTTACCTTAGGTTGCTACGAAACGATTGGATAGAAAGATCGAAGTAAAGGATTTGATTGATAATCGTACCACGAGAGTAGGTGCGACTTCAATTGAGTACACGTGCCGAAGCTCGAGAGAGGATGACACATATCAAAGAGCAGTTCATCCTCACAACTTCAAGTTCATGAAAAGGAGCAAAACAAAGATTTGCGAGTGTAAAGGCGGTAACCCTTATCCTGGGAACTCTTCCTAAATTAGATTTCAATCCCTTTTGATTATTTTCATAATTATTCTTAGCAATTGTTCTAAATTCAATTTTATTCCTTATTTGAGTTAAGTATAAATTAATTGTTATAATTAAAGGAGTTTTCCAGTCCTCGTCGAATCAATATTTTATTACTTGGCGACATAATCGTGTACTTGCGATTTGCCCTATCAAGTTTTCGGTGCCATTGCCGAGGATCCTAAGACTACTCTCACGAATTAGGATTCTAGTATGAATAAATGAATGCTCAGATAGTTGGGTTCACTTCTCGGTCCTTCCCCAATGTATCTAAGAGGTGTAATTTGTTAGCCAGACAACTCACACTAATAAAACTCAGTTTAATGATTCAAATCACAACACTCAATGATATAGAAGTAAGAACACGTGTTTATTGAATGTTGAAGGGTATAGCCCCAATCCTAGAAACAAAGGGAATTAATTACTCATAATGGGGAAGAGAATACCAAATTCTAAATTAGAGAATTGTAATGTAAAGTGTGTTCGATCACTAAGGAAGATCCCCTATTTATCATAATTACAAGAGATCAGGCTAAGCCTATCCAAACAAATCTAGAAAAAGCAGAAATAGGAACAAATCTGTCATCCACGACCATGGGTGTGGAACATGACCTGGCCGTGGATCGTGGCTTCCAAAGGGTGGTTTTCAGCATTATGAACGAAACATGGTCGTGGGTAGTGGACATGGCATGGGACATGGCCCATGGGTGGTGGACACAGCCTGAGCTCAAAATCAGCGATGCTTGGCCGTGAGTGGTGGAACACGGTTCGTGGATAGAGGAACATGACCATGGGTCCAAACATGGCCTGAGTGTATTTGGCACCTTTACTTCAAGTTAATTCTATTCGATCCAGGCACCAAGGCGACTTCTTCTAACCCTTCATTTGGTCTTCTCGTTGAATCAACATCGACTTCCATCTTTATTTCACCCAATCTCCACTATTTTTCGGCTTCAATCCATCCAACCTGCACAACACAACCAGAAACACCCGCTCAACCAGAACAAAGAGAAATAAATTCTAAAAACAATCCTAAAGTCCTAATTATGTCCTAAAATACAAGTTAAATGCAATTCAAATGTAGCATAATTTCACACTCATAAAAAGCAATGATATTATATGATAATAACAACCAAAAGTAAGGAAAGGTTTCATATGGTTTACTCGTCTTAATGGATAAAGTAATCAAGGATAATCAATTAAGTAGTTTAAAAAAGAATTAAACAAGTTCACAATTGCTGCATTTAATCGATTATTAGCAGAGGTTAATAGATTAAATCAAATATAAACAAATTATGGCAGAAGCACATTGCAAGATATATCCATATTTGTGCAATTATACAAGTTAGCAAACAATGATTAATGGTATAGAATGTATCGCAAATATAGCATATATTAACCATTCAAATAGAAAGTACACAAGTTCGATATAATCAAAGATCAAGCAATAGTTCTTACATAACCAAATTAAACAACCAAATTACGAGAAATTAACAAAGAGAGTGCATGAAGTACATAATAAGATCAAACATATTACTACCAAACCAACAAAATACTTCCTCAAAAGACACATACACCCTAGACTCTAGACAACCCTATTTAGGTTAATCCTAACATGGTGGTGGTGGTGATGAATATCCATGTGTGGCATGCACAATGAAGAGAATGCGATCAAGATCCATGGTGAACCTCTTCTATTGCTGCTGGAACTCAACCGACATTGAGTCTCTTAAAGATTGGAAATGGCCATCAATACGTGCCTTTAGGTGTTGTTCCATGGCATCCAAGTGTGCTAGCCTAAATGATGGTTCCTGAGGCTTACTAGTAGCCTCAGCTTGTGGTTGTTCAGGGTTTGGCTCACTAGGATTTTCTGAAAATTCTTCATCAGATGAGTCTTCATTTACATTGGCATTGTGATCCTCTTGATACATCCATGCATTACCAAACTTGTCAATTTCTTCATGCACTAGTGGAGCGTGAGACAGGAAAAAGTTGAAGTGTATAAAAGTAGACAATGGTGACGATTACCATGGTCCATTTGAAGCTTATTTCAAGGCTTATGGTATCATACTGGAGAAGACACTACCAAAGTCTCATAAACTAAATGCAGTAGCTGAGAGGACGGACCACACAATTGAAGAGAAGATTAGATGCATGTGGCAAGATGTCAACCTCCCCAAGTCTTTCTGGGCTGAAGCAGTGAAGACTACAATAGATCTCATAAATCGAACACCTTCTAGACCTCTCAAAAGAGAGATTCTAGAGGAAGTGTGGTACAAGAAGAAGCCATCCTTCAAAAACCTAAGAGTATTCAGATGCAGAGCCTTCGTTCACATTCCAAAAGGTGAGATAAATAAGTTTGATGTTAAGACCAATGAGTGCATTTACCTTGGATCCCTAAAGGATAAATTTGGGTATAGATTGTGGAATTTGATAAAAAGAAAGTTGTGTGAAGTAGAAATGATATGTTCTTCGAGGAAAAAATGATCAAAGATGTTCAGAAGAAAAATTAGTGTAAGTCCAAAGTTCACATTGATTCAGGGGAGAGATTCCTCAACAGACAAATCTTGATCACTAAATAGATCCAAAACAGATAGACCAACAGGTAGATCCTACTCACGCACATCAGGCAGAAATTGACCAAATTAATGAATAGTTAGATCATGATGAAATTGTGGCAGACACACAAATGCATCAAGAACCTGAGTCAATAGAGCTTCAGATGCCTATTGAACTAAGACACTCCGGAAGAGGCAGAATATCTTGTGTAAAGTATCCTGATTATATATCAAATTGACAAAGAATGTTGAACCTAAATACTTCTCAGAAGCTATGTAGACAACTTAAAAAAGAAGACTGGGTTGAAGCCATGGAAGATGAGATGAACTCTTTAAATGAAAACCAGACATATGAACTAGTGGAGTTTCCCAAAGGTAAAAAAAAGCCTTGAAAAAAATGGGTGTATAGGCTTAAAGATGAAGAAAGAAGCTCGAGACTAGGGTACAAAGCTCCTATTGTTGTGAAAGGATGCAATCAGGAAAAATGAGTTAATTTTAATGACATATTCTCACCAGTGGTAAAGTATTCCCCCATAAGAGTAGTCTTGGGCCTAGTTGCTAGCCTAAACTTAGAATTTGAACAACTTGATGTCAAAACAACTTTCCTACATGAATATATCAAATAAGAAACTTATAAGGAGTAACCAGAAGGTTATGAAGAACTAGGCAATGAACATTTAGTGTGTCATCTAAATAAGAGTTTGTATGGTGTGAAGTAAGCACACAATTATTGGTACAAGAAGTTTGAATCATTCATGAATAATCACATTTTTAAGAAGACAACTAGCGATCTATTGATTACATTTAATGATGGTCATTTCAAAGTCTTGGAATTACTCTTTGACTCGTAAAAGTTATGAAGTCTGTCTTAGAAAGTTTGAGTCGAATTTTCAAGGTATCTTGAAAGTATGACAACAATTAATCCTCCACTATATCTATATGATGAAGTCTTCCTCCACTTACTATATAAAGGGAATTTGTGAGGAAGAGATGAACAAGCAAATGAGAATGAGCAACAAAGAGAGAAAGTGAAAGAGTTTATATTCACCTTAGCGTGAGACTTGTATTCCTATTGAGATACTAGAGAAAGTTTGTATTCTGTCCATTTTGGGTGAGATTGAGTGTTATCCTCTTAGTGAAAGAGAGTCAAATATTGTAATCCTACTTTCTATAATACAGACATTTTCTGGACTAGGTCCTGTGATTATTTCCTTCTGACTTTGATGAGGTTTTTCCACGTTAAAATTATTGGTGTCATTCTTCAACTTTTCTCTATTTCCTTTATCCACTTGTCGCTTCTGCAAGTGTCTACTTTACATCACACAGAGGAGAGAAATTACTTCTGAATTTCCCAACACATAAGAATGTTAATTCTTCGAAAACCTTAGTTAATTTATAATTAATAGTTGCAATATAAGATAACATTTAAATGATTTTACTTTCCAAACTGGCTATTTTTCAAAACTTGATTAAAATCTTCTCTAAAAAAACTTCTCAGCCATGTTTCAAAATATGAGGAATATAACTCATTTTCAAAGAGGGCTCATAATTTTCTTAAATACATTTAACATAGTTTTCAAGAATAGTTTGAAATGCTAGATTAGAAATCCTTTATAAGAATTTTTTAACTGAAATCACAAGTGTGTTCCCCTATTAATAATTACACTAACTTCAACATTTATATATATATATATATATATATGTTAAACATAATTGACAAGATCGAGATCTTACATAAGATCCAGATGAGTAGAAGAAAATCTGAAACATATAATCGTAACACATATCATAAAATCTTATCAAATATTAAATTTTTGAAGACATACATATATACAAAATAATAAAAACATGTTTAAGAACTGAATTTCTCAATTGCTATAAATAACAAAATTAACAAGTAACACCTAATACTAAAAGTATACATACTAAACTATTAGGTCAACACAGTCAACTAAAATGTTTGATAGTAAAATGTACCATCAACTAGAACCTAATATCTAAATTGATAAAGAAAATCACGCAAGGGGATATCAAATTGGGCTCTTCATCTTCATTAATCTCATCAAGTGGCTCCTCAGCATGTGTTTCATCTCCTTTAATTTCATCATCAAAATCAAATTGTGGAACCTCCAACTCTTCACTCTTCACAGACACGACAAGTTGTAGAACCATCTCACCCTTCACTTAAGGTTTCTTCTAATGGATTATCCACATTTTCATTGTCTCTTTCTAGAATCTCATCATTTTCATTATTTTTCATAATCCACTCATCATCAGAAATGTCATTAAGCTTAAAATAAATTTCAGATTTTCCTTATTTACTTGATGCTTTCCAATTTTGAATTAAGCATCACGAAGACATTATCATTCATTATCTTTTATTTCAAATGATTCATTCTTCTTGTGTGGACCTAAAACTAAATATAAAACAAATTTACTTATAGCAATAAGTTATTTACAAAGGATATGATAATTCATTTTAAATTTTTACCATCTCAAAAGCTCTCCAATTGTGTTCTTATTCAAATCAATTGCATGTCAAGCTTAGTACACGAATTGCAAAGTTTTACAGCTCTGTATATTCCTCACCATATGTCTTCCACCATAGTATTGGAGTTTGGGTTTCAAATCCAGCTGTGACTACTATACTACTATAAAAAAACGTTTTCCAACCCTTAAAGCCTATAATTTGATAATCAACCTTCTTAATTATATCAATATCACCTCACCGTTCTTATCAAACAGACATACATCCCTTACTTAAGTTCACAAACGACCTTAAATCCAAGATAATAGTGCAACATAGGATTAATATAATAGCATACTACTGTTATCGTAGCTTGCAACAATTCTAAATGGTACGAAATAATACTTACTGGCTGAGTCACGACCAGGTTGCTCTCTTTAAGACGTTTCGTGGCACATCCCAAAATGTGCAAGCAGACTATCAACCACGCCGTCCCTAGGATAAAACAACCCAGATCTTTGTTATCGAATTCTTACTGCACTGTAAGACCCGATCTCGAATACACCCACCACAATATGGCTACCAGTACCAATTCTCGAAATTACCCACAATATGGCTACCTGTGCCAATTCTTTACCCACAATACTGACTACCAGTGTCAATTCTCGAAATCCCACTTTGGCTGTCTATGCCAATTCTTAAGTGTCACGGAAAGAAAGGGGGAGAAGTTTATCGGAAATGCGTCGGCGGAATATTAGGGGGAAGAAAGAAAAGTTGAGAGGAAATGCCTTCAACTTGGTACAAGTTAAAATGAAGGGAGAAAGCCTATATTTATAATATGAGATTTTTTTCATGTTCCTCATTTCTCCAATGTGGGACTTGAGAGCTTAATTTTTATTTTTTCAAAACTCTTCCATGTGGGACTTTGAGAGTTG
>NC_032012.1:12423023-12425490 GCF_001865875.1 Lupinus angustifolius
GTGGTCTCAATAAGATTGTGCATAAACAAAGGTGTCATCCGACTTGAACCTTTGCATAGTGAATAAGATCCAGATTTTACTAGAGTGACTCGTAGTCTTGAACTCTATCTCCAGCATCAAACCACACACAACCTTTTCAAAGGTGTATTATGTAAATCTCGTGCGTTAAAGGCCATGCACGTTTATTCCAATATAGTGAACGCTCTAGAAATTTATGCCCTACAATTTCATAGGAAGCGGCCCTCACTTCCACATTCACATAGGTGAGTCTATCAAGAGTACTCCTATATCCTAGGTACTCCACTCCAATTGGAGTATATTTCTCATTAAGAGTTTTAACTCATCCTTACATATGCTACAGGAATCATGCTGCTCATAATTTTATAGCATGTTCATTCTCATATCACTTCACAACTTGTTATTACCCATTGAACCTATTTCTTGGGATCTCCAGTCAGTTAGGTCGGGTTACCATCATGAGTGATCCTCGTTCTAAGGGCAATAGTCCCATACTCTTAGAAGTATTATGGACTTTCTCTCTAGCTAGTCCTTTCGTCAAAGGATCTGCTAAGTTATTCTCAGTGCGTACATGATCCACTCTAATAGCTCCTATAGAGAGTAACTCTCTAATGGTGTTGTGCTTACAACAAATTTGTCGTTTCTTACCGTTATAAAAGCGGTTCTCAATTTTTGCAATAGCCACGGTACTATCACAACAGTTGGAATCGGTTTTTCCTATAGAGGAATCTCTGCAAGCAAGCTTCTCAGCCAACTTGCTTCTTCACTAGCTGTTGCTAGTGCTATCATCTCAGCTTCCATAGTGGATTAAGCCAGAATAGTCTATTTCTTTGACTTCCAAGAAACAGCCCCACAAACTATGCTAAATATATAGCCACTTATTGCTTTGGAATCATCTGAAAGAGTGTTCCAATCAGCATCACTGAATCCTTCTAGGTCAGCTGGAAACCTTCGATAATGTAATCCAATGTTCATTTTTTTCTTAAGGTATCTCATTACCCTTTCAATAGCATGTCAATGCTCCATACTTGGTCTATTGGTAAACCTGCATAATAATCCCCATAACATAAGCAATGTCGGGTCTAGTGCAATCAGTGGCATATCGAAGGCTGCCAATGATGCTAGCATATTCAGCTTGTCTTACACCGTCACCAATGTTCTTAAAATGTTTTACACTTGGATCGTATGGTGTGCTAGCAGGTTTACAGTTAAAGTATTTATATTTCTTTAGGATCTTTTCCACATAGTGAGATTGATCCAAAGAAATTCCTTCTTTTGACCTAGTAATTTTTATACCAAGGATTACACTTGCCTCTCCAAGGTCTTTCATATCAAAGTTGTTACACAATAATGATTTCACATTATTCACAACATGAATGTTGGAACCAAATATGAGTAGATCATCTACATAGACACATATGATAGTGTAAATGTCATTTTCTGAGTTGTAATAAATGCATTTGTCACTTTCCTTCACCTTAAACTCATTCGAGACCATTAAAGTCATTAAAATTTTCATGCCACTGTTTAGGTGCTTGCTTAAGCCCATACAACGATTTATCTAACTTGCAGACCTTATTTTCTTGTCCATGTATTACAAAACCTTCAGTTTGTTCTATATAGATTTCTTCTTCCAAATCACCATTTAAAAAGGCAGTCTTAACATCCATGTGATGTACTAATAAATTATGTATCGCTGCGATTGATATTAGTACTCTAATGGGTGTTATTCTAGTAACATGTGAAAATGTGTCGAAGAAATCTACATTTTCTCTTTGTCTGAAACCCTTAGCTACAAGGCGAGCCTTGTATTTATCCATTGTGTCATCATGTTTCAGTTTCTTTTTCAATATCCACTTACAGCCAATAGGTTTGCAGCCAGTAGGCAAGTCAGCTAAATGTCAGGTCTTGTTAGACTCTAGAGAATCCATCTCATCATTTATGGCTTCTTGCCACAAATCAGCATCCAAAGAAGTCAAAGCTTCTTGGAGTGTTGATGGATCCTCTTCCAATGTATAGACCATACAATCAGGTCCATACTCTCTAGCAGTCCTTGCTCTCTTACTTCTTCTAGGTTTATTCCTAATCATAGGTATGTGACAAGTTATTGTGCCCCCACTATTCCTCAATTTAAAAGGGAATTTCATTTCATTGAAGTCAGCATCGTTAGACTCAATGATCACTTTTGCGTTAAGGTCATAAAACCTGTACGCTTTGCTATTTACAGCATACCCAATGAATACACATTCATAGGCTCTACTTACGAATTTAACTCTCTTGGGGTCTGGTATCCGGACATAAGCCGGACAACCCCAAGTTCTCAAATAAGACAGGTTTGGTTGTCTATTCTTAATAATTTCACGTGGGGAAATTTTGTTTTTACTCTTGGGGACTCTATTTAGCATATAACAAAAAGTTAATAAAATTTCACCCACCAAGAGGGTGCTGC